>NW_022987739.1:13314696-13914696 GCF_902827165.1 Trematomus bernacchii
CAGACTTTAAAAAAAATAACAAAAAAGGAATATTACTTGTTATCTAGTCACTATTGGAAACATATATAGGCCCTAATAATGAAATCCGTTGTAAATTATAACTAAAAGGTTACGACAATTATTGAAGTGACCACACACTTCAGCATATTCAGTACATTTTTTATTAATATTACGATTATTACACAATTGTTTTTGTTCTTATTTTTTTTTTATAAATGTTATTATATTACTTTTAAATTGTTATGCCAGAATTATTTTTCACAAAATCGAGGGCGGCAGCGAGCAGTGTGACTCATGCTAAGAGCTGTCACAGCATTTACACAGTGCGCATTTGTGGCTAATTAAACAACAGATAATAGGCTAATGGGTTTTGTGTTTGAGCACCTACGATTATATTCCTCTTCTTTCTGAAAGGGGGTTCACTGAAATACCCCACAGCAGAAGACCTATCCTTCAGTGACAGGTCTGGACCCCTATGGTCTGGACGGCTTCACCTGACTGACACCTGCTGTTGTAAAGTAGAGCAACATTGTGAACATGCACGATGCATTTCGTGAATTTATAGTATGTCCAGCATAGACAGTGTATCATTTCATTACATTTTATATAAGATTACATTTAATTTGCAGGGTTTTCTAAAAAATAAATGTCATAGGCTATATAACGTGCATGTTAATAAGTATTTATTTGAATGTGGTGTGATATACCATATATGCATATAATCAGGGGTTAAATTGGGCCGGGGCTGTCCGGGGCTCAGCCCCGGCACATAGGACGATGCTCTGACGTCATCACCCTCGCTCATTTGTCATTTGTTTAAGCCAGTGGCGTCGCCTGGCCTGGGCATCCGGGGCTTTAGCCCCGAATGTTTTTTCTGTAGCCCCGGACAATTCTCCCTCAATAATATAATACATTAACCGTGCTTTACGTGAACCTCATCATGACACAAGAGAGGGACGGCAGGACTGTAAATTCCCGTGTTCAGTGAATGCAACAGAGGGCATGACACCAGACCAATCAGAGAGTTGCATGGAAATAAACGTGTGCTTGTGTCATTCAGCAGCTCGGGGCTCTGTGTGGTGTGTGGCAATAGCGCATTTAGTGAGAGGGAGAGAGAGGAGATGATGAGAGAGAGAGAGAGAGAGAGAGAGAGAGAGAGAGAGAGCAGGAGAGAGATGAGAGAGAGAGCGCGAAGAGAGAGAGAGAGAGAGAGAGAGAGAGAGAGAGGAGAGAGAGAGAGAGAGAGAGAGAGAGTAGAGAGAGAAGAGAGAGAGAGAGGAGAGAGAGAGAGAGAGAGAGAGAGAGAGAGAGAGAGAGACTCTCAGGTGAGCTAAAGGACTCTCTTACCCCTTTCACACCAACGCAACTCCGGTTCAAGCTCCGTGCTAGAGCTTTTCAGGTTCGGAACCGGTACTTCGGTTTAGCTCCGGCTCTTTTCACACCGCTCAGAGACCGACTGGTGCTGCCGCTGCTGCGTCATGACGTCACAGTTTACGTCGCTGATTTTCTCCCCAACGGAGCTCACCTCACAACAACGGGCCGGGGACTGCGTTGCTTTTAATCATACGAAGCCAGATTAAATTAAATAACGACTTCTCCAACCTTATACTTTTCTCCAGAGTGCCGTGGTTCATTGTTTATTAATGTGTTTCAGCGGCATTTACCGACCGCTGCAGTGCTGGCTGCTCTTCCACGAGTGTATTCTCCCGTTAGCTCCGGGTTAGCTCACACGGCTCTAAAGTATTCACTGTCTGACTGTCACACAAGCAGCTGATACATATCCCCAGTTCCCCTTAAGTGAATGTGTGTCAGTCTGAATTGACGCTGTTTGGTGTCAGTCTGAATTGACGCTGTTTGGCATCACAACGCTGTTATGAAAGTTTCTCTGGTATAACATGGGTGATGTTAGCATAGCAACCGAAGCTAAACTGACTACTTGCTAAGCCGTGTTCTACAGGCACTTTTTACCGACGTATTTTTCATTATGATTCTACTTGTGATAGTCGGACATGACAACCTGTGCAGCCCATGTATTGATTCCATCCGATAGCTGCTATAATAACAAACAAAACGTCTGCCTGCTCTCCACAATGATCAATAACAGCGAACGGATGGTCAAAGTAAGGTACAAATAAACAGAATCACACGAAGCCTGGTTAGTGTTGCCTGACTTTATAAAGCGTGTTTTTTTTTTACAAGTGTGTGGTTGCGTTCTAGTCACTTTGCTCAGCACTACTGCTGGTTACAACTTTTATTTGCCGTACTCGCCTTAACTGTTATCTCAGGTTAATCTCGCCCCCCCTCCGACGTAAGCGTGACATATGCGGTTCTTGCTTCTACACGGACAACTTTTTGGTGCTCGAAACGAACCGGATTCCGGAGCTTAGAGGCTGCTCCGCTGCGGTGTGAACAGGAAAACCCGGTGCTTTTCAAGCACCAGCACCGAACCGGCCCCGAAACACCGTTGGTGTGAATGGGGTATCTGAGTGTTTAGATAGTTTACTTTAGTCTAAGTTATCTCAGTGGGTCTCAAACGGTTTGGTCACAAATGATTCAAAAGATTATTTCCGCGGCACACCTTCATATGATCATTATAGTTATAAAAAAAATAAAGAGAATAAAGGAAAAACAGTTATGAAATACTATACTGTATGGCAGTAAAACAAGAATACAGTTTGAAAGGGGAGTGATTTGTAAAATATCCTTAAAGAAAAAGTACATCTGTTTACAGTTCTGCTTTATATGGGTGTTGAGAGATGTATCCATAGATCTCTTAATGTTGCTCTCAAAGTGCACCAGATTGATGCTTTTAACTTCAATATTTAAAAAAAAATCTTCCCGGGGTAGCATCCCCCCGGACCCCCGAGAGGAGGTTAGGTCCCCCCCCCCCACACTCATAAAAAATAGCACTTTGAGCTGATTATCGAGCCTTCATTGTAACAGTCGCGGGTGTGTGCGTGTGGGGAGTGTTGCAGTAGAATATTCCACTGTAGCGCCGCCGCCGCCGCCACTGTGGGCTAAGCCCCGAATGTTTTCAGGTCCAGGCGACGCCCCTGGTTTAAGCCATATGTTAAAACATCTCTCCTTCTTAATATAGACTTTATTTAGGGTCGAAATGTGTTGACTTTACTTTAAAATAGCAGATCTCTGTGACAGGATATAGTTTTTCCGCTTAGTGAACGTGTGTCTCTGCTCCGATCAGGAGCTGCAGCACCGCGGCTCCTTCGTGCAGAGAGTCTGCAGCGGTGTGTGTGTGTGTGTGTGTGTGTGTGTGTGTGTGTGTGTGTGTGTGTGTGTGTGTGTGTGTGTGTGTGTGTGTGTGTGTGTGTGTGTGTGTGTGTGTGTGTGTGTGTGTGTGTGTGTGTGTGTGTGTGTGTGTGTGTGTGTGTGTGTGCAGAGTCTGCAGCGGTACCGCCAAACCCCCGACCCGTCTTGTAACACGGAGCCCGTTTCCTACACCATCAGGGCCGGTTCTAACCAATTTGCTGCCCTAGGCGAGATTTTAGCTGGCCAGATCGGTTTACATTTTAATAACCAAATATGTGAACATAACCAATAACATACCACAGCCAATAACAAATAAATGTAATTTATTTTATTTTTGTTGTTCATTCATATCTTATTTTACCTAGTTAACATTTATTTATGCATATTTTTTTATCTCTCCAGTTTTAAACAATATTTTTGGTTTACTGTCCTATAGTATACATTGAAATGATTTCAAACCTGTTTAACCAAATAATTATAAAGGAGTGCCTTGAAAATATTTGTTTACATAAATTGCATTTATCTCTCTCGCTCGATCCCACGCCCACTTTAGCTGTGAGCTGCGGACGCCTGATAAGCCAACACCACTTTCATCACGCCCGTCGTACAGGGCAAATGAAAAGTGTAACCGGGGTGAAAAGGGTGTTACATTTACTTAATTATGAATGTTGTTTGAAAGGCCGAAAATTAGGAAAAGCGCAAACAGTCAAAAAAAAAAGGTTTCCCTCCCAGAGCTGCCAGCGCAGCGCCTCCCCAGGTCTGGCGCCCTAGGCGACCGCCTATGTCGCCTATGCCAAAAACCGGCCCTGTACACCATGCTAAATGTGTTGTAAATGAGTTATGATCGATCATAATAACACAGAATTTGGTGATGATTAAATAGTTTACAGTGAGATTTACTCCCATACTTTTGGCCATACTCACGCAGCCCTACAAATTAATTGAGATTTCCACACAAATGTTCTTTAGCAAGTGTGCAGAGCAGTGTTGATTTAAAAAAGCAATTTGAAGGTTGGATATTTGTAAACCTTTTTTTGTGTATATATATTAATAATTTAAGATGTAAATTAATTCCAGTTTATTTGTAGTACTTTCTATTTTTATTGTGACATTTGGTGGCATCAATGTGTGCATTTGATACAGATAATGGAGCAGTTGCTTTAGGGCCACAGTGTATATCCCTTAAGGTCAAATAATGAGATCCTCGACCTCCGCCCCCCTCTCGCACCTCCACACAGAGCCCCCCCACATATCAAATCCCAATTTAACCCCTGCATATAATGTGTTTTTAAATGGCAACACTTAAAACACTTCCAATAAAATGGCATTGCTCACTCATTTGCTAAATGAATCATACAAGTTGATATTGTAAGTTTATCTAAGGTAATGCTGAATTATGCATATAACTGCAGTTACACAATTAGATCCTCAATTACAACCAGAAAAATGTATTAATTTCTGGCAAGATTATTCCTCGAGTGAGAGCATTTGTTTGTGTTAACCTGGATAAAATGTTACAATTGAATAAATGTGTGTCCAGTCCACTTATTGCATTTTGCTATAGGTAACTGATACCTGACAGCAGCAGCAACAGTATCAGCATCATCATGTTCCATAGCACAGAGGTTTCCATGGTGAGGCATTGTAGCATTTTTCACCTGCTGCAGAAGAAGATGGCTAGTACAGTAATGTAATGTGGCAGTGGTGGTATCGAATATGTCTGCCGTGGTGAAAACACTGATCCAAGGCCGTCCTGTGGGCAAAGACTTCTTCCTGTCTTCCAATATCCCATTTCTGGACAGGGACCGCCCGGATGCATTCTCAACACGTTTTCAGGAGGAATACAGGCCTTTTACTTCCAAGAAAGTAGAACCTTTTAGTCCACCTACAGCAGCCCAGGTGGACCACAAAGACTTGAGGCACATCAAGGAGTACCGGACAGACGCAAAGGAGTCCTACCATGCTCACAAATTGCCACAAATCACACGCATCCCAGCCTGGACCATGCTTCAGACTAACTTCAAGATGCAAACAGACCCTGGGGAGGAGGCTTTCCTCACCACACAGTCCCAGAAATTCTGCCGCCAGCCTTTCCAGCCCCCTCCCTCTCCCATCCGACAGATAGAAATCCCCAAGGCGATCCAGCATGCAGAAAAGCTGCCAGAAAGCACCAACCAAGCCTCCTACACACCACACAATTGCTGTCCTGTTTTAAAAGCCTCAGCCAAACATCTAGGTAAGTGACAACATTCATTATTTATTTTAGAATTTCTGAATAAAAATTTAAATACATATTTGAGTATGGATTCAGTGTCAAGCCATATTTGATTGACATGAACATGAATACAAACCCAGTTAGAAATGAACTGGCAACTAGTGTGTTCACATTACAAAATAACAGTGAGAATAGCTGTGTGAGTGTTTACCCATGAATTCCGAAGAAAGAATGCAATAATTAACTTTTTTCTCTGTAGCAGAGGGCTTTCCCACGATCAAAGGGGACAGGCGCCATCAAAGTTTGCTCTCCCACTACAACAACAGCTTCCTGGGAGCCTGGGGCAGAGCAGCTGTGCCTGTGGAAAAGGTAACAGCAGCAGTGTTGGACATGAGCTATCAAAGGAAACACTGCATGGCTTGAATGAAAAGACTCATACGATGGTTTTAAAAGTAAAAAAGAAAATGTATTACATAATGTACATTAGCACATTTTATTGGAAACAACTTTGGCACTGAGTCTTCAAACTGTACCAAAAGTCTTCTTTTACTCACATTCAACTCACATTTAGATATTTTCTTCAACTATCTTTTACATTTAAATTCCCTCATAATATCCATTTTAGGGGAAAGTTATGAACTTTTTACACCACTAAAACATAGTCACTATAGTTACTTTAAAGATTGGGATTTTGACATTCAAAACACATAATCAGCATATAAAATATCAACTATTTTCACAGGTTCAGTTACACAGCAGCAGCTAACGCAGCTCAACGTTTCTACATCCGTAACGATGCAGATCCCTCTGTGTTATACTGGTTTAGGCACAGGAGTAGGTTAAGAAAACCCATAACGTTTTATTATTCTGTTTTTTAAATATAACTAGTAATCTTTAACTACTCAGCAGTTCCAGGGAAGCTGACTTAGGTTAAACAACAGACTGAATAAAAAGGGTAAAACTAGAATGCAGCACATGCTAAGTGAAGACACTATGACCTGAAGTACCAGCAATGTCAGCTTTGAGTATACAACAGTGCCAGCAGTATGGACCTATTTATGAAGCTATCCGTGAAATGGGTGTTATAAGCACAAAACTGTGACAACTTTTACAATGTTTTTCCTCAGCACTCCGTAGTGGCTATGGGTGACCCTGTGAACATCGTAGAGAGAGAGACGACCCACGCTGCGTCATTCAGCTGGCCCACTGGCTGCAGGTCTGCAGCCTTTTTGCTTCTCTGGAAAAACTCCCACCATGGGACCCAGTTAACATCCTAAACACACAGACCTCAAACTCAGGAAACCATTGCTGTATAGGGCCTTTTGTCATCCTTCAGATCTTATTTCAGACCTTTATTGCTCTCAGTGCATAATTTGACTTTTGGTGAAAACATTGACATTTCATTGACTCAAAGTCCTCAAAAATCTGAAATATATAAAAAAATATATAATAAAATATTACATTTTAGAAATAATATTGCCAATCTTAGAAGCTCAGATTGAGTGTGTTGAGTTTCTTCTAACACAAATATAATAGCATATGAATGCAATTTCTTTGATTGTCATTCAGCCCACCTGTGCTGACGGAGCGTTTGAAGCTCAGCCTTGGAAGTCTCTCTCCGATATGGTCGTCCACAACCAGAGAAGCGTTCCCTCACTACAAGATTGGTGAGATTTAATATCCAGGTTTTTGCCCCCGGGTTTTCACTGTTTCTATCTGGCAATTGAGATCTATTACCTATTTTACCACAGTGAAGATCCCTTAGTTTAGCCCATTAAGTAATTATGTTGAGCTTTTAAATGTTACTGTTTGATCTCAACTAGAAAATGGTAAAACAGCTGGTGCTTTTTCAGCAATTGTTTAGCACATTACATTCATGAGATACATTTTTGTATCCAGGGTATCATCAGAATTAACTTTAGGTAACTCAGAAGATGTGTGTGTGCACAGTGCATATTTCTAACCAAGACATACACTGTTTACATTTTTACGATTTGCAAATGTGTTTTACCTAGAAGATCCAGTTGTTTTGACAAAGAGGAACGGAAATTACAGTTCCTTGCCCAAAGGGGACACTGATACCCGCCGCGACAAAGAGAGGATGTCTGTCACGACCAACAGAACCTCTTTCTATGATGTGAGATAACAGATGTTCTACATCCTTATTTGTTTTTGTATTTATACTCATTGGTACATAATTGCATTAATCATAAAGATTAAAAAAAAATGTCACTTCAGGTACATTTTGACCTTTGTATTCCTATTTTTTTAGACTTTGAAGTAGATTTCATTCAGTTTGTTCAGTTTAAAGTGTTATGCAGTGATGCTATTGTAACATATTGTATAATGCTGGCTGTTCCGCTGTAGCTGAGCCTAACAGCGCTTCCAGTTCATGTACCCGGAACTGACCTGATGACCAAGAGCCACGTACAGTTCAGCCCATCCCGTCTGTCGAGCATGTGCTACTCGACCACGGCCAAAGAAAACTTCAGCAAACAGGATGGAGAGCGGGCCAGACCAGCCATCCCGCTGCCCAGCAACATACTGAGTGGCGCAGGTGATTGATCAGTCGCATTTGTGTGTTTGAAAGGGGGTAAATGAAGATATTAAATTAGTTTAATCTGTTTTGCAGAACGTGACTTGAACCCCAGCACCACCAAGTGTGATTACCTCCCTGTGAAGGCCAGCAGACGGACACCTTTTCCGTCACAGCAGAGGGTGAGAGGTCACAAACTTAAATCAAAAATGTTACCACTCACCTGTGTAATTTTATTAACAGAATCAGCAGTGTAGTAGATCCATAATATTTGTTTTTAGTTGTAGTAACTGTCACAGCAAATAATAATGTTGGTATAGTTCAAATTGTAAAAAGTGTGTTAGCTAAATAAGTACCTCCTGCAGCAGTTTATTGAATAAGTAGTTTGCACATTTTGACTTCTAATGCTCTTGAGAAATTGGATGTAATGCATCCCAGTCTCATGTGATCCTTTTTTTCCTGCATAACTCATCATAATGTTATTATTTTGTCTGCTTCTCTTTCTGATAATCTTAGAGCCACCTCAGGTTCCCGCTGGCCCATCAGTACTTCCGCACCATCCACAGTGAAGAGTACACTGCCAAACCGTTTGTCTTCCAGCGTTCTGGCCTCAGCCAGTTAACCACCAATTTTGTCATACAGTAACTGAGAAACACGCCTTGGTGCTCTTGTGCTCTTCTGTACTTTTTTGTCGATTAATAATCATAATAGTTAACTCAAAATCACACTGTTCAAATGGGCATGTAATCTGCTGCACAAACAATACAACATTAACAAATACTACACTGAAGGTCAGGCATAATGTAATACTAAAAAGACCAGATTGAGCTTGATGAAAGCTGTAAATTGTAACACAAATATATTTTCTCTTATCATCAACCTGAGCAAAGAAGTAATTACATTTAGCTTCTTTGTTTGACTAATTGTAGTGCCTCCAGACATCCAAAGTCAACTAACTATTCTATTGGGGAAAAAGGATAGGGATATGTAAATAAGCTACTGTCATGTTTCTTATATTTCCAAGATATCTTTGAAACAACCTTAAAAAGAGGTGTGATATTACATGTGTGTGTAGAACTTAAACACTGATCCTGTGAATCACAGCTCATCAGAACGTGAAACTCCCTCCACTCTGTCATTATCCCTAAGTGTTGTGTGTTTTTTCAATGTTTGAGCTAGAAAAAAATAACTCTTCACCCAGAACAGTACAGGTTGCATCATAGTGTGAAATGTTGAAGCACTGTGCAAGTGCACCTTTAGCAAGTTAGGTGGCTAAAACATAAACCAAAGCCTTGCCTGTCATATTTAGGCCATGGAGAGGTGACTGTCCTACTTCTACTCTGTTTACACTGTCAACACTAACTTCTAAAAAGAAGGTTAGCTTCTGTGTCGTAGAAAGATTCGTATCCCCTCCTTCAAGGATGATTGACCACACAACTTTCTGAAAACAATCTGTGTTGTAGCAATAACACAGCCTTGACCCAAAGATGCAGGCCCTGCTGATAAAAAAAAAAGTTGGCAGGCAAGCAGGTGTAAATAAACTGAATCTGGAGTTCATCAACCAGGTGAAAAGGCAGCATTCTCGGTTAGGAGCTTAAATATGAGCTTAGGTCCAAGAGGTATACAGCTGCAACAACATGGTTAAGTTAAGTATCCAGAATCGACCAGATACGTCTTGTTTGATTTGCCTCTCAGTTGTGCCAAGAGCCATGAGATTTTCAGCCAGATATGTTAATTTAAGACCATGGAGTTTATGAAACTTTCATATTAATTGACTGAATTAATGTAGTTTACTTGTGCACCTGGTCAATTGAAATCAAATATTTTTCAATGTGTAAGTATGAAAGTTAGGCAAAAGGACATGCTTCTGGATCATACCTATGGCCTTGCTGGTTTGAACGATACTGCTATAAACGTTTGACCAAGATACATGCAAAGGTCTCAACAGAAATCTTAACAATATGAGCACAGTATAATGTTATTTTGATACAATATCATAAGTTAAGGTCACAAAGTATATGTCTTACTGCAATGCCAGTGATTTGATTTATTCAACATATGGAGTTTTATTATTAAGCTAATTGTTGCTTTCGAGTACTAAGGCACGTGGTTTAAATAAAACAAAAACAAAACTGAGGTGATTCAGACTTGTTCTCATATGTGTAAGCTTTTTTTTGGTCCTACTACTGTTTTTGAAAAATTCAAGTTTTTATAAATTGTATTTATGATAGTTATTTATTTAATCACAGACGTGTATGATCTGTACTTTATCAACAGTTTGCATATTGACCATAGGATTGACCATATAAATAATGACAAATTAATTATAATAAATTACCAGTGATTAAAACGTTTTAAACTCTAAAAAACAAGCTGCCTTCAAAATAAAAGTCTACGTCAAACACAGATGGAGTCAATCTTTTGCGTATTTATATCACCACTTTCTATGACATGATTCCTATATGCCAAATGTATTCAATATTCTGCTCATATACAAATCTACGCATAAACACAAAAGGACAAAGGATGAAATCAGGTGAATTAAGGTGGACATGCTTTTAATTTGAAGGGTCTAACCGGAACCTCACCTTGTGATGCTGAGTTAGCTGACGTGCAGTCAGTCCACGCTGCTCTCCTCCTCCTGCTGTCGTTATAAAGGCTGGGCTTCCTCTGAACATCCAGTCGGAGTGAGCACACGTTTTGTTTTTTCTACCGTAAACCTCGGCTTAAAGAGGACCTCTACGTTGCTCCAGACCTGTCGGTGAGTTTTTTTTAAATAATATAGACGTCAACTCAACGTGCACTACTCTATCTATAAAACGTAGTCCCGGATCTGAATCTTGATTGGCTGAAACTCGTCCTCAGCTGTTTATAAAATACACTTAAACAAGCACTGCCGAAAATATAAATATAATTAGACTCACAGAATCATATTGATATAACTCAGAATATATATTAATGTTTTTAAACATTAAATGTCATTAAAAAAAATGGCATGCTAATTATTTGATTACGAATCGTGACTCATAATGGTTTTATTTGTTTATTTGTTTATTAGTTAAATGTAAAAGATAATTTTCATTTAAAGAGGCTAGTATACTGTCATTATTAAGTAATCTCTTTCTGCAGTATTTCTTTTAACCACAGAACAATAAATACATAATTAATAAATAATTTGCTTTACATTTTGTAAAAACAACAAACAGATTAGGCTACCCAGCAGTAGCTACTCTTGGGCTGACCCTGGCATGTCTGGGACCCTTCAAAGGTGGGGTAGGTAAGTTTGAGAAACCGACTCGAGATACACTTTTTGTTATATTCCATGGAATGCTCTTAACATCCCGAAAGCAATGAATATCTTAAGTGCTTTGACAAAAAATCCATAAAAAAAATTCATCTGCGCCGTAGCGCTGTAAAAAGCACGACCAATCATTTTAGCCGGCCCGGCTAAAATAACTGGATGGCCGACCTGCCTGTCAGCCTTCCATCTGTGCACAAACTTATCTCGTGCCCTCATTGGTCATGTGCGCGGTGTGTGTTGGAGGAGGGGCTCTGTAAGGAAGTGGCAGATTTTTTCCGGCTGTGTATTTTCAAATTCTAGCGCACTCGAGCTGGTTTCTCCAAAATTACCTACCCCACCTTTAACAGAACCACCCAACCCCACCCTAAAAATAAGATCCCTGTGATAAATAACAAAAATGTACAATATGTTCTGTTACTTTCCCAATTATTTGTAAAAAGTTAATAAAGGATTTCATATATAGGCCTATTATTTGCTTGTCCTTGGTCCCCCTCTGACTATTTGCAGTGTGTTTTTAACAGCAATGGAAACCAATTCCCAATACACACATCTCTACTATACACAATGGGTATTTCTTACAGCTCCCAAGCTTATCAAACTCTTTATTGTCTCCACTCCAGGAATGACGTTGAACAACATAAAGTCTTTCAAGCTGGAGCTGGATGGTCCAGCTGATGCAGCGTTCACCGGAGGGGAGCTGGTGTCCGGCCAGGTGGTCCTAGAGCTCCGCAGGGACACCAGGGTGCACTCCATGAAGGTGCAGGGTCGAGGGGTGGCCATAGCACACTGGCTGGAGAACCGTGGCATGAACTCAGTCTATAATGACTACACCTCCAAGATCACGTACTTCAGAAAGAGACAGCATCTGATTCGAGGTCAGTGGTAAAGGCTGCAGATATATGGTTAATAGTACTCTTCGTGTTTATTTATAGTCACTGTGTTTATTTATCAAGATAACCACAAGTAAAACCCAGCTGATTTGCTGTAACTGGCGTGTTTGTTGAACAGGTAACTTACTAAACTTGCCATATACTGTTTTTAATTGTGTCCTTCATTTCTATATTTTGAGTTTAGTTTTTTGTAATTTAGCAAAAAGAAAAGCAATTTATTAGAGCTAGTTCAGTGAAGAAAGCCAATCCAAAAGCTGTGCGAAGGTGACTAAATAAACTATTGAGTAGATTTAAAAAATGTCATCCCCTATTGTATCATATTCTTGTAAGATATCATCCATCTTTTTAAAGCTTTGCTGTGATATACATAGTAACAGAACATCAGCATGTATGGCAGCTGGTGGATGTAGAAGTTCTCTTTCTAAATTGAATAATGTGCAGAAAAAAATGCTGATATGCTCTTTCATGTGCCAGCTGGTGGCCACTGTGTCTTGTAGTTGCTGCAGTTTGCAAAATCAAGCCACCTGGGCCAAATTTGTTGCATGGAAACCTCGGAAAAAAGTCGACACTGCTCATCCAAATACATCTGCCAGATAACCTAATTCTAACATTAAACACAAATCCATTTGTGCTGAGTTCAAATAAACACTACTGGTTAACTCAGTTCTATGTTGGACATAACATTCTAAAGTGAGAAATTCCCTGGGCGTGGAAAGCACAAGGCAGCTTAAAATCAGACAGGCAGAGAATATAGGCCATAGAAGGTGAGTAAATAAACTGTAGACAGTGGTTACTGATTTATCAGATGCTCTGTAAACAGTATCCCCGGTTGACTTCCCAGTCTGGTTGGAAAGGTAAATACGAATGGTGGTGATATCTTGGATAAAACAAAATGTGTGTTGTTGCTTTAGCAGAATGTTCAAACAAGTTTCAAATTGCAAATAAAGGTGCACCAGGCAGGTTTTCTATTTTAATAGGTCAATTTCAGCTGAAATCACACACCGTGGTTGGTTGTAAGAGGGACGAGGCGTATCACGTGTAAATGTATCATTGGTGCTCGGGTTGACTGCGTGAACAAGCTCACAGGCTTTGCCCAATTGATTATCCATCTTTTTTTAAATAAATTATAAAGAATGAAATATTAAACATTTCATTTGCCAGTTACTATCAGTAACCAGCGCTGATATTTTTAACTGATGCAGAAAAGCAAGCTAACATTTAACTTTATAGATTACCAGTAATCGACTGTTAATCAATATTTACATTTAGTGTTAATTTATCTATTATTTATCTCAGTGATTTTGCTTCTTCATCCTCTGCCCAATTAAAGTTTGGTGTTGCTGTGGTTGTTTTGAGAAAATTGCTTCAAGCCCTCTGATTGGCCCATTGAAACAAGTAACCTGATTGGCCAATTAAAACAAGATATTTGATTGATTAATTGAAACAAGCCATCTGATGGCCAATTGAAACATGGCAATTTTATGATCCACTACATCAAGACATTTGATTGGTCTATTGAAACGAGCCATCTGATGGCCATTTGAAACCCAGCATTTGATTGATCCACTACATCAACACATTTGATACGGTTTACTTCCAATAGATTTTCTTGGTAGTCTCTACATGTTACATGTACCTACCATATTGTATACATCTAGGACAAACACACAGCAGGGACTGTGTTCTAGGTGGTGCTGTTGAGCCTTTTGCCATGACCATCATCCTGACCCCAGACCCTAATCATACGGAGAAACGCTTCTGTTGCTATGAAACAATACAATGTTGAAATCAACAATATTATTTCCAAATCAAGTCTGTTTCTGGATTGTGGACAGGTACCACCATTAGAGAGCTTGGTGCTGTCAGTGTGTTTGTGGTCTGAGCTTTAAATGTCTTTCAGACCGACATTCTGTAGACCAATGTTATCTATAGAATCTGTGAAGGAAATAACAGTGCCTTTTTTGTTTTTGCAAAGCTTCAGCTTCTCATGTATGTTTCAAATCCCTTGAGGAAATAAATCTTGTCATATTGATGTTTTGTTTTTATGTGCAAAGCAATAGGATAAGCAGTACATTTTATGTTCAAAAGAAGAAAAAAGGATGCTGTGTTTGGTTCTATTTACATGGGACATTAAGTTGTGAGAAAGTGAAAGACAGAGGGTGAAGGAAGGAAAGAGTAAGGGCCGGGAGCTGTTTGAAAAATGCAGCTGTTGCCGCGGTTACTAGAAAAACAACACGTGGCTCCCCATGGCCCGTCCTCCTCCACCACACAGCTGCTGCTCTCCATTCATTTTACAACATGTTGTCGCTTATACCTCATTTACCTTTCTGTGTTTTTTGTAAACATTTTAAGCTTTTTTTCCCCCACTTTGTTTTAAAGGCAGGAATGTATATGTCCGGTTTCAGAAAATAGTTTGGCTGTGCATTCAGGAGTTCAAGTTTAAGAGCTGGGAGTTGGAGAAAAAAAAAGACATATCTCTCATGCAAACCCATCTAAGAATAACACTTTATCATGCCCAACTTTGCTCTTAAGTATGTAGTGCCTCAATGTTAATATTTTGTAGCAATGTAGCACACTCAGCAGTAGCTCTTTTAGTGAACAAAGAGAAATAGATGAATGAATAAGTTTACTTTAGTCTGCAGCAGTAGGAAAGGGCTTTCAGCCATGATTAGGGTGCTCATACTGAGTCATCTGCATAGCTGTAATGTTTATCAGGCCCAAAGTTGTGTGTAGACACCCACATGTTCATCTTATCAGGTCCCAGGCAGGGAGACAGAGCCAGGCTGCTGCTCCCGGACACCAGCAGGTGGCGTGCTGGGCTGTATTTCTCCCCAGGTCAGAACTTTCTGGATATCATTCAGGAGAAAAACACCAGTGATGCAAATTGGACAACTGACCTCCCAAAATATGTCATAATTCTGCTGCTTATTTCACCCATTTTTAGTAGAAGGAACCAATTTTACTTGAGGAAAGGAAAAGCCCTTTGTACTTTCTACTTGTATTCTTACCAGCAAGGAGTGAATTAACAGTGAGGAGATTCTAAGTTGGAAAGCTCTTGCAAATGCCTAACTTGATTATTCTTCTATTCCAATTTACTTTAAGTCTTTTCCCAGAATCACACGCATCTCCAGTTCAGTTCAGGCTGTGTAAAAACATTTCCTTACAGCTGTGCACATTGCCTCATACATAACCAGACGGTGGCACTGGAGAGCCAACTTCTTGCTCTCAGGGAACAAAGGAGAGTAAACAACTTTGTTTTTCTCAGACCAGACTTGATTTTTGTTGCAAGGACTTTTAAATTGAATGACAAGACTAACCCAGTGGGGAAACGAAGCAGTGTTTGTTTGGTTCATTGATTGCAGAATTTGCAAGAAAAGTCAATTTGCTCCAAATTGTCTTTGTTTGCAACTGTTGAAAGTGACTTTAATGTGTTGTGAAAAGGCTGGATGGGTGCTATGATTCAATACACGTTGCATACATTTTAGTTATTCTGGAACATGTCGTTTTTTCTGTGATGTGTGTGTTGTATGCTTGTATCAATCTATCATTGAAGTTTGAATGACTGTAGTTGTTTATTCATACAGGGATCTGCTGGCATAAATTGCATAATATTGTGCATAGCTGTGTGTTTTCCATATGCTGTGTAACGGTATGTCAAAAGTGACATAGAAGAAGTGGAGTAAACAACTTTGGTCCACAATGAAACTATTTTTCTCTGAGCTGAGCAGGGCGGATCTCTGCCAGACGGAGGCATGCTCAGAGCCTGTTTTCTTCGAGAACCTGTAACTATCAATCACCAGCAGGCCCTGTTTTCCTCTCTGCTGCCTCCACACCCAGTCTGTATGCTTATTATGTTGCCTTCAAGTTCGGCGCGGAAACTTGATAAGTGAGAATTTTACTATAAACCTAAGTTCTCAGGACTGGACTGTCAGCTTATTTCACTCGTCCCACACAAAGTTTTTGAAAGTGTGATTTACTTATGGAAAAAGCTGCTGCAATGTTTGTTCTAACTCCCAAATCTCTAATTGAAACTTTCTTGATACGTTTTGTTGTTGATTTTGACCAAACAAAGTAGCCAAATGCAGTTGGATATCCCTTTTTACAAGTGCAGCACTGAGAAGTCGGTATAATGGAGGAGCTCCTGAAGGCAGCATCAGCCCTCAACCCTCTCCCTAAGCCTTACATAAAACAATCCCGCCCACTTTCTTAGCCTGCAAATAGGGCTGCAGACTGAAAAGCACTTCTCAGTTTGAGCTTTAAACAAGTGAATACAATTAACCTGCAGTCTGAAGATCCACTTCATAACACTTTTGATATATTGCGGGGAGAAGAATAAGTGAATCACTCACTTTTGCTTTCGAGAGGAATTACATAGCCTGCAAAAATGATTTTCGACAAGTTAAAAAAGTTTGACATCGTCTTCGACTCTCCGGAGGTGGACTGTCCTCCGGTGTTCAGCAGCGGGGACGTGGTGTCCGGTCGGGTGGTGCTGGACCTGTCCGGGGAGAGTCGGGTTGAGTCCCTGAAGTTGCACGCAGAAGGATTCGCTAAAGTGCACTGGACCGAGTCCCGGTCCGCCGGCTCCAGCACCGCTTACACCCAGAACTACAGCGACGAGGTGGAGTACCTGAACCGGAGAGAGGTGCTGCTGCAGGCAGGTCAGTCCGCTGTGCAGGCGCGGGGATGGGGGGGAACCTGGAGGAGCATCCTCTCTGTAAACTTATCAAAGTGTCGGCTAGCATGGGGATCCAGACCTCTCATTGAGCAAATGCCAAAAGAATGAAACGATAGCAGTGGTGTTTTTGTCACTGGTCTAGTTGTTTGCAAACTGGGATTTTTGTTTTTTGTTATGATTTAGAATGAGAGTTTAACGGATCATAAACAGTCTTGCTTTTTTGTGCTGCAGTCAAGTTGTGACTTGTTTTTGTAGTGCAGTTGTTTTCCTCACATCTGAGATGTTTTTTGGCTATGTCTTGGTTTTTAAACTTGTTGCTGTTGTAGATGCACAATTGACTGGATCATTTAATTCTTTGTGAAATAAGTCAAAATGAAGTTTACCTGTTTTTAGGGAGTTAAGAGATTGGGTTTCTTTGTTCATGGCCACTTCCTTGAAGAAGTAAAAGTCCAGATTACAAAAAAGCTCAAAAGATATACTAAGGTATATGACTAAATCATTGCATGTGACTGGTAGTTATTTATTCTGCAGTAATGTTTTTTTGCCATAACTGAAATATATATGTATAAAAACATTACAATATAAGATGAGAGCAACAGCTGCTTTATACCTCTTTCTCAATGTGAAAACATCTGTTGAACGAAATGTTCTTACACTAGACTTCTCCTCACTCGAAGAAACTCCTGGGTTGTTTTTCTCCACAGCTATGTGGGGGAGCCTCAGGTTTCTGCCTTCATTCATTGGGCACAGAGTTGCTCCAAGTGTCGACAGGAAGTTCACAGTCAAGGCTTTTTCAGTTTTATCCTGAAATGTTCAGTCAATGTTTGATTTCCTTTATACATTTTGTTTGCAAGATAAAACAAAAACAAATTATATTTAACATTTGAAGGTTTTTTTTCTGGTGTGCACAAAACCATACAGCAGAAAGCTCAAAACAACCCACTTGACCCATTAAGAGGATTAAACCGGGATAGCTTTGTTATTTAAATCAAGAAAGAGCCTCCAGCTAATAAAGTGACACAAAACACGTCGAGTCTGTTAAACACAAACACGTGTTCCTGGACCTGTGCAGCAGGAGAGAGGAAAAAACAACCACTGAGACGGCTATATAATACAGCTTGAGGAAAACATGTTCTCAGTCAGCACAATAGAGCAGGATCCGCCCCTCTGAGCAAGCACAGAAGCCTTGTGATTGCATAGAGAGATTTCTATTTGAACAAGAGTCATGCTTTTAAAGACCTATTTTTACTTTCCCAGAAAATCAACCTTTTCTAATCAATGTTTGAACTAGTGTCTAGTAAAATAGTTTTATCAGCACTTTGTTTACCTCTTCAGATGAATATACTGTAATGTATTCTTGTGACTCACCTTACTCCACATTTAACACATTTGATAATCAATCCCAGTAAAGTTTGAGAAACTTTTCTTATTTAATAGGGCTGAAATCAGTATAACATTTCTTTATGTATGCTTTATTACACCAACACAAAGGAATTGGTAATCTAGTAATTGTTGTCACTCTAATGTCCGGTACTCTTGAAAGGAAAATAAATAAGCCAGAAGCAAAAACAAGTGTGTGTGAACAGTTACTCAATATTTAATTTTCTCCTTTCCTCAGATAATGGTGAAGTTACCGTCCTTCCTGCTGGCAGACACGAGTTTCCATTCAGCTTCCAGCTGCCTGAGGAGACGCTGGTCACCTCCTTCGAGGGAAAACACGGCAGCATTCGTTACTGGGTCAAAGTTAAGTTGCACAGGCCATGGGCCACCGTCAGGAAGATCAAGAAGGAGTTCACAGTCATCGAGTCCATTGACATCAACACGCCAGCCTTGCTGGTGAGAATCTCCACCTTCACATTTTGATTGTGTCATTACACACTTAATGGTTTTCTGGGTATTTTGAGGCACTATGCTCATTTGTTTTCATCATTCCCAGGCGCCACAGGCTGGAACGAAGGACAAATTGGCACGTGCATGGTACCGCAACTTTGGACAGGTGTCTATAACTGCAAAGATCGACCGCAAAGGCTACACACCAGGTGAGAAGCTAGCCCCTAAAGCAACTCGCTCTAAAAACACAATCTTTATGGGCCATTTTAGAAGTGAATGCAATTTCTAACATACCTTCCCTCTCCGCAGGTGAAGTGATACCTGTCTTTGCGGAGTTTGACAACTGTACCTCCAGATCAGTTGTGCCCAAAGCTTACATCACTCAGACGCAGACGTTCATCGCCCGCGGCTCCATGAAGCAGAAGCGAGCGGTGGTGGGCACGCTTTCTGGTGATATTGTAGGAGCCAGATGCAGGGAGACGTGGCACGGCCGCGCCATCAAAATCCCACCTGTGGGTCCCTCCATCCTGCAGTGCCGCATCATCAAAGTGGAGTACATGCTCAAGGTGAGTCCAGTCAACACTGACTTAATTTCTTAGGAATGTAAAAGTTATATTCCCTCTTTTCATGCTGCACGTTGCAAAGATGTCACTAAAAGCTCTCCTCTTTTCCTCACACCAGGTTTGTGTTGATGTTCCTGGGACAACCAAGCTGTGCCTGGAGCTGCCTCTGGTCATAGGCACCATCCCTCTTCATCCCTTCGGCAGCCGGACCTCCAGCGTCAGCAGCCAGTACAGCTGCAACCTGGAGTGGCTCCGCATGGCCATCCCCGAGCAGCCTGAGCGTAAGTGTCATTTATTACTGCACTGATTTTCACACAGACATCTGTTAGTTAAAATGTGATTGAAAACCCAGTTCTTAAAAAATATTTTTTTACACAAGCAAAGTAAAAAAGCAAGTTAAACAGTGTATACTTTCCATTTGCTTTTTTTCAAGAAATATGCTCTTCCAAATCATTGAATTGCTACTTCTCGCTTTTCAAAAGGCCTTTCTAACTGTTTGTGGGCCTGCTCTCTTTAGATGTTAAGATCACTGACTGACAGATGCCAACCTGTATAAACAAAGATTTCGATTTAGCAGAGATTCATGTTGGATCAAAACACTGTTTGTCAGTGCAGAAGGCAGCAAATGTTAAGTGGGTTTTCAAGAGTCTTAACTGCACTGATGACTCAGCAGCTTAGTGTTTGAACCTGTGTAGTTCTGTTTAGTCAGACCAGTGGACTAATCCTGCTTCTTTCCCTGCAGCCCCTCCAGAGTACAGCTCTGTGGTGACCGAGGAGGAGGCCGAGCAGCGCAACAATGCAGCGGTTCCTGCATCGCAACACGCCGAAGACCTGAGTGGGATTCTGGAGCGCCCCCTCATGGCTTTTGTCCAAGAGTTTCGCTTCCGACCTCCGCCAGTGTACTGCGAGGTGAGTCACCAACTGCTGGAAACAACATCCACCTACACCCAGGGTTCTCTCAGTTTAATTGGCATATATAAAGGCTTAGAGAGAAGTATTTTTTGTACATATGTCAGTGGGTGTAGGCAAAATGTATCACAAGGCTGAAGGTTTTGCTCAGAGAAATGCCTATTTAGCCTTCATCTTATGTTTCTTTATTTCCATTTTCTGCAATCAGGTTGACCCCAACCCTCAGCCCTTAAACATGAGACCTCGCTGCATGACATGTTGAACCATGAGCCCTGACTGAGCGTCAAGCGACCTAACTTAAAGAAAAGAATCAAGAGATTTCTCTTCTCCTGGATTACTGCTCTCTGATGATGGCACCTGATCCCACCGAGTGTCGTGGAGAGAGACTGGAGCGCCACGGAGAGTTCAGGAGACGGAGCTCACAGGAACTGGATGTGTGTGGAAGACTTCGTTTCACGTCCATAAAGAAAAGTGGACATTTTTCGATTCTGTTACAAGAAAAATAACTACTCCAAATCAGTTCCTGTTCTCCCCAAGTGATTTATGGCTCCTTTATGAGAAGCGAGCTGTAAATACCTCCCAATCAATGATTCCCTCATGTGAAGTGAATTTTGTGATTTAAGGAGTTTTGGACATATTTGTGGGGAAAGATCACTTGAAAATTGTCAGGTGGAGAGTTGAAATTGCAACTGGTGTTCAAATGTTCTAAAAAAGCACTCTTTATAAGATGATTTATTGTTATCCTCTTTGATAAGCGTACAGAGAAAAGTGCAATCTTAACTTTTCAACTCTCCTTGTCCTGGCAAGCTCAGCAGATCTTAACAACCTACAGTGCTATGCATTGTGTCGGTCATCAGCAGGGAGCCTGTGATGTCTACTGTGACATACTGTATTTGAAGGTGTGAAAGTGGATCAGTCAAGTCAAGAAAGCAGTTGTAGATGAACTTTATGCATGCAGGTCACATTATGTAAAAGGGAATAATAAGTATGCCTTAATTAACTGCTGTCGAAGATTGCATGAGAGTTTCAGGGAGTTGTTCTCTCAAAGAGATTAACAGCACTGAATGTATTCTTCAAGAACTTGGAACAAAACGGTTGGATTGTATGTGTATGAATTCCAAGAGAGGTGTTGTGTTAATGCAAGGCTTAAGGCACTGAAGTGTCAGATAGCTGTGGTTGTTGTTGATTTTAGCACAGTGATAAAATAGAAGAAGCAGTTTGTGTATAGAGCTGCAATACGCTCGTATATTAGCTCTCCCAGCTGCTGAGGAGGAGGAGATGGAGACGGAGACGGAGACGGAGACGGAGACGGAGACGGAGACGGAGACGGAGACGCTGAGCCACGTGGTCTGAAGCTTTTGATGGGAGCCAGATGCGTTGGTGCTGTGGGGCGCTTTGTAACGCCTAACCAGAACGCAGTGCTCAGCGTGCAAGGCCAGCCTTAAGCTGGAGATGCCACTGAAATGTCTGGACAAAGAACATTCCAAAAACTGACTGGAGGATTATGTGTTTGTTCCTCAACTTCCAAAAAAAAACTGTAAAAGTATGAACAAAGTCTTCAGGGTCAGCTGTGTGACTTCTGTGGCATGCACTGAAATATATTTTTATACAAATTGTTCATTCACAATCTTACCAAAGTTTTATAAACTTCTTTTCTAATAAAAAAGATTAAAATAATGTTTGCACTCAGTGTTTTCTTTCAAACCTTGACTGGTATGTAAACTGTACACACGTCTGTTTAGCAAGTTGCGTGCCAGTGGATTGGTACATCATGTTCAAGAGTGAGTTAAGGGCAGGGTTCATTGGAGAAACAAGCTAGAATCAGAGGATATTAAACAATAATTACAGACTCAAGTTGAGCCTCTTACAGCTTTAATAACACACTCTTGTTAATCCTGTTTACTCCGCCACACAAAAGGAAAAGGTGTCAAAAGGTATTTCTTCACACCATTGAATCTGTCAGATTGCTTTCAGCTCTTATATGGATCTCATTTAGTTTCCTCTTGTACATTTTGTACTTGGTTTACATGAATATTCAACAAGAATCAGTTATCTTTGCCACATGTAAACACACAACATGTACTGGAACAAACAAGCAGCTCAGGGAAGTATACACGATGTTACACAAAGCTTTAAACACGACTGAAGGCCTTCTCTGGGGTTTAATCAGTGAATCATCTTAAGGAGAAAGTTAGAGAAATGTGCAATGTGGAGGAAACCAGAGAGTTTCAGTTAGAAGCCTTTATACTTTTTGTTGTGTAGATTTTGCCAGAACTTTAGACCATTACTTATAAATGAAAGTAAACAGTATCTGAGATTGTATGTTCAGCTACTTTATCATGCAATAGGAAACTCAAAATGAAAGTAAAAGTTTGGTCCATGTTGATCAAAAGGAAGGATGGTATTGCACCCAATTGAGCAATAAACTACCCTGTGTACACAAACACATTGAGCACTGTCACCTGACAGGGGATTCTCAGGAGGTGCTGATGCAGCATCATATTAAAGCTGCCATGATCATAGAAATGACATTCTAACCAATGTGGAGAAGAACTGGCATAATAAAATAGTTAATCATAGAACAAAAACAGATTTTATAACTCAATTTAAAATCAGTTACCTTTGTCGACTGGCCTCAGACATGGTGAGTAAACACAGACTGATCTCAGTCTTTGGTATTAGTTCTCAGACCTTAAATAAAAAGTAATAAATAACAATTAAATCAGATTTAGTGCTGTAAAAAATGGTATCATGCATCGATTTTGGTGGTACACAATTGCTATACTAGCTGAGAAACACTCCTGTTTAAAATCCCTTTACCATCAAATAACACACAACACAACATAACCTTACCAGTTAAGGTTTCACTTAGCTCTCTCAGTATGAAATGAAGGCATTTAACCGTATTCTTATTTGCTGGACACAGACTGAAGGGTTCTACTACTTGCAAAGCAGAATGTAGTATTCCCCCTAGTCATAATGAAGTGTAACTTAAAATGACTACCATTAACCAACTACGACCCTTTTGTATTTGTATCTGACTGAAGCAAAGAACATCCACGTGTCCGACACTCAGAGGTCGTGCTGGTGTTCACCGCAGCGACCTTCAGTGACCTTCTCTGTTTTTTATGAAGGGACTCTTCCACCAGAGAACAGATGTGATGACACAAGTAAAAAAAGAAATCTCCTGCAACATCCACCGTGTTCCTGTAATCATGTTTTGTAATGCTTTTTAATTGATGCTCTAAGTTTGAATGAGTAATTTAACATTTTAAATGGTTTGTTACCTCGGTTGTTAAACCTGCATGTCTGGTTTAATTATAGCACGTCTCCTCACATCACTTTGAGCTGAGTTAAAATTGAGGTGAACCACAGAACCAAAACTACTTGTAATCTAACAGATCCAATTCAAAACAAAAAATAAGCCCACATCTATTTTACAAGGCAGTACATGACTTTGTTTGTTCTAAATCTTCTTTATTCAACTTTGTTTACATAAAACATATCTGGGTTTGTATCTGGAATTTGTAGCTGCACCTACTATGACCATTTTATATGAGCATCATTACGTTTTATTTGATATAATCCTGCAATTATGATCTCTAAACCAATTGCTCCACCTCAAACAACTGAACGATTACTTTTACTTTAATCCAAGCATGTCATTGTGACACCCACAGCCTTGCTTTAGCAAAAACAAAATCTGGGGAACATTGAATGATAACTGGGTCAGTGATGTGCTCCAAGACATCTGCACATCCTGTTTATCTCCCAATTCACAAACACGCAGAAATACTTCCACTCGAGAAAAAACTAACCTCGACCAACAACAACCTTTTCAAGAATTATTTCAATGCTAAATTAAGATAACATAGACAGATGAGACTGATACAGACAAAGTGTTTCAATTCTGGACACGTTTTAACTAGTGCAGTGCCTCCTCAATCACTGGTTACATTACTGAGGAACAATGAATTACAAGCTGGTTGCTTCGAACAAACTGTAAACAAACAAGCCACTGAATGATAGTTTGTGTATCCACAAAAAGAACACAAATGTGTAAACAACCTCCCTGAGGAAATTATTACTTTAGTTCAAGAGAGTAAACAGTTCTGTCACAGTTTTAATACAGCTTTTTGAAACATGTCTGTCAAAAGTACGCTTCCTGAAAGAGTGTCCTCAGTTGTGTGTATGCCCAAAGGATTCCGTGTGTAGTTTTCAACACACACACAAAGATACACTCTGGGCATTATAGTCAACATTTTCATCTTCACCACATTTCAGGATGTAGTTTTGCTGACTGTACAGTCTGGCTGTTTCATCAAGATGTATTTTGGATGTTGCCACCCGTGAAACGTCAACATTATTAGTCAGACTAAACTGTCTTTAACAATAAGTGCAAAAATAATCACATTTAGTTGGTTCTATCCTATTCTATTACCCTTTTCTGTTATCATGCAATGAGCATGGTAGCTGCAAGCTAGGCAGACTAGTTTAACTTTAGCTTGATGATATCATTATAATTTTAAAGTGCTCTGAAGCACATAGATTTGAAGCTCATTAAACACAGATGCACTTAAACATGGAAATGACGAAGGAGTTTGTGGATTTTAGAATGATAAAATATTGCTTTGCTTTTGGAGTCTTCGGAAGAAAATGTGTGTATATAACAGTGATTCAAATATAATATGAATACAAAATGTACCTATTTTCCTCACCTTGCCCTTTGCTACAAAAACTTCTCATTCTAAGAATCTGATTGTTTTTTATGTTGGAAAGATGCAAAAAATAGTACCTATGATTAGGTGTTCAGAGGCCTATACTACGAAGCTGGATTTTCGCTTAGCCGGCTAACTTCAGGGAAATCTCGGGCTTTCCGGTCCTACGACGCTGGTTCTCTTTTTAGCAGGCTAGATTTCCATGGTAACTTATGCTGAGCGGCAAACCTGCTCCGGAGCAGGTTAGGTGGCAGGCTAAGAGATCAACTCAGTGAAAGCACCGCCTGCTGACCAATCAGAGCTCCGTGTGCGGAGTTTAAAGCGATCAATTCATATTACAGGATAGAGGAAATACAGAAAAACTGCCGTTGCAGGAAAGACGGCCGGCCAAAATCAACTGACTGTGTGAACGTGAAAATTAATAGAATATCCCCTCCCATCTTCAGAGCTATCTGACTATTATAACATTAGTGTTAAGAAAGCTTACATAAATATCTGCCACGACATAAGTAACCGGATCAGAGTAACATTAAGTACAGTCCGCGGCACTGTGAGTGCAGACGTCGATGTGTCCCATTATCATTCATATCATATCACATCATAATGTATCATATATTTCCTTATTTGAGGCAGCTTCTTGAGCCGTATCTGGCCGTGCAACACTCACAGTGTCACATACTGTATGCAGAAATATTATTTTAAGCAACACATTAAGTTGATGAAACACTCGAGTCAAATTCTCCTAATTAAAGTCAGATCCACTCGTGTCTTGGACGGGGCAGTGATTTCATAAACCTGTTAATGTACGCATTCAAACACTTTTTCTTTTACCAGCTGTATTCACCTTGCAGGTGCAGCTATGTGGCTTTTATCCTGGATAAAGTGTTTAAGACATGGATGTTTAAAGTTTAACTTCTTCATATTTGACTAATATTAAAGTTCACTTTTCATTCAGGAGGAAGTATGACGCTGCGCTGTCAGTACGCTTGTCCGTGTTTGAGATTGGTCGAATGCTCCAAATACCACCCCTTTCATGTGAACGCGCACCTAACTAGATAGGACACGGCTGGCTTGAGCGATCCACTTGATAACCAGCGTTGTAGTACAGTTTAGCCAGAGCGCGTATGTTTTGGATTGGGCCAACCGGCTAACTCAAACATATCCAGGTTAGGTTGAACCAGCTTCATAGTACAGGCCTCTGGTATGATGTCTGCAGTGCACCACACATTGTGGTTGGCAAACTGTCAGTGACCGTGAACTCTTGACACCAAACGTATTCTTTCATCTTGTAACAGAGCTGTGTAATCCTTTATATCTTTAATGTTTTAAAGTGGCATCCGTCTGGCTCTATTTAAGTTACATTTTGCACCACCATCACAGTTTTTATTTATAGATACAACTGAATACAATATGTACCAAACCAGGACACGTTTAAGCAGAGAAGACTCGTCCAGGTTGCTGTGAAGAAGTAAGGAGTTTCAATGTTTTTTTTCAATATCGCCTCACCTTCCAAACAGATGACAACAAGCATGGAGTGAATGGTGGCAGACAAACCAAAACAAGCCAAATTGACTTCCCCGCAGCAACAGGCATCTGAATGGGAGGCCGCATCATAAGGCTTTGTTATGTGCTGTGGTGGAGAGGAACGCAGGGAGTTTGTTGGTTGTTTGAATGTGAAGACTCAGCCATGGCCAAATAAAGTTGTGTTTTGTCTTTAGGGCTGAAGAGTGGACTTCTGTTTTGCATTCATAGCATGGTTCAGAGTAATGTGCAGCATATTAAAAGCTAAGCAGGTTCTTGCTTTTTAAATTTAAGTGAAGTATATTAGGGCCAAAGACAAAACCAATGAGTGGTGGCAAACTGGCTTGAACATGTATTGTTCAAGGAGAGAGTTTTGTTTTGATCAAATGTTTTGATACAATGTACCACATAATTATTTCACGTTTAACAAGACTAAGAGTCTGCAGATGTTTTGTCTTACACATATCAGCCCTTTTCCCTTCCTGCTCTAAAACGCTCTGAGCTTGTGTGTAATAAAATAGGTGTTTATAACTGAATTGTGGTTCATGAATATATTTTTTGTCATCAACACCAAGCTGACCACACTAATGTATGTAAAGCCAGTCTTGGCCATGTGATGCCCGCAATGGCGCACAGTACTGGATGTACAGGCGCTCTGACATCATGACGTCTGTTCTCGTTCAGATCAACGCCTTGTTGACTCTAAAGGAAAGGAGGGATCGGCTTGCATTACCCCTCCCTTTCAAGGCTTCATGGAAATCAGTGTAACTTCAGAGGGGTCACAGAGCAGACAGTGGAGAGCTGCACGCAAAGCTGCTCCCACGAATATTCTGGAGGGAGAAAAATACTACAAACAAAAAACATCCCAACACAACATTAAAAAATGACAGCTTTGTCTATGTGTGCTCCTCCCACGTTTGTAATTCAGGGTTCAACAAGATCTACTTATTGCTTATGATCTGTCTCTCTTTGTTTCAGGGCTCTGTGGCGCTCTTTGTTTGTGAATCTTCCTCAGTACAATGGAGACTCCACACAGAGCCCAAAATGCATGGTAATGGTTTTTTCAAATAATCAATCTTCTGTATGTAGAGGTACAACAAGCTGCAGCTTGAATTTCATAAGAGACAAAAACAAAAGGTTATGATCTCAGAGCCATAATCCTTGAAATCAACACCTGGTGAGAACTAAACACAGACATTTGGAGCAGTTATTTCATAGTAGCACCAATTGGCAAGTGATCGAGACGGTATATATTAGACTCTGTTCACACTCTTTTTGATAGTGAATTACTGCAGCTGTTTTGCTTCATCTATGAGGGGAAACATTTTGTACAATTGTATTTATTTCTGGTGTGTTGTTGTGACAGGGCAGGGGGAATCTATACACATTTGGGCTGGGATTCAGGACTACGACTCTTGTTTTAGGGTTAATTAACAGCATATTACACAAACACTCTTGATATAACTCATCAACTTATAACATTGAAGATGTGAAACAAATTAGGTTAAACCAAATCTGTGTTACATTAGTCTGATAGTGCAAATGTATCCCTACTGTGTTATTTACGTAGAAGGCATATGCAAGTGATTTCCCCTCCCATGCGACGGAGCACGTGGCCGGGTTGTTTTGTACGGAAAGCTGGCTGCCTGCCAGTGCTGCAGGGAGAAACGTTCTCCCCCATAATGTGACAACCATGAAAGCAACTTTCAGGAATGTACTTTTCTTGGAAGGAGCATAAGATTACATAACTCTCTCAGAGCTGCAAAGCAGAAAAACAATGGCGGGGGTAAGATTATGAGACAAGTGCGTTTTGACTTGTTGCCCAATCATCCTGCTTCACAAGGCCCAGAGAACAGTATGTCCCGCAAACGTCAGCCGTAAATACTCTGAAAGCAGAAATGGGGGCGTGGCAGATCTCGGTCTCAGATATCCTGGATAATGTTGAAATAGAGAACAAAAAGTAGGGTTGCAGTTTATTCAATGCCAGTAAAAGTAGAGAAGAACTTTTTGAAGACTTTAAAATGTAAGCTGAATGAAAGCAACTAAGCAGATGAAGATCTTTGCTTCTGAAAACTAAAAGGAAAAACAGTATTTTTCTGATCTCAGTCAAGTGTCAGATCTTGGAATACCAAATAGCATCTGTAACACAAATAAACAAACTTTACACTGTATCGAGCCTCGTTTTCTGAAGAGTGAATGTGTTATCTCATTCAGGAAGAAGATTAATATCTGAAATCAGCCCAATTATTATAATTTCAGTCTGTATGCATCCGTGCCAGTGGAAGTTCTGGATTGTTGTCCCTTGTCTGATTGTCTTTCGAATGTTTGCTTCCAAAAATGGTGGGGAGAGTTTAAAGCTGGGATTCTGACATCAACAAGTTAGTATTCAGCAGTGCCTGTATCAGCTTGTTAGTGCTTCCTCCTCTAAACACAGCCTGTGAAGTAAGATAATCTCAGCAATCCTCATTACTGCCTGGGTGCATTTTGATGCTGCTGTATGTGAGCAAACACATGTTGTGGTCAGAGCTGTCAGTAAAGTATGTGGCTCACTGGCATGTGAGAAAACTATAAACTAAAATAGGGTCTAAAAACTGAAGCGGGAATATAAAAACTTTAAGTTATCGCTCAGAGAAACAAAATTGAAACTAAACTGAGGTTAAATTGAAAGACTGAAAGTAAAACAATTCTTATCTGAAAATGAAAGAAAGAAACCCCCCTCATATGTGCAACTGACTATTTGTCATTGCTGTTTCACTGTTCATTATAGCGGCTGTTGCTATGATAACATCAGCCCTGGTGTTTGTTGGTACATAGGATAAATTGGCGCTTTCATCTGCCTTTACATTGTGGTATTGTTTATTTTACTTAAAGGTAGGGTAGGTAATTTTGGAGAAACCAGCTCGAGTGCGCTAGAATTTGAAAATACACAACAGGAAAAAATCTGCCACTTCCTTACAGAGCCCCTCCTCCAACACACACGAACGCGCACATGACCAATGAGGGCACGAGATAAGTTTGTGCACAGATGGAAGGCTGACAGGCAGGTAGGCCATCCAGTTATTTTAGCCGGGCAGGCTAAAATGATTGGTCGTGCTTTTTATAGTACTACGGCTTCCACAGATGACATTTTTTTATGGATTTTTTGTCAAAGCACTTAAGATATTCATTGCTATCGGGATGTTAAGAGCATTCCATGGAATATATCAAAAAGTGTATCTCGAGCCGGTTTCTCAAACGTACCTACCCCACCTTTAATTAAATTGTCTTAATATTTACTCCATCACGGCTTGTCATGTCCTGCATTTCTTTCTCACTGTCTATTCAGTATGATTACTATAAAACACATTCCTCCCTCTCTTCCCTCTGCTCTAGTTTTATCTCTTTTCCATGAACTCCTTTCTCACATCCATTTCTCCAGGCCACTGTTTCTCTGACCTTTGACCTCCCTACTCATGCTTTGCTGCAGTGCTGTCTCACTGTAGTAGCTGAAGCTTACTGTACCAATATCCCTGGATAAGGGTGTCAGCTAAATGACGCAAATTTAAATGTTATCGTGAGTGTAATTTGATTCGGCCTGTCTCGGACTTGTTGTTGCCTCACCATGATAGGCTCATGTTTGAGTTATCTGATCTGCTGAGAGGAGGTGTAACTCCCTACAGGGAAAGACAATGAGCTTCGGTTGGTTGAGACGTTAGGGGTCGATGTTAAGCTGCCCTGCATGCAGTAAACAATAGATGATGGAGAGCAGCAGTTTGTTTTCAAACCACTTTTAAGTCTATAAGTAAGAAAAGACAGATTTGCCTTTGTTTCTTTGTTTACATCTCAATTCTGTGGAGAAACAGCAGTTGTTGTGGTATTCCTGTCATACGTTTATAGGTCATTAGGGTGAATGGTTAAAGAGAGCCATACGCTTAAGGGTAAAGACAGTATTATTCATATAAGCCAATTATAAAACCTACTCTGGAATATGTTGATTATATCACAATCAGCTTGATTTCCTGCTGAAATTAACAATAACTGTACTTGTATGGTATTGTATGGTATTTGCCACACTGCACCTACAGAACCAAACAAAACAGTGTCACCCAGTTTAGGGACGGCTTCATGTGGTGCAGATATGGAAATCTACTGTAGTGAGATAGCACATTACAACAATCCTTCCCCTCACTGTCAGAAGATGACTTTGAAAAAGTTACATGTAGTTCTATGTAGCTAGGAGTGTCTGTCTATCTCTAAGTGGAGGAATAAAAGGTTAAGAACATAAAACTTGTCTCGGATTTTCAGATTATTCATGCCTTTTTCAGTGTTAACCTATACATTTATTTCCTCTGTAGCTTATGGAAAAATAAAGGTTTACTTTACTTTTGGTCTGTGTACAGCACAAAGAATGAAATAAGTCATGTTTATTTGATGTCATCCTTTTGACTTTGGTATCCCACAGAGGGTTCATTTGTGGTCAACTTTATTTTATTTCCACGGCAACTCTATAAGTTATGTAACACATCCGACAAAGTGAACACAGAAGCTATCTCTCTTTCTTAATCCCATTTGTTTACTTCTCACAGCTCATCCTCTTATGATGGTCTCTTGGGAGGAAGGACCATCCTGGGCTTTGACGTCAGACTTTGTGGGTAAGTAAAACAAAGACCAATCAAGGGAAGAACGCCATGTAAACAGAGTTGTTGTTGTTGCCGTCAATATTTAGAAGAAGAGCCAAACATGTGCTAAGGTCAAGTTTGGAGATTCGGGAAAAAAAGAAGCATGGGAGTGAGAGCGTGATTCAGTGTTTCTTCTTTTCACATGCAATATAGTGATTTGGAATCCCTTTATTTCAAATGCATAAATTAGGTCATATTTAAGAGAAGGTCATGTGACCCATTTGAGCTATTCGAGCAACAAAAGTCCACTCTTGAGAACAGGGCCTGACCTGCTGGTGAGAGAAGATACTATCTCTACTGTTATGAGTTGAGAGCTTTCAAGGTTCAAGGTTCAAGGTTCAAGGTTCTTTATTGTCAAACTAACATAGCTACAGAGTAATTATGTCGTTGAAAATCTTAGGTCACAGGCTTCTCCAACAATGCAACACAATAATACAGATAAGCAGACAAGCAGACAATAAGCCAAAGAACAATGTAAATGTTTAAGTGTAAAGGTTTCTGTTCACTTTGACTGTTTCTCTGTTCAAACAGACTGATTGAAGGCAGAGCAGCGATCCATTTTACAACTCACCTTTTCATAGATAAATGAAGCTGGTTATGTTTTTATATACACATTAAACAAATGCCTCATAAAATTTAAAATAAAAGTAAAGTGTAAACATATGTATTTTCCTCAAGTCAAGGAACGTTATCCATGGTTTCTACACTAGTTTTAATCCCAAATGATGCTATTGTCCCTCCCCTGTGTCTCCTTACAGTGTCCTTTCCCACAGAAAGCGTATTTACAGGCAGCAGTGACCTATGCTCAAAGAAGCAGGTTCATAGATGGAAAGTCTATCTATCTAAATTCAGACTTATTTGGAAAATCTATGCAGGAGAAAATTGACGAGGAAGACCCTCAGTCGTTTAAGCTAGACATTAAGCCTTGACCTTGATCTTACAGTAGTGAATTGTTTTTTTCACATTTCTGTTATGGGGTAATCATCTTGTGTTATAGATTTGTGTTGGTGGTCTTTGCTGTTTCCCACAAGTAGGCAACTTGTTTGGCATAAGCAGTGTTTCTTCCTAAAAGCTGCACTTAACCATGAAATGAATCCCATAAATGTATGCCCACATTCTCCCCACTTTTGTAAACATCAACAGACATCCACTCCCAGTTTCATTCTTGGTTTACTTGTCTACAAACCAAGCACTTTCTGAAATGTGACATAACTGTTTTACACAGTGTATATCATGGCCCTTAATGTGGCAGTAAACTTAAAACATAAAAAAACATAGTTCTGACAAAAAGAGGGAGAACATTAACATCATTCAATAACAGCAAACAACAAAGACTGAAAGTATTTTAACAGTGCGTCCCACTTCGTTGAGAAAAAGCATATAAACATGTATTTTTGTGTTTGTTATTTGACCACAGGCTGTCATAGAGGAGTGTAGAACACTAGGGGACCGGAGCACTAAGGTGTGTTACATTTCTCCCATTGGCTCACGTGAGATGAGGTGGTGTGATATCGGGACATGGGGGGTTTGGTGATTGCATCCTTGACTCATGACTCAGTATTTACGCGTCTACGTCTACGGGAAAATGTCATTACTGTGTCACCGTGAAGTTCTGTGGGGAAGTTGTGGGAGGTTCAGTGGGCATACATGTCACCCGTTTCACACTGCTGACACAATGTGTTTTATGATCATCCGTTTACTGAACATTTTCCTGTCTTCCCAATCGGTTTTCCTGCCATGTGACTCAGAACTGTATGAACAGCAAAAATCTAACTTTACTAACATTTAACTAACACAACCATATTTCCCAAACCTCAACCAAAATACTTATCTGTCCAAATCTATCGACAGATGGGACACTAAAAAAACACCCTGAGGAACTACATACAATCCACTGACATTTTGATTTAAGTGTACTTGGTAAAAAACACAAGTAGCATTAATGTAAGAAGAAGACACAGTTGAAGAAGATAATCTAGAATAGGGTTGCCTTGTAAACTCACCTGGTAGAGGTTTCACACCAAGGCTGAGTCCTAACTGCAGCGGCTCAGGTTAGGATATTACCCATGACCCTCTGCTGCATGTTATCCCCTCTTGTGCCCTTTCCATTCGTTCTCTCCGTCTATACAAGGCCATCATTTCACAGCAAAAAAGGTCCTAGTGTTGACTCCTGGGGAACCCCACATTTTACCGTAAAGGAAGTGGAGACACAATCACTCAAAGAGATACAAAAATCCGTAATGTATTTAAACAACATATTTTTTGTGCTGCAGTCTGTTCTGCAGGATGCTTTGATTTGAGTATAGCAGTAACAGAAGCATAGCTTCTATAATTCAGTAGCTTTAGGGGATAAAAAATACCCCAACAAAAACCCACCAGATAAGGATTTGGACTGGACCGATAGACCAGACATGGCCCAAACATTGGTACGTTTCCAGGATATAGCTCAGGTATATTACCTCTGACTCTCTTTCTGATTGGTTATTTTATTTCATTTGAGCTGATTGCACAGTGCCATTGTTGATGCATTTTATAAATCATCAAGTTTGAATAGATGCAAAGGCCATAGCTGTGCCTGCATCATTCAAAGGTTGAACTGCAGTTTAATATTACAGCGATAAAATGCCTTTTATGGTGTCCTGCCCTTTGCACCTCTTTAATGTTAGCTTAATTGAACTGTTATGCAACTGTATAATTGTACAGTAGAATCCATTAGGGCCGACTTTGTTTTTTATGTGCACTATCTAAGGTGGTTTTCACCTTGTAGAATGCTTTGAGGTCATAAACTCAGATGTCAAGAGCAATAAAGTTGATAGTGTGAAACAGCCTTTGTAGGGAGGAGAGAACAAAGTGCGGTTAGGAAAGAGAAGGCAGACGGTTTGAATTGTTTCTGTATCACTGTCCATGCCCTGAAGTCAAACATGTCATGCGTTTCTTTTTATTATTTTAAAACCACAGACTCTGTCTTTGGGTGAACAGAGAACGTGTATGGTGTGACCTGACTCCCATCAGCACTTCAAAATATGAATTTTAAAGCATAAAAGCCTTGTTTGTTGTACATTTTGTCCTGTAACCACAGCTTGTCTTGACAAGAGGAAGTCAACTCAGGCTTTACCAACTTAACCATATCCGCTGAAATGAAGGTGACATGAGGTGCTGATCACAGGCTGGATTCAGATCTTATCAACAGTTCACTTTATTTTCCTCACGCAATATTAATAACAATTTAGGGTACATAACAGGTTTATTTGTATTACTTATCAATAACCCTGTACTATACTTCTGCTTTTGAACAAATACCTGAAAAAACAAAAGGCATTTTGAACTTCAGCTTTACTTTGTTTAAAGTTATTTGCATGCACACACATGAAACCTAGATAGTACATTTGAGATATGCTTCAAACCAGTATGTTAACAATGTATCAAATTAATACGGTGTAATGGTATGCTCCAACAATGAACCAACAGAAAACTTGCCATATCATCTTTATGACCCAATAAAATGCAAATGTGTTGTCAACTGTTGAGTATCATGTTGTGTAAACTAATCATATTTTGGAATTTGTTCAATCATTTGTTCAATCTGCTGAATTGTTTTGACTTTAGCTTGCTTTTAATGACAGACATTCTACATATATTCCCAGTTGTTGGTTTGTTTACCAGACATTTACAGCATCTCAGTCCAGATGTAAAACCAAACATGAGGGTCTGCTCAAACATCAATCCATCAAAATATCAGCGCTGGGAGATGGAAGAGGCCGATGACACAGCTGCAGAGCTGCTCGCACAAACCCAGAAGATTTAGTGGGCGCTTCAAACAGAAAACACAAGGTCAAAATGTATTCCAGATGATTTTCTATTTCGTAGAAAGGTCCTCCGAGTCTTCAGCATACAACACATGTGACATGTTATGCCTGCATAACAGTGATGTGGGAGACTAAAAGGAGGCAAATAAAGCTAAGAGGATAAAGTGAACACGAGAAGCTTGGAAGTGTTCAGCTATGCCTTTTTTTTTTTAACCCAATACTTAGGGGGATCCACATTCATTGCCTTTTGCTTGGTTTCAATATTTTGTGAATTAACAAAATAGTCCTATACCAACAACCATCAAGCCATTATTTAACATTTATGTAATGCTTTTAACCAAAGCAAGTTACAGTCAAATGCATTTCAGTTGTAAGAAAGCACATACAAAATTCCTCAAATAAGCAAACTGCTTCAAGTGTTACTCATTTTCTTTCTAGGGGTTATACACAAAATATAGTTCAAGTAGTAAAGTATAGTTTTGTTATGCCTTCTATAAAAGCAAAACTAAATGTATTTATCTTCTTACGGCTGTTTAACCAGAGATAACATAAATCTGTGGTCAGCAAGTTCATGCAGTGAGGAACAGTTAAAAAATAAACAGGTTTGTTTGTTTGAAAGCATCCTGATCTAATAGGACATTTCTGTTAACCAGTCCAGGTCTCAATTTATGTAATTGTGTTAGATAGGACACATTTACACAAGTTATCACCTTAATTATGACTGTGATATGTCTTGCTATTGTTAAGTTGGAAGTAGTTATGTGAGTGATAACACAACATGGCAGAATATTCCTCATCCCCCTAAATGCGTCTCATTTCAGGTATTTAACTGGTGCTATCGGTGAAATGAGGCTGCAGTTCTACATTGCACACATCTTTAGTACTCACAGGCAGTGTCACTCAATTTGGAAAGATATCAGTGTCTCCACAGACACTTTTTCCAAAAATAAAAGCAATGCAAATAGGAAGACAGAGGAATGATTGATGAATACTTTTCAGATTTGTAATCATCAAACACTGAACTTTGTAGGCCTAGAGACTAATCTAATAGGAGTAGGCTTATCTGAAGATTATGCATTAACCCAGTGAGGTAAATCAATCTGTAATAGTCACTGGTTGTTATGAAAACCTGCAGTATCTCTGCATGGTTGAGAGCCACTGCTGTAAACAAACAGCTGTAAAATGATTCAGTCTCAGTGGTGCCACTGCGGACTTTGATCCCGATCACTGATGTACAAACATATTTGTTTGGTGACAGCTCTTCGACACAGTTAATGTGTTCCCTCTGAACAAATCATTTCAAGATCAATTGACATCAGCATCAGCTGTACTGTGTGTGATAGTGATGATTGAAATGTTAGCTACAGTAGCTTGGATGGTCAATATGGATACGATCTTTTCTAAACATTGACATGTTAGCATACTGATATTAGCATTCAGCTTAAAGCCACTAAATACAGCCTCTGGTAGAGTCAAGATTTGCTGTGTATTATTTGATTCCCTTTAACTAAATACTTCTTAGTCTTACTTCTTAATTATTTTTGTTATCTCTTTTGTACATGAAGCTTCAGGGCTGAGAGAGTAACAACAACATGTCTGTGATGCCACGAAGGAGTGAGTTGTTTTTGTTCAGCCCATCCCCCTGGAGAGGATACAGTTTCAGAGGTCTGTACATGCAAGCAGGGTTGTTTTTAAAGTACCACTGCTACAACAATAGAATGGGAAACAGTGTTTCTGTTTCAAACCTCTGTTTGTCATATAGGCCCACAGTACATAGCATATACAACCAATAGTTCATATATAGATGATTACATTTGCCAAGGAGGTTATGTTTTGTGATGGTTTGTCCATTTGACTGTCAGACTGAAAATGGAAAAACTATTAGACCTATATTCATCAAACCTGGTAGAAGGGTGCAACATGTGCCAAGAAAGAATCCATAAGTCTTGGAGCGGATCCAAATCACGGGGCGGATACATTAACTGTGTTTGAACTTTAGTTAAACATCAAAATAGGGCATTTGTGATGCATTCATTAAATGCTCTGAGCAATAAAATACAACACATCTTTGTAGCATCCAGGATGTTTCCACAACACATCTTAAAGTTAATTAACACAGCGAGTGCCATAGTTGTTGTTATTATTACTACTAATAATGATGAAAAAGACACTTCACTTGACAAAAAAAATTAAGTATAAGATTTAATTTCAGAAATGTAATATTTAAGTAGATTTATAATAATGTTTGATAACTGGAAAGCTTTTAAACATTTTGACATATATAAGCACTATTATCTTTTGCCCTCTGGGTTTTTTTGTTTTGGCACGTGCAGATTTCTTCGAGTAACAGCCTCAGATTTTTAGAGAGTGGATGTGATTTTGTAGAATTATAGCCTGTTCGCTACTGACGGAGGGGGTTAAAGAGAGGACAACCTCCCTCCTCCCTCATGATGACAACGCTGTGGACCTCCACCACTTTCTTTGCCTTTACAACCCTCCAACAACACCCACAAGCTCACAGCAAACTGCTACTTCAGAGGAAGTCCTGCTGGCCCCATGTCGAAGGCCAACAAAACAGGCTCTTCTCTCAGCTGGTGAGCATGCCGAGCTGAAACTGTGGCTAAACTCCCCCTTATACTCACCCCTCTGTCTCTCTCTCCCCATCTATTCCTCCATCCCTCACTCTCAACTCTCTCCCTGTTTGTTTTTCATTGAAGGGAAAGCCGAAACCTGTCTGGTTTGTTTTTCTCCTTCTCTTGGCTAAGTGCCTGCTTTTGAAGCCCAGGTGTTGGCGAACAGGGAGTCATCTTTCAAAAAAACACGAGGTAGATGGCTGGGTCAGGGGGGAGGAGTAGAGCGAAGAGGAGGGAGAATGACCCGGCTAGATGTTGGCGCCTCTGTCATCTTCAGATGTTTTCGTCTTACAAACCGGTTAGACAGTCTGTCCGCAGCGTCTCAAACAGTCAAAACACATTGTATCGAGCTCAGCTCTTTATAATTGTACCTTGCACTTTTTATAACTTGCGTATAATTTACAGGAGATTGGAGGCAGGGACCAACTTCAGCTTTGCAACTTATGGTACCATTTACATAGTTTTTCATATATTTACATCAACAACAATGGTGCTCATTTTTATTCTTTAGGCACACATCTGTCCGGTCGTGCCGTTAGTGAACTGTAGTGAATCCGGAGCTCACATGAAGGACCTCTTTGGACCTTTTTCTCCCTACTTGTTAGGGTAGAGAACTAACTAGGAAGGACATATTTTATGTTTTATAACAGGGTCATCTATACCTTAGGGAACATTTTTGCCTTTACCACAGAACTGGAGACGATTCATTCCTCTAAACTTGAGACACAATGAAAGCTTTAGAGTCTAAAGCTTTCATTGTGTCCAACACACACATGTATTTTCTCTTTACAACATTTTTCTTGAAAGAGAGGCCTTTCCGGTAATGTTAGGGAACTGCAGTTTATTACAGTATTACTGACATGACAAATGACTGTTTTCATACATCATCAAGACTTTTGCTTCCTTTTTTTGTATTACCCTTTGTGATGATAACACATGTCATATTATTTAGAGAGAAAATATATTATAAATAGGGAACACTAATGCCACTGTCACAGCACATCTGTGTCTTTGACAGTGAAACTCGGTGGGGAATATTTTGGGAAAACAGATTCAACCCCTGATGTCCGTCCCCCGTCCCCCCAACAGCCCAGATCCTGCTCCTCCTGCCAAAAGCCCAGCTGGAGAGTCATAAGGTCACTCAGCTGATTTAATCCTCGGCCCAGGTCATACACACAACACTGGAAGAATGACCAATTTAAATTGTCGTGGATGTCGGGAGGATTATTTTGAAGCTGAAATCACTAATTTTTAGCAACTAAAATTGTTTTATTTCTAATACACATAAATAATGGCATGCCTGCATTACAATGTGTTGAAGTCATTCAAATCAAGTCATTCTAAAGAAAAAAGGACATTTCAAAATCATTTTAATGTCTAAACTTTTCTTGTGTCTTATGATAGTCACCAGGACTAAAGGTCACATAGGCAATGTGTACACATTTAAAATAGTTTTGGACTCATTGATTGGTGACGAATACAGGAGGTGGACCAAACAAATAGGAATACCTGACAATGATAATATAAGTAGCTATAGCCCTCATAGAACTTGCGTTTTTTAAATGCAACTAAGATGTTTTAATCCTATTTGGTTTTGCACATTAGTTGGACACAGACAGTTACATTTAGTGTGTCAGTGGAGGTTTGAATGAAGACATTCACTGCTCTTTAGTCCATGGTCACAAACAAGTGGCCACAAGTCCTTCTTTCTTTGATGAAAATATCACGTTGTATTGCTTTTTTTACTGAAGAATGCAGCTCCGAAAACGATTAACACAAAAAGGATCATATATATATATTTTTTGGTTTGTCTTTAATTTTTCTACACATCATTGTATGTTAAGTTTTTTTAAACACCATTCATCCCAAAGATGCAGTCAAGGTTTTCATGGAGTTGCATCATTGCATCTTACCTGCATCACACTGTGATCACACCTCATTTGTTTTAGTTTTTCCATCTAAAGGTATAGCAGCACTTACAATGCACAGACCACTGCAAAACAACTGCAAGGGATTGATGTCTCTGCTCACGTAATACCAAAACTGTTGACAGAAAAATGATGTACTCAGAGAGACAGAGAGAGAGAATAATAAAGAGAGAGAGAGAGAGAGAGAATAATAAAGAGAGAGAGAGGAGAAAAAGAGTGATCAGAGGCCAGTTTGTTTTGTACAACTCTTTCTTCTTATCTCATGTGTTTCTCACTTTAAGTATGTGTGTCATGATAAAAGCAACGCTGGGTAGGTGATGCCACCCATGGGACTGAGAACATGATGAGGACTCCCTGTACCTGGACTATGAAGCACAGGAATGCCTCTGACACAGACCTCCTTTTATGTGTCCTATCTGATCTGAAAAAAAGCAAAAGCTGGCACGTAAAAAAGTGCTCCTACCCCCGATGAATTGAGAAATAAAAGCAAACTTGTTAACCTTGTCACGCTCTGACAGCTTTATTAGTTTTAAGAACAAAACAAGTTTTAAGAACAAAACAAAAGCTTTCAGGTTTGGTGTTGCCCCTTCAAATCCTGCAGAGCAGCATTACATACAGAAGAACCAGCATATGATAAAGCATTAAAAGCAACACATGATAAAAGAAAACACAAGTGAAAAGGAGGGAAAGTAACAAGTGCAGACTTGAAACCCCAAAACAAGTGAGTTGATCCACAAATCTCTGAAACAAAAAATGCAACAATTAAGAATATTCTCCATAAAATAATAAGGTTTCTCAGTTACTTTACACCTTTAAAATAAAAGTGTTCTTCCACAAATTGTGTTTGCAATTTTAATGCATGAAAATCCCATTTGGAAATGTAATCCATGTTAGTCATCATGCATAGTAAGGTATATAGACTAATAAAGAAAAGTTAAGGTTGCAATATTGTCCATATCAGGACCATATGGAGTGTATCATCACATCCATAAGGCCACTGATTAAGATAAAGCAAAGCAACAATGCACGTTTTCTATTGCCTAAATGAGATACCTGCATGGTTTGTTCGGAATGTAAAACTTAAATCGCAAAAACAACAATGTCATAATTATGCCTGATACGATGTGGCGATGATTATACTGTTATGCAAGACTTTAGTTGACAAGGACGCAGGTGTCACTAATGGCGCATTTCCACTACACGGTCGGCCTCGGCCACACTCGGTACGGCTCGGTACGGCTTGGCCGCGTTGGGCCTTAACAGGGCCGACTCACTTCATGCTGCGCTTCCATTACAGTTTAGGAACTGGGGTAGTTACTATAGTAACGCAGTGTAGGCGGAGCCGTGACGTCATCTTCAATGAGAAATCCAGAAACACAACACAGCCGTTAGCTGTGAGCACTCAGAGCTCACAGCTCCTCATATATGTTCAGAAACTCGACAAAAGTTAAACAAGTACACACCACAGACTGCCTGTGTCATGGTGAATACAGTCGCTGCTTTATTTATGTCTGTATAGGCCGTTGTTGTGAGTGTGGACGGTCGGGGCATATACTGCGTTAGCTTAGCCAATCTCCATCTAGAAAAACACGCATTTTAAAAGGTTTTTCGCCTGCCGTCTGTCTGCAGACTTGACAAAGCATTAATTCATGGTTTTTACTAACCGGTATCAGTATGTTGTTACTTCGGCATCATTTTGAAACGTGTATTACAATTAAATCACGGTCAAATATGTCCATCTTGTTGTAGTTCTAGCCCTCTTGCCAGCGCTCCTCTCTCTAGTTTAGCATACTCAGCCCGACTCAGCCCTGTTTGTTGGCCCCGATAGAACCACAATTTTCTAGGGCCAGAAAAGAGGGGAAAAAGTGGCCCCGCGCCGTGCCGCGCCGGAACGAGGCCTAGTGGAAGCACAACCAAAAAAGGGGACGGCACGACACGGCACGCTTAAAGCGAGCTACGCACTGCAATGGAAATGCGCCATAAGTGTCAATTACTTGGAATACCAGGGATACACACAGTCACACACACACACACACACACACACACACACACTAAATCTCCTCATGTTTCTCTATGACAAACAATTCATTGATTAGTGTTTTCACAAGACTGACATGTTCAAACTAAATATTGAACTGCAAAACTTTCCAAAGCACCGGACAAACTGGCTTTCAGCATGAACCTCAACAACAAAGGGGAAGTGAAACAAAAAACGTGTGTGTGTGTGTGTGTGTGTGTGTGTGTGTGTGTGTGTGTGTGTGTGTGTGTGTGTGTGTGTGTGTGTGTGTGTGTGTGTGTGTGTGTGTGTGTGTGTGTGTGTGTGTGTGTGTGTGTGTGTGTGTGTGTTTGAGTGAGTGTGTGTGTGTTTGTGTCTCAGGTCAGACAGCTGGGAACATCAGGCCCCACCCAGGCACCCACCACTCTCTTCTCATTGGCTGCGCTGTTGTCAAGCACATTTAATAAGAAAACAAGTGCTGCTCAGCGAATCAGGACAGAGCAAAATTTCCCCTGACACGCCACAGCGTCTTATCTGTGATGACATCACATGTCCCTTTAAATGGTAGACCGCAGACAAAGTGTAAATGGCTTTATGAGACAGAGAGTACACCTAGAACAACAACAAAAAAGGTTTCAGATCTGCCTGTTTGTGGAAGTTTGGTTTACAGTTGGCCTACTTACAGGCTCTTTAAAAAGTGTGTGGCAGTGAAACCCTATGGCAAATTAGCCACAATGCATTTTTTGTTCCAAATCTTTTTTTTTTAGATGTTTACAACTCTCAAAAGAGCTTTGCAGTTGTGTTTTTTGGTTATTAAAGAGACTTGTTGGGATTCAAGGGAGACACAGTTGGAGAGGGCAACGAAAAGTCCATTAGGATTATTTTATGAAAAAGGGAGAAAAGGACTTTCATCTTCTTTAAAAGCAGCTATGCAAAAATAATATTAAGACATATAACATGTCTGGCTTGGGGCAGGAGTTCTGTTTACATAGTGTATGTACCACACCAATATGTATGTACATTGTCCTATAAGTATACTCAGGAATCAATTTAGACAATTTCCTGTGTTTATTTTAATTGTTGGAAAGTGGTCATGCCCCATCATTCCTGTTTAACCATTTTCAGAGTAGGTGGTCTTGTTTTGAATCACAATAAGAGCAAAATGAAGAAAAAGTAAGGCCAAACTATTTGTAGCCTTTGCATCATTTGCTGATTGTGGGCTCTTTTTCTACATTTGTGTTAAGTCAAAAATAATCAGCTCTATATTTTTCCTCGTAAACATGAAATGAATGGGATGGACTTAACTGGCAACCATCTTCTGCAAGTCAACAATCCTAATTATTTTTGGTTGTGTGGGCAGCCTCTGTGTAGTTTATCAGGAACCATTGAAGGTCAGACAGTTATGTACTCGGTCAAGGAGAATTAGCAGAGTCAGAAAAATCCAACATTCACGTATTTTGAAAAATATGCAGGTTTCAAAACCTGGGTGATACAATCTCAACAAAGAAATAAAGAGCTGCGATTTAAGTTACGAGGTGACAGAGCTAACCCCTTGAGCCATTGTGGACAATTATTAAAATCCCTGTGATTAAGTGCTATAAACAGATCATGCCATGATGCAAAACATTGGCAGCCTCTGTCTCATACCAGTGGAACCACATATCCTATAAACTGAGGTGGAATCCAGGTGAGGGGGCAGACTGTTATAACTCTGGGACATCCAGTCACTGGGTGAGAAGTCACAGCGGAGGGTCCATTGACATGCATGACAAACTCTGTTGACTCTGCAGCCTCTATTTGTCTGAAGGGATCTACATATGTTTATTCTGGAGGGCTGATTTTGGGATGATTTTGAAATGATATTAGTTAAACATTGCATTACGGTCAAGAATCAGGCCACTGCATAAATGTTATAGACTAATAGACTTTTGAAAATCTGCTGGCACTAATTTGTTCCACTTTTGTGACAATGAGTGCTGCAAGTTATCTCAACCGACCTGCTGCCTGTGTGTTTGATGCAGGTGCAGATCAGATCAGCTGCACGCGCCCCCATGCTCCTGGCAGACGCACACTTCAAACGCACACAAATCTGCTGTGATGTACGTCGTGCATGGTTAGAGTTGAATAGTGTTTCCTGTGTTTCTCAGCTCAGCGGCTGACTGATCACTCCCCACCGCCTCTACATCCTACAGAATTCTTTACTGTACATTTAAACATGCTGCTTTCAGCCATTTGTTTTCCATGTGTTGTGTCTATCTGCCATTTGCCAGAGCTTGTCTGACTGTATTTCAGCATGATTCAAAAAAGGCAATCCTGTTAAACAACTACAAAAAAATATGCCCCATGCAATTTTACATTACCTTCAGACCAAGCCATCAAACTAGCTATCAATATGATGTTATTTTCAAAATATATTTATCTAAAATGATAAAGGTAGTGTTACAAATTAGTTGGGTTTCTTAAATTGTTTTGCTTGAGTATTGGTATATTGGACACAAGAAGGAACGGTACTATTGATATAACAATCTGTAACAAACTCTTCTATCCTGCAAAAATATACGGCAAAAATGAAAGTACTGACTCGCAGTTAAGGCTTGCTTGAGACAAAAAGCAAACAATAAAGTTCAAGTTTATAAGTTTAAGTTTAAAGAACATTCATATACATGTTCATTTGCTTTAACCCAAAGACTGGGTTAGGCTTGTGCATCTACCTATACATTAGCTAAAACTGCATGTATTTTTTACAGTGTAACGGCATCTGCTATTTTGGGGAAGTTTCTCATATTTTCCCTTTTTAACTCCAGAAAATAAGTCAAGCTAAAAGTGTGTCCTTGAACAGTGAGAACTTAATGGGAAGTTGGCTAACCAAATTACCTCACAGTTCCCCAACAACAGGAAACGGCCTTGTAAACTTGGACGTCTCATGGCCAGATTTTTTTTTTGCTCTCAGAGAAACAATCTTTGCACTAAATCATGTCACTCCCATAAAAATATGCCATTGTATTCAATAGGAGTTTTAAAAATAAAGTTTAAATTGCCAAAAAAGTCTGAACTGACACAATCCCACTAAATATGGTTTATTACAAGACACTTTACTTGTGTATCTAAGTGACACTGCTTTCTGGGTTCATCTACTCAGTCTAAACAGAGATAAACCAGATTTCTTTCCAGGATTAAAACCCTGATCTTGTACAGGTATACATCTTACTTCTGCTACAGTATGTATACAGCTAGAGATAGTTAGAGCTCAGAGCATGTCTGGCAACAGAGGAGGAAGTCTGTGTGTGAGAGTGTGTGTGTGCACATACGGGAGGAAGAAGTTGAAGGAAGGAGGAGGCGGGGGTGATGGAGCACTGGCTCACGCCGGTTTGCGCTGCTTCTCTCTGGCCCAGCCCCACAGCGAGGTTAGCAGGGAGGCGAATGGATTTGGTGTGGGTAAGTGGGTAAGACAGGGGAAGTCATTTAGCGCCTTGCCTGCCCTTTGCAGCACACATGCCGGGCAGCTGACATGCCGTGCAGATATCCGTATGTAAAGAACGCATGCATAGGCCATCCACCCTCCCTGTGTGGAGAACAGATACCAAGGTGTGTCATATGGACACTGGTTTACATTATGAATACAGACATGTGCCCACCGACACACAAATGTGCAACAAAAGGCATATAAAGGAAGTACTCACTTGCACAAAAACATACATGCCCTGCCTGGTTACTGTCACCATTTTATAACTTTGAATGGATTTCTCTTTTTCATTGAGATTTGAATTCTATTTACACAACACAGAAAAAGCAGAAGCGAAAGTAAAATGAGAGAGACTCTAATGAGTCAGAATATGAAACCATATCAAGCAGAAAAGACAAATAAAATGATGATGATCCTTTGACACTTCTTAAAGGAGAATTCAGCCTCCCAGATTACTGAATTGAGTCCATTATAAACCTTTACAGCAAATGTTATCCATAATCAATGGAATGTAATCAATTCTACACAAGCTTCCCTAAGATGCTGAAACATATACAATGTTTCAGTTTTATATACTGTATGCTTGTGCACTTGTTGCAGTCATTTAACCGACGAAGAGCAGGATAATTTACACATGTTTAACTCAAACACCAGCAGAGTTATTTTTGTGTAAAGAGGAAAGAAGCACAGCCAAGCTTACTGAGAGCTGGGCAGGGACTCTGAGTGTGTTTGTTCACACTTTGAGTTTTGGGCCTGCAGTACAACACTGTGCATAACACAATAGACTGATCACTTCAGGCATGTTGAGGGGGGTTTATTTAATGTCTGGAGCATTTACTTCTTCAGTTCATTTGTCTTCCCTAGTGAGAAGAAGGATATTTAAACTATGGTGGCATCCCACAACAACCTTGAAACGCTTAATCTATTAATGTGAAGCATGCATGCTCATATTAAACAATTTTTTCAAGAGTTTTTTACTGGACGGAAAACCTCTGACTGTCTATTGTGCTGAGTTTTGACTCCCTCTTCATGCCAATATTTCAGTCTCTGTCTTGGCAGGATAACCATATTTCTGCCCAACAAACAGGCTGCTTGTGAATTATTGAGGCTTCATTTTACAAGTCCCGGTTCCCTTGTAATATTGCAGTTTACACAAGCCAAAAACTAAAATACAACAAAGAGATTTGCACTATGGTTGTGGCTGACAAAAAACAGACCAGGTGCAGGTTATGATCTCAAACCTTACGGCTTTTAATTACAAACAGAACATTTATATTATCAGATTGTAAGTGTGCCTTCCAGGCTTTGGGATCAGATATCAGTGGTTTAACTGGAACGTTTTTGGACTCTTTCCAATATTTTTGTAAATGAAACTGAATGTTTTGCTAGGATGTCTGAAAGGAAACTGCTTTTCCTGGTGTTAAAAACAACCACTTGGTATTGAATGTACACCAGTGGCGGCCGGTCCATAGGGGCGCTAGGGGCGCCGCCCCACCTCTTCCCATATTGAAAAAATAAATAATAATTCAAATTAAAATTAAAAAAAAAAAATATGTTTAAAAAAATATATATGTTTTTATTTTTATTTTTAATGAACAAGGTAAATATTATATAATTGGTATCAGTAAAATGTATAATCTACAATAAAATCTCGTTTAAAATTGTGTTACGATGTCTAAAGTTACTGATAAGTCACATGTTTCCTGCCTGGACTTGCCCATGCACCTTCTCTCGTCTGGGCGCTAAGAGAGGAGCCTTCCACCAGTGCAGCAGCAGCCACCAGCAGCTGACTGTTGCTATCTGTAACATGTAAACTATGCCGCGAAAATATAATTTCAGCCAATCAGCGTCGTCAAAGATGACGGTCACCGGGCGCCAATGTCAGCGCCCAGTGCAGTCTGTGAGTAGTTTGGACAGTGACTCGTATCCGGTTGACGCAGTAGTTGATGAGGATGGCTTCGTGTGCAGGTGGAGTCTCCGGACCTCGGTCCCCGGCTAATTCTGTTCAAGAGCTAATCTCCAATCCTTTCGAAAGGAGAAGTTTGGCAGATAAATTGTTGCTTTTAGACCTTGCACCGGACCAACCCGATTTGAATATATCGCAGCAATCTCGTGAAAAAGACAACATTTATACACGAGGCTTAGTAGCTGGTACACAAGAAAGGCTTGGCTAGCTGGATGCAAACAGGTAAATGCTGTCTTTTGTTTCCCATGCTTGGATATCACTTTATATGTAGAGAGGAGGTTTCCCATGGTTGTTAGAAGTTTATTAATAAGTGGGCATTTATCACAGAAGTGATTGTTCTGTCTCCACGTTTGTTGCATTGTCTGTGATGTATTTTCCAACGGTTATAGCTCCTGTTCTGTCCCAGCAACACTACACGGTTTGCAGCTCCACCACATTTTTGGTTTATCTTCGGTGTCGCTTAAAATCTGCTTCCCATCGGACTAAAACCTCCACGTAATCTGAAGACAGATACTTGAAGTTATTTAAACCTTTTGCAAACTTTATGTTCTTTCTTGCTCTAGCCTTGCCAGTTACATTGTACATAACACATATATTATCATTATGCTAACTGGTTGTTCGTGTTAGACGATGTAGCTTTTTCATTTCTGAGTTATTGCTATATGTAAATAAGCCTGTTTGTAAATAATCCTCAGAGAAACAAAGAAAAAACACAATTTATGACATTTTGTGCTGTGGTTATTTTTTTTAAATTGCATTTATTCACAGTTCAGTTTGAAATGCTGTAGTGACTTGTATTGAACCACTTAAATATTTATAATTAATGCTACTGAAAAGATGCTATTAATTTTATATCTCACATGCAGTTCACTGTAAAGCTACTTGGTGAAGGTGTTGGTTCATAAAACATGAACAGTTTTAAGAAAGAAAAAAACAGACCAGTTCTGAGAACACAAATTCCTGGTAAAGTAGTAGATGTTCAGGTTGATAAATAATATTTTCCACACTGAAGATTATGGAGGTATTGATCAGTCTTCTCATATTTTTAAGCCTCGATTTCTCCTTTCCCCCCCCCCTCTAACATCACCAGAAGTCATCATTTAAGGGGTCATTTCTCGAAAAAAAATTTCGGGGGGAAACCCCCCGGACCCCCCGGGTAGGTCACTTACGGTACATCAAAAGCCCCACCAAAAAAAAAGACCACCGGCCGCCACTGATGTACACCCTATTTACATATTCTGTTTTCAGTTCTTCGAGAGGATGTATCTCCCCAGGATTTCTTTCAGTGTTAAATACTTCAGTGTAAGATGCTCCTCAGAGCTCAGAGGCCTGTACTACGAAGCTGGTTCAACTTAACCTGGATATATTGGAGTTAGCCGGTTGGCGTAATCCAAAACATACGCGCTGGCGCTAAACTGTACTACGACGCTGGATATCAAGTGGATCGCTCAAGCCGCCGTGTCCTATCTAGTTAGGTGCGCGTTCACATGAAAGGGGTGGTATTTGGAGCATTCGACCAATCTCAAACACGGAGAAGCGTACTGACAGCGCAGCGTTTGATTGATTGATTGAAAAGTTTATTAACAGCTTGTATATTGGGTACAGTACAGTACAGCTCAAAACATACAATTGTTAAGGGGATGCAGACCAGAGAAAGACTTTCGTCTTGTTTACATCAGGGTCCCCCATTTCCAATTCATCATATCATTTAAGACATATAAGACATATTTGACATACAGATGGCTTATTTACAATTTACATACAGGTGGTTTTTTACATACAGATGGCTTATTTACAATTTTCATTGTCATACTTCCTGAATGAAAAGTGAACTTTAATATTAGTCAAATATGAGGAAGTTAAACTTTAAACATCCATGACTTAAACACTTTACCCAGGATAAAAGCCACATAGCTGCACCTGCAAGGTGAATACAGCTGGTAAAAGAAAAAGTGTTTGAATGCGTACATTAACAGGTTTATGAAATCACTGCCCCGTCCAAGACACGAGTGGATCTGACTTTAATTAGGAGAATTTGACTCGAGTGTTTCGTTAATTTAATGTGTTGCTTAAAATAATACTTCTGCATACAGTATGTGACACTGTGAGTGTTGCACAGCCAGATACGGCTCAAGAAGCTGACTCAAATAAGGAAATATATGATACATTATGATGTGATATGATATGAATGATAATGGGACACATCTACGTCTGCACTCACAGTGCCGCGGACTGTACTTAATGTTACTCTGATCCGGTTACTTATGTCGTGGCAGATATTTAAGTAAGCTTTCTTAACGCTAATGTTATAATAGTCAGATTGCTCTGAAGATGGGAGGGGATATTCTATTAATTTTCACGTTCACACAGTCAGTTGATTTTGGCCGGTCGTCTTTCCTGCAACGGCAGTTTAAACTGTATTTCCTTTCTCCTCCTGTCATATGAATTGATCGCTTTAAACTCCGCACACGGAGCTCTGATTGGTCAGCAGGCAGTGCTTTCACTGAGTTGATCTCGCCTGCCACCTAACCTGCTCCGGAGCAGGTTTGCCGCTCAGCATAAGTTACCATGGAAATCTAGCCTGCTAAAAAGAGAACCAGCGTCGTAGGACCGGAAAGCCCGAGATTTCCCTGAATTTAGCCGGCTAAGCGAAAATCCAGCTTCGTAGTACAGGCCTCTGATGAAGGCCCACATGCCTAAACAATAGCATGTTGTTTGTGCATCTAATGAAACAGCTCTTCAACAAACTATTACTATAAGGTTTCTTTTAAAGTCTGGAAGCTGAAAATATAGAAACTGGGTTTTTCTAAACATTCCCACTGGCAGAATACAGCATACAAAAGATTGTGCTTTCAATAGATACATCTTTATAGAAATGCAATGTCAGGAAAACTGCCATGCATTTGCAAGACTTCTAGAGGAACAGATAAAATGCAGCTGGAGAGTTATACAATGGAAAAACTAAAAGTACCGCCTCTATTCTGTCCAGGTGGAAGTGATTTTAAGCTGTGGCAGATGGAGGAAATGTGCCCGACTATGATTCACTTGGATTATGAGGCAAGTTTTTACAATAAATGAGGTGGTAAGGGTTCGATTTGGAGAGAAGACACTCATTAAGGATTTTTGCTTTAGGGCTTTTTTAACATCTAGCTCTCCACCGAGCTTTTAAATTGCAAAAACTAGCTATGCAAATCCTTCCAAACATTCAAACCTGATAAAAACTAAATTAAACTAAATGTATCGGTTGGCAAATGTGATTCAAGTGTCATTCTTAGGGGCATCTTGACTGTCATTTCTGAAGAGTGGGAGAGAGTTTACATTTTTCCATGGGGAAAAGGGGGTTTCACTTTCTGTGAAGCTTCAGAGTTTTTTGGATCACAAATAGTAGAAGGGATATAGGATAAATAATAAATAACACCCAAAGTGTTAATCCTTTATCCAGGAAGAGAAGGGTGTGGGGCAAATAAAAATGGTTGTTGTGTAATGGAAATATTAGAATTAGGAATACTGCTGGCAAGCAGTAGAGGTGCTAGAGCTAGCAAGATTCAGCAGGAATCATTGATGCTTGAAAAGCTATAAATAGCACTTTTATGTTTTCCAAACCTGAAACTCCACAAGTATATAGGTAGAGAGTTATGTAGGGTCATATTGCATTGAGCACAGCAGCTCTGGGTTGTTACAGCTGTTTACAGCTGCCTTTGGTCATGCATTATAAAACCTGAGTCAGCGCAGAGCAGATACCATCTCACAGTGCAGTGGATTGATGACTGCTCTGCATGTAGTGAGGCTCCTGGCAGAGTTATAGTCTCAGGTAAGAGGTCAGAGGTCAGGAGTTTGACCTCCAGCATCACCGCCTCCTCCCTTGCTTCAGACATCCAATGAGGGCGTTCACAACACTGGGCAGGAGACCCACAAACTGGATCTAGTTGGGGCCACGTTCAATAAATCCTCCAATCTTCCCCGCAGAAAGCAAAGAATGGAAAAGTTAAATAAGAATAATGTGTTTAAGAAGTGTTGCCATTTCCTTCTCAATCATAACTTAAAATGCTGTTATCTTTCTAGTCCTAGATGTCTTTTCAACCGGCACATGGAATTATTTTCAGCCTGAAAAGGACTGACACGAAAAGAAAGGTAGACATTAAAGATCTCCACCATATCTGAAATGGGCATCACTGCTTATACGGCTCATAATTATCTAAATAAATTATCAAACTTGTTTACAGCATCTGTCCAGCCACTGAAATAGATTTGGCAGTGATTCACAGTGATCCCATGTTTGCTCTGATGGGTGAAGATATGTATGTAATGTGTATTAATAGAAAGTGTCTGATCTCCACTAAAGGAAGCCACTGGTCTGGGAAAGTAAGTTTAGTGTTTGGCAGCTGGCAGAGTCCAGAAATAGTGTCAGTTTGGATGTGCTCTGTGAACGCAGCTTACATCAGGTTGGGTTCATCCCAGGGATGGAGACACCGCTTCCTCTGACCTCGCTGGCCCTTTCCTATCAAGGTTTAATAATAACTCTCACCGACTTAAAAACAAGGACAAATCGCAAAACAACAACGAGGCCCTCACACCAAGCTAAATTATTCTCAACATTGTTTTTACCAACAGTCTTTCTATTTTCCTGCCATGATTCATTCAAAACTCATCCTTAAACTACTCTTCCAATCCCAAACCAATAATCAATGCATACAAACCCATTATTTAGTATATAATCATCATCAGCCTCCTCTTCTCTTTAACAATATCATCATCCGATACCTCGAAGGACTATAGCATATTTAAATGAATAATTTTACATAAATTGTAAAACATGTTAGGATTAAATATAGAAGCAACATTGGATGTAAAGATATAGCATAGTAATGTCATCCTGAGCAGAGACAGACGTCTCACTCCCTCTGTGTGTATTACAGTCAGAACTGTGCTATGTCTGGCCACACATGCATATCAGTGGATGTTAGTCTCTGTTTTGGCTCACTTCCTGATTACTTTTGCAATGTGAATGGTTAAACCTGCCCGTCAGTCCGGGTTCTTCCCAACATCGCCACCACGTTCCTTTGACCTCACTTTTTGGATCCTCTAACACTTCTGGGAAAAGTTTATCCAAAATATTCCTGGTGACAACAAGCACATGACAGAGCAGTTAAAGAAAAAGTTCAGCCTGAGTCAGAGGAAAGACGAGGAGGAGGAGGAAAGTGAGGAGGGGTATAAAGCCCTGCTAGTCTGCCTACGCTGGTTCAGACTGGTTCCTGCCCCCTTCCCTTTCTTCCCGCTTGCTTCTCCTTATATTCCTCCTTTCCTCTAGTCTCACTGCCTTTCCTGTTTTTTCTTCCTCTCCTATTTTAGACTAATTTGATTTAGATGTATTTTCCTGTATTCTCCTTCCCTCTATTCTCTTCATTACTTTCCCTGTATATTCTTCAACAGAAGTTTGGCTGAAAACTTCCCTCAATATTCCATGATTAATTATGCACAGAAAAACAAGATCATTATTTTTATTTTTTGTGATGGATATCAATCAAAGGTTGAAGGTGATTGTGTCTCAGCAGTTTGAGTGAGTGAAAAGAAGAAGTGATGAAGAAGCAATTTTATAAAATAAAAGTGTGATGTGTGTGTGCAAGAGAAGAAGGAAATATAGAAAGACCCAGATATAAAGAGCCTTTCGTCTCATGCTTATACTCAAAGTGGAAGGTCCTAATAGAAATACAGATTAGTATACTCTGCTGCAGAATCACCTCTTGCATATATGGAACAAAGTAGAGCAGTATCAGTTATATGTCAAATCTAAGTTTATTTCACAGGTGTAGTTTGAGAAAAAAACGTATTTTTATCTTGAGGCTAAACAGAGAGGAAATAGTGGTGAAGGTTAACGACTGATTTCTACTGCCAGCTGTTGATACTGGAACAGAGATGGGTGGGTTTTCATATTTCTCAAGACTTCAGACCCTTGCTTTTCCTCTGAGCTGCAGGCTGTGTTCACCCGGAGGAGGCTGAGACGTAAACACTGTGAGGCTGAACAATGTTTCCGCCTCCAGGCTGCCGGCCAGGCGGATTGGAGACTGTCAGTGGTGAGATCTGACGCAAAGCAAGAGCACAGCCAGCGGAGATGAAATACTGTTGACAGATTCTTAAACCAAATATATGCTTTTGTATCTTCTGTTTTCAGAACAGCGCGTCCGTACATTATAGTGAAACCTAGATTAGGGCTCGTGTTCATTTCCCAAAAGCATGTCCACAAGTGTTTTCACTTCATTTGGGACTTTTGGGAAGTGCAGAGACACAACAGTAGCAACCATCGAAAAAGGAGACACCACACAGACATTTTATTCTATGTTGCACCTTAAAATTGGAGCACACAAATGGATTCTAACAAGCAACACGTTTTTTCTTGCCCAGTTATTTATTGGCTCTTCACAAAAACATTGTCAACAAGTCTCTGAAAATAAATGCATTCTAAAAGTTGTTTATGAAGTTTTCTTTACTGTAGAATACTGTGCACAAACAAGCAGCTCTGGTGACTGGGAGACATCCGATAGGTTGACTTACTAAACTATGGCTTGTATGTGAGAAAGCAGGCTGATCCACTGAGCATGTTGACTGCATACACAGCATCTGATAATGCAGGTGACCGCCATCACTTATTATAGTGCACTGCCTCCCGATGTGAAGTTGATTCTTTCTGTCTATCCATGTTTGTACTTTTATTGGAAGTATCAGTGATAAAACAGAACAGTCTGTTTAATTCAGAAAAATGACATCATCCTGTAAAGCAAAAGGCATATTTCCCATCCCTACCTTTAAATGTATTTATTAACTTAATCAATTGATAGTTTTGAATTTGCACAAACTGTATATTATTCTGCACAGCCAGGGTAAAACATCCAAGTGATGTAAAAAGCAAAAAACAATTCATTCAGGAATTCAAATCTTTCACTTGATATTTCTGGGTATACGCATTAGCTAAAAAGGTATAAAGAGTAATAAGGGCTGTAGCTGAAATACTTGATGGGTTAGTTTTATCAACAACTCAAAAGTTGCAAACAATCTTAATATGACACACCGGAGTACTTTGGTGTACTTTTCCCACAATAGTTCATTGTGTCCCATCCAGCACACAGTTGTTATCACAGGTTGTCCTATCGAAAGGAGATTGCTCCACCTGTTGATCTCCTTCATTTCCGGGCCCATCTGCGATTTTAAATATTTGTCTTACCAAGATAGGTGTAGACAATATTTTTCTCTATTGTAGCCAACAGCGGGTATTGACTGTAATGACACACTGATTGTTTAAAGGTGACTCACAGGCAGCACAACAAGCAAGAGACAGGGAGCTGACACCAAGCACTTCCTGTCTATACATCAACATCATTAATTGTCTCAACACAACCACCAATTTAACTTCTCCACCCATAAGCAGACTAGGGAGAACTGACAATCATAGTTTGTACTTATTGTGTGTAACCACGACATGTAAGTAATAAACATAACATGTTATCTTACAATCCCCTATAATAATAAAGAGATCTCAACAGATCACGGTCAAAACAAGAAGACAACTTGTCAAAGTTTATAATTGCCATTATGAGATTTTTGACAATTTTATAGAATGAACATTGGAAGAGGGACATTTTTCCCTTAAAATATACAAATTCTACAAAAAACATCTGAGGATCTGTGATTGTATCCGTCACTTTGTTAAGGAACAAACAACCTACGACTTGGAAGAAAAACCTCAGAATAACTTTAGTGGAGGAGGATCAGTGTTGTTTAATTCAAAACAATCTTTGATAACAAATAAAACAACAAAGGACACTTACACTTTGACAGTGAAGAATCATACATGAGTCATTTCAATCACATGGCCTTTGTCAGCACTAAAACATCAACTGAGGCGGATTCAATTACTGGGACACATGTTGTAAAATAGATCCCTCTGAGTGACATCCATGTAAATAATCCGTAGCAGTACACATGCAGTAGGAGTCATCCAAACCACTCAAAGTATCATGACCACTGCAACAGAACATAAAGCACTGGATCAAAGAGACATAAACTCTATGTTCTGTAATATACAACACAACACATTTTACTTTATGGCGAAAAGTAGCTCTCCCTAGACATGGAATAAGAAAGTTGCAAGGAGGCAGCAGTAAATCATTCGTTAAGGCAAACACAGTCTGAATGAACCCGCAGTGCCATTTCAGTCGTTCATTCTCAGAAACTGGAAAAGCTTTCACAGAATGAAAACAAATCCATGAAACTGAAACTGTGCTCAGTCTATGAGAAGAGCCTTAAATAAAAGGAATTAATATCAGGCATTATCTGACATCAAGTTGTGGAATTCCAATCTGTGAAGATACACTAATTGTTTTAACTTATCAGAAATTGTCCATCCGTACTTGGAGCTCAGTAATGAGAGAGCCCATTCAATATAATGGCTTTGTCAATAAAATGTACTTCACAAAGTCATCATTTTAAGCTAGTGTTTGGACTACCACAAACCTTTTTTGTCTTTGTCAGAACAAAGCTCTATACCCAGCTTTGATCAAAGGTACAGTGGTTGATGTTGAAGAAGAAGAAAGGTGATGCCGCTCTTTCTTAACCGAAACTAGCTTCCATACAGTAGCTTCAATACACTGCAACCTTACAATCATTCCCCAAACACCAAATTGATCCACTTCACCCTCAGGTGATTACTGATGCCTACACATGGCACTGTAAACATGATCAGAGGCTGTCGGTACAGAACATCATGTCCTGTTAATGCTTTGGCAAAACTCAAACAATATCCCTGTCACAGAGGTACTTTAAGGGAGTTTATCAGACAAATAAGTCTGAGTAGGGACTGACTAGACCCATTAATATAGTAATACAAAAAAGACCAGTCTGCCATCTGTGATCATCTCCATACTTCAGCTGACATGACCTATTTACTAACTGTCTCATCAACCCTAACCAGCTTCACCCAGATCACTGCAGTGCTTTAATGTCAACCCTCACTGCAAGTTCAGCCCATGTGTGTTTGTGTGTGTCGCCCATAGTGCAGACGCTGTGTCACACACTTACATAGTCAGCATAGCTCCCTGTTTAAACAGCTGACCCTCCTCCCTACCTCCCCCCCACCTGCGGCTCTCCGCTCGACAGATATCAGCTGGAGCTACTGAGTCAGAGCAGGAAACCGTATGAACTTCCTAAAATCACACCTGCAGATGATGATGATAAGGAAGAGCTAAGGAAGAACAAATCATTACCTCTTCACATTATTTATGAGATATAGCATTAACAAAATTACCAAATGCTGAGAGGACACAAGCATGTACCTGCAACTGCATTGCAGCTCACATGACTGTTACCTGGCAGTCCCAGATATCCCTTACCAGGAAAATCCTTATATATACTGACTTATTTTTTGAAATCTTTAGCATGGAAGAATCTGTGGTAAAATGGTCTTATAGGCTAATATGACTGAAAATGTTGGAGGGTCTCGATAGATGACGAGTGGTAACACAGTATGCCATGTGCTGCAATGTCCCGGCCCAGGGTACAACCCCCGGCCTTGTGGCATGTCATAATACGCATATACATATACTGTATAATCTCTTTACACTTACATTAAGCATTGAAAATACATTTGTCATTTTCTATTACACATCACCACATAGTATACCCGACTACAGGTGAGTCTTTTTTTAACAAAACAAAAAAACAACAACATTACTTATCCATGACTGAATGAGTGACCTGTAGGACTCATATAATTATGTCACTGATATATGTATTCAAGTTATTTTGGTATACATTAAACATATTTATGACTACATTCCACCTGTTTTCTGGTTAAAGGACAGGTAAATTATGAGGTCTGTTTTGGTTTTTGTCTCCACAAATAGCCACCTCTAGATAGTGTTTGCTGTCAAGCCATCAACAGTACAATAACCTTTAATGACACCCACTCATAACCTCAAGACCGCAGCAGGTTGTATTTGTGATTTGGGTGTTGCCCTCAAATAACTAGCCAGTATAACATCAGCTGAAGTGTCAGACTTCTCAAATTGTTGCATGATTCTGTTTGGGAACATTAGGTGTTTCCACTGGTTTTGGATCTCCTTCCTTTTATGTCTCCATACAAACAATGGCTCCATATCTCCCAGACTTTCTACAAGGGGATTCAGATATAAAAACTAGTTTGCTGAAACAACAAAAGCTGGGCACGGCCACAAGGTCATAAAGATAGCTGGGCCTCCTTCTTGCTCGTTGTTATTACGCCTGATCATTCGCAGGCTGCTAGCCAAAATAGCTGAGTGACAGATAACCAACCTGAAATAACCGGCAAAATTGATTTCATGTTTATTATGCTTTGAGGGGTTATATCGAGTAGGCAATCTCCATTCACTATCATAACCTCCATCACTGACAGAAAACTGAGGAGATTTACTACAATATATGATTTAGATATGATATAATAATGTTTGGATTATAGAATAAAGGTTCTTTAGATCCTCCCATTTAGCGTGCATACATTTGTTTTGGAGTATTCGAGTGGTGTTGGTAAACACATGGAGATGATGGGCGTCTTACCAAGTGAAGACATGATTGATGTGATCTGAATCCTTCCTGAGGGGCTCACTGGAGCTGAATCACAATCTGAGGCTGCTGAGACGAACGCCACATCAAAAAGCCCTGAAATGACAGCAGAGAGGAGCCCAGAAAGAAACTTTTTAATTTCAGAAACTAGCAACATAATGAATTAACAGAGCTCATTCAAAAATCCAACAGGTTTAACTGAATTACAGTGACATCCAAAGTCTGCTGACCTTGATGACCACATGAGAAATAAGCACAAGTGGAGAAAACACACACACACACACTTTTGTATCCAAGGAATAGCAATCACCACCATCAATTACTGATGCATTTCCGATTAGTTATTCGGTTATTAAGAGCTACTGAAAGATGGCAATGACCCTCAGTTAGATTTTCCTAGACTGTACAGTAGAAGTTTTCGTTATCAGGCAATGGGGTCTCCATGTGGAAGAAGGAGACTTTAAGTGTGGCCACATGTTGACCTCTTCTGTCAGCTAGCAGTTAAGCATCTACAGCTTTAGAAACAAGACTAGAGCTCCCTCTTGTGTACAATATGAGAGGAAACATTAAGGGTTTAGGGTTCAAAAACATTACTTTTTTTTTATTGTGATATGAACAGTAACAGTAATCAATCCAAAGTAAAAGAGTTGGTTGAGCATTCCTAGAATACATTTTACATTATGTTTTGACTTATCATTAGACCCTGCAGTGGCCTTCTGACAGGCTATCTAGTACCCTGAAGATGCATTTCATAAACGGACGCAAAGAGCTTTAAACTGATTGCAATGTATTCCCATCAGCGGCGGTATTTGACGCTCAGGGAAGCACCGCATCCGTCCATGTTGGCGGCAGTTAAAGGCAATGTGAGCTTCCATTCCCATTGGATAACGGATAATTTTACACCCGGAAGTAAGTATTCTCCTTACTTTTGATTGATTTTACAGTGATATCTGCACTACTCATCAACTCAAAAACACCAGATTATCCTTGTTAATTACACAACATTGATTGGTTTAAATTTTGTGCAATGCTTTTGTGTTTTTCCCCTTCCATTCGGAGAAACAAATATTTTTTCGGAGTTTAGGATGGCAGAAGACACTACACTACCCATAATCCTCAGCTATCGTTTGGGACTACAGCAGCCGCTTTGCTTGACAAACCCCGTGATTATTCCTCAAACTCTGTGGCTGCGTTTCACTTCGGTTAAATGGATTCCTTGCGTCCCTCACTTGCGTCGTTTCTCTGTGACTAGTCCCTCCCATCAGGGAAGCATGGAGAGACGCAAGGAAACCACGAGAAGCAGGGAAATAAGTTTTAAGGGCAATGGGACGTCCTTTCCTCCGGAGCGTCACGTGAAGCGACGTCCGTTTGTGATGACGCTGCACAGCTGATCGTCTGACAGCAGCCAGCTCTGTCCCCGTTATTTTCACACACACCCCCGCCTCTGTTAGTACACATTTACTGACACAAACATGTGTATCATCTGTTGTAGACCCAAATAAATAAAATAAAATAAGAACTAATTCACAAAAAACATAAACGCCATTCTTAAAATGTATAAACGAACTATTAGTTTGGTTAATATTGATTACAGTGCACAATATAAATAAAATAATTGTGAGAAGAAAAAGAGATATGTTATCTATCAAAACCCAGTTAGATTAACATTAACTGGATTGCACACTGTGTGGATATGTAGCAAATTAACATGTTGAATAGCACTTAATGACTGACTGAATGGAAATGACAATAAATGAAAATGTAAAACGAAAAAAGCGATCACGAAAATGTTTCCAATAAATGAATGAAAAGATTTTTGTCCACTTTGTTGTTCAGATATATCACATATTTGTAACTAAATGATGCATTAATTGAAACAAAACACAGTATAAACTGAGGAGTGAGTCCCGTGAGTTTCATGTGTTTCTTCACTCCGCTGGGAAACTCTGCTCTCCTGTCAAGAAGCATCAGATCAGTGCATGCGCTGCACCGTCCAATCAGTGAGCGATACACAGTAAGGGGGCGGGGCGAGTCTCTGAGGATTTCATCGAAGGATGGTCTGGTGGTTCCTCGATTATAGCTCCTCCATTGTCGCTCCTCGCTCCTCGATCCTCGGTCCTCCGGCAAAAATAAGGCCATTGGGACGTTACTCAAAATGGCGCAGACAAATCAACTTCCGGTGAGACCGAGACCGAGGAGCGAGGAAATGAAAAATAAGAGAAGTGAAACGCAGCCAAAGATTGGATGTTGGAGTGGCAGTGCGCCAAGGTTACGCCGAGCGTCAAACAGCACTTTGAAACGGAATCAATCAATCAATCAATAGGATACGGCTGTAGTAGGCTTAGGGCCTTTTAGTCGCTCATAAATACGTAGATCACTGTTCTTTATATACTATGGATGCTGGCAACAGTCACATAGTCCAAAGTGAAAGTGATGTTTGACCAGTAATACCCCTTTCACACCAACGGTGTTTCAGGGCCGGTTCGGTGCTGGTGCTTGAAAAGCACCGGGTTTTCCTGTTCACACCGCAGCGGAGCAGCGTCATAGCTCCGGAATCCGGTTCGTTTCGAGCACCAAAAAGTTGTCCGTCTAGAAGCAAGAACCGCATACGTCACGCTTACGTCGGAGGGGGGCGAGATTAACCTGAGCTAACACTTAAGGCGAGTACGGCAAATAAAAGTTGTAACAAGCAGTAGTGCTGAGCAAAGTGACTAGAACGCAACCACACACTTGTTAAAAAAAACACACTTTATAAAGTCAGGCAACACTAACCAGGCTTCGTGTGATTCTGTTTATTTGTACCTTACTTTGACCATCCGTTCGCTGTTATTGATCATTGTGGAGAGCAGGCAGACGTTTGTTATTATAGCAGCTATCGGATGGAATCAATACATGGGCTGCACAGGTTGTCATGTCCGACTATCACAAGTAGAATCATAATGAAAAATACGTCGGTAAAAAGTGCCTGTAGAAAACTGCTTAGCAAGTAGTCAGTTTAGCTTCGGTTGCTATGCTAACATCACCCATGTTATACCAGAGAAACTTTCATAACAGCGTTGTGATGCCAAACAGCGTCAATTCAGACTGACACCAAACAGCGTCAATTCAGACTGACACACATTCACTTAAGGGGAACTGGGGATATGTATCAGCTGCTTGTGTGACAGTCAGACAGTGAATACTTTAGAGCCGTGTGAGCTAACCCGGAGCTAACGGGAGAATACACTCCCGTTGAAGAGCAGCCGGCCAGCACTGCAGCGGTCGGTAAATGCCGCTGAAACACATTAATAAACAATGAACCACGGCACTCTGGAGAAAAGTATAAGGTTGGAGAAGTCGTTATTTAATTTAATCTGGCTTCGTATGATTAAAAGCAACGCAGTCCCCGGCCCGTTGTTGTTGTGAAGTGAGCTCCGGCGTTGGGGAGAAACTCAGCGACGTAAACTGTGACGTCATGACGCAGCAGCGGCAGCACCAGTCGGGCTCTGAGCGGTGTGAAAAGAGCCGGCGCTAAACCGAAGAACCGGTTCTGAACCAGAAAAGCTCTAGCACGGAGCTTGAACCGGAGTTGCGTTGGTGTGAAAGGGGCATAATAGTCGAGGCGGGACTTGAGACAGTTAACAGTCTTGGATGTGACAACGCTTTCTGGCAGATCATTCCACAAGTCAACCACACGCAGGCTGAACAAGTTGTGGCGGATAGTCAGTCTTGAGTACTGTTTCTTCAACTTGAGGCAGTGTCCACGAGTCCTGGTGTTATAATCCCGTTGTAGTGGGTATGATGTTTTGTAGATGTTGTGGAGATATTTGAAAACTTCGATCATATCTCCCCTCGCCCTTCTATAATACATGCTCGAGATCTTAAGGCTTTGCAGTCGTTCTTGATATGGTAGGTCCTTTAGTTCCGGAACCAGCTTCGTTGCCCTTCTCTGTATTTTCTCGATGAGCTCAGCATCCTTTTTGTACATGGGGGACCGGGCAACATTCCCATACTCGATGAGTGGCTGTGCAAGAGAGATGTATAAACAGGGGTGCACATCACTTTTTTGCCCTGGTTCTCAAAAGAGCACCTGGAGATGTTGCTTGGTGCGCATCCTTAAAATGAAATAAACCGGAACTTTTGAGGGGTACTTGACTTTATGAACGGGGGGGGGAGGTGCGCTAGTGAGCACGCTCATGAACTGTTCGCCCGTGCCTCGCAGCAGGGTTACTGTGCGGAGCGCATAAAGCAGACCCTTCACGCGATAGCGAGGGATCGCAGATGCCGTCGTGCTCGCGGACGGATTAAAAAAATCAAACCTAAATGGCTCGCGAATTATACTTTGGCGGCCGTTAATATACTAATATACCTGGCGGCCCGCCCAAGTAAAGTCTATGTGTGGGAAACCCTGCTATCTTACCAGTTCTTATGCAACTCGCATAACTCTCATTCTGAGTCTCAGATAGGTTTATATTGTTTGATTCATCACACATATTATACTCATATTTTGGGTTCAGAGGACCTAAGTGCATTACTTTGCACTTCACTGCATTGAATTTGAGCTGCCAACACTCGGACCATCTTTGCATTTCTCTGAGATCTGACTGGCGTTTTTCTGCATCCTCCTTACACTTAATTACATTGAAGACTTTAGTATCATCTGCAAACATCTGGACCATGGAGCTCACATTATCGGGTAGGTCGTTGATATAGACAACAAACAGTACAGGGCCCAGGACACTACCTTGTGGAATTCCACTGAGAACTGGGCACCATCGAGATGGTTTACCGTTAACAAAGACTCTCTGTCGCCTGTTTTTGAGAAAGTCTGAGATCCAGGTGAGTATGTCTCCACGGATACCATACCCATAGAGCTTCTTCAGTAATCTTTAGTGAGGTACAGTATCAAATGCTTTCTGGAAATCCAAATAAATGGCATAGAGACTTCCTCTTTCGTCAAGGGTACAACACCATATGTCAAGGCAGGCCAGGAGCTGGGTTGAACAGGATCTGCACTGGACGAAGCCGTGTTGGAGGTCTGATAATAGGTTGTTTGAGTCAAGATGTTCTATGACGGCATAACGCACTAAGGATTCAAGGAGTTTACATACTACTGCTGTAAGGCTGACAGGCCTATAGTTTCCAGGATTGATTCGGTCACCTTTTGACCTGAGGAAAAAAAGTGTCTTCCAATTTCCTTTTTTTTGTGATTTCCTACCTATTTAGGGTTAAAAAAAACATCTTGCAATTTAGACTTTTTTTATTTTATTTTATTTTTAAATGTTACAGTATGTCCACTGTAGAGGACGTTGGGACCATATTAGTTTGAAAAGACAGCCAAAATTAACAGATAGACTATGTAACGTATTATGGTTATAGAGTGATATTAATACAATAATACATTCACCTTTATTTAAAACATAATTAAGTGATTGATCTGAACATTGCTGTTTATTTGGTCACTAAAAAACTAGTTTGGTTTTTGGTGAATCTTTCCAGATCTTCAAAGACTTTGTAAATGTAGTGGGAAAAGTACCTCATTGACTCCAGTCGGCACGGGCTGTAGGGTCATCTTGACTAGTTTTATGGATGTGGTCTCCATTTGACCATGCTCATAGAAACAAAGCTTGCATTCCTGAGGCAATTCTCATTTTTCATGGCTCCACTTAAAATAAAAACAACAATAAGACATACGTGCTACTCTTGGCCCACAGAGGGCCATGTCTTTCCTCGTCCCTATCTGTCTCGTCTGTATCTGTGCGCTCATGGAGCCTCCTGCATCTTTGCCCCCCTTCTTCTTGACCCTCTTCTATCCCAGGTGTGAAATCCTCATCTCTCTCATCATCTGAGAGCTCACAATCTTAATCTCCCTTAACTATCTGGTACAGAAAATGTCTGCTTCAGTTCCGTCTCCTGCAACAATATTGAGTCATAAAGTCCATCAAGATAGTCCTGACGTCCACTAGAATGGACATTTATAAAAGGGCTGTTATTTGAAAACTTGAATTATTTAATTGCTTTCAGAACTAATTATATAGTTCCTCACATGTTAATAAACAAGAACATATATGATTTTCATGGTAAAAATTACAATTATTCAACAATATTTGACTTCTCCTCCTGCTTCTATAAAATTTTGTTTTTGGTAAGCCAGCCATTTTGGATGAAAAGAAAGAGGAACTTCCCAGAATGCAATTTTAACCAATGACATATCACTGGAAAGACCAGGATGTCCTCTGTACAGTACATCAGGGATTTATAGAGTAGCTCAAAAGAGTAAAAGGAGATGCATGTTAACAAAATGTCCTCTACAGTGGACATTTTCAATGGGCTGGGTCCCAGGAGGATATAGGAGTTACATGACCATCTTCATCAAGCAATTTTTAAAATAATGTAAGTAAGGGTTCATCTAGTCCGTCACACAATTCTTTGAGAATCCTAGGATAGATGCCATCCAGTCCTGATGCTTTTGAGGCATCTAAGTTCGATTTTTTTGGATGTCCTTTGATGTGAAGTCCAATTTATTGAGTATATTATTAAATGGTCTGTCCTGGAAGTCTGGTATTGATAAGGTATCCTCCTTTGTGAACACACTAGCAAAGAAGGAATTTAGTGTATTGGCTTTGTCATTGTCGTTTTGAGCCAGGCTGCCATCAGCCTTTTTCAGATCTCCGACTGTGGCATTGACTTTTAGCTTGCTTCTGGCATATTTATAAAAAGCTTTCGGATTCTCTTTGGCTTCCTTTGCAATTTTTCTTTCATGCTCTCTTTTAGCTTTCCGATACTCCCATTTAACTTGGTTGCACAATTTTGCATAGGAACAACGGTCACTCTCTGTACCAGATAAAAACCCTCCAAGATTTCTCGCCGTCCACTTCCCCGGTAGCCTGTGCCAGCTATCATAAGCTAACAGATGATTGTTTGTATTGCCTTATGACTATCATAGTTAAAGTTATCTAATCACACTTCATTTCAAGACACCGGAATTGTTTTTAATGTTAAACAAATAAAACTTTAAAAGCACTTACTCGCTTTCAGGACCGCAGTCCTAGGAGTGCGGTCCCAGGACTGCGGTCCTGAAACTGCAGTCTCCGGGGCTGCAGCTACATGCTACTCAACTAGGGACTAGGCCCAGATCCTTTTTGGTGTGAAACCAAATCTCTATCGGCCTAGTTCGGGGGGGAAAACGGGGTAAAATACTCCGGTGTGAAAGCGCTAAATGACAAACAAAGGTAGCCTACACGCTTCCTGTCTCCTGAGTCGAAGTCCCGCCCATCTACTTCTGAACCATGGGACCTTATAGAGTGGCGAAGTCACGCCCACTTACTTCCGGGTAATGGGACCTTATTTCGGAAAAATTATGCATTGAAGTCAATGGGGAGAGAAAACTTATCTTTCGATCCCGTTTGAATTGTGCCATGAATTACACATATGATGTTTGTCAATCTTAAAAAATAATTTCCATGTCAAAAAAGTCACAGTTTGTCGTAAAACTGTTGAAATATAAGACTATGAAAAATACGTAACTAGAAAGACTACAAATCCCAGAGTCGCGTAAGTGATGTCACAATTGTTTTCCTCCACCATTCAGATACCTAAGATCAGCGCAATATAGTTCTATTTCGTCCCTACTGACCGCCAGAGGCGGTGCTTTTAGCACTGGATATGTCCATCGTGCGCATGCGCAGTACGAGTACCAATATCAACAAAGTCACCTGTGACCCACGTGACACCGGCTATATCAGCCGGTGTCATCAGAGGATCTGTTCCTTTCATCTTCTCGCTGCGCGAGAGTACCGTGGCTGCATTCTTGCAGCGTACAGCGTTCAGGTTTGAACGTTTGATCTGAGGGATTTCTCTGCATACAGCTGGCCGCGGGGAGCTTCGCGACTGATAGTCGGAGCTACGGGTTGTTAACGCGTCCTCCAGGAGCTGTGGCCGGCGGTGCGCCGTGCAGAGCCTCGACGGACAGGTTCGTGTCAACTTGTGGTGATGGCTGTGTTCCCGCACCCTCTCCCAGCTAAGTTGTCCTGATTGCTGTCTTGTTATTGTCGGGCTACTTTCTGGTGACGACAGTGTTCTCGCCTCCTCTCCCATAAAGTTGCCCTTATGATGCTCTTTCGAAAGTTCTGCTTGTGGCGTTGTGCCCGAGCTATCTTTAGCATTTGAGTTCCCAGCTTTCGCTGCGTCTCATTTAATGTGTATGGAAAGCCCACAGTGCCATAATTTGCCTGTTTTTTGTTAGGTGCAGAGAGTAAGGTAAATTCTGGCCAGAGTTACTACTGTAACTACGGTCCTAGGCCATGCAACTACGGCATGGTTACTGCTGTAACCATGGCCTATGGTTCTTGCGGGCTGTTCTATTCCTTAGAAGCTAATTAGCTTCATTCTCAGCGACTGCAGTAGCGCTATATTGTTGTATTTACCACTCCTAGTGCTAGTCTCCTAGCACTAGGATGGGTAGATGCGGAGAACAATCTTCACTGTGTGTGCTGTGTGCTCCGCATGTGTGGCCATTCACCGGCCACGGTTACTTTTGCCATAGTTACTACTGTAGCTACGGTTCTAAGCCGTTTAAGTATTGGCCATAGTTACTACTGTAACTACGGGTCTACGCCTTGTAAATACTGGCCGTAGTTACTACTGTAACTACGGTTCTAAGCCGCGTAAGTACTGGCCATAGTTACTACTGTAACTACGGTTCTAAGCCACGTAAGTACTGGCCATAGTTACTACTGTAACTACGGGTCTACGCCGTGTAAATACTGGCCATAGTTACTACTGTAACTACGGTTCTAAGCCGTGTAAGTACTGGCCATAGTTACTACTGTAACTACGGTTCTAAGCCGCGTAAGTACTGGCCATAGTTACTACTGTAACTACGGTTCTAAGCCGCGTAGGTACTGGCCATGGTTACTACTGTAACTACGGTTCTACGCCGCGTAAATACTGGCCATAGTTACTACTGTAACTACGGGTCTAAGCCGCGTAAGTACTGGCCATAGTTACTACTGTAACTACGGTTCTAAGCCGTGCAAGTACTGTCCATAGTTACTACTGTAACTACGGTTCTAGGCCGTGTAGGCTGGCCATGGTTACTACTGTAACTACAGATCTGTGCTGTTCTCTTCTTTGGAAGCTAGTTATCTGGTCTTAAACATTGTGTTTTTTGACTTGATTTCGCTTGATTGTTAGCAGCAGCCGCTTGACTAACACCTTGCATGGACCGTTTAGCTTCATTATTTAACTCAGCTGGTGAAGGCAGTGCTCTCGCTCCCGCTCCCGGTAACGTTGCCCTGTAACGTATCACTCTGGCTATTAGCAGCGGCCACTTGGCTAACATCTGGCGTGCTGCTTGATTCTTAGCAGCAGCTGCCTGGCTAAGCTGCCCTGTTAAGCTTCTTCGTTTAATCTACCCAGGTGTAGGCAGTGCTCTCGCTCCCGCTCCCTCTGCTAGTAACGTGGGTGTAGGTCATTCGCTTACCCCTCTGTGTTCGGCGAGTAGGAGCGCGCTCTACTCTTTCCGTTCAGCAGGTAGCCGGTGAAGGCGGTGTTACCGCACCCGCTCCCGGTTACGCTGCATCTGGCATTTGTCTCGGACTCAACCAGTGAAGGCAGTGTTCTCGCCCCCGCTCCTGGTAGACGTGTACTTGATTCTAGCAGCAGCCGCCCGGCTAAGCTGTCCTGTTGAACTTCTTTATGTAATCCAGCTAGGTGAAGGCAGTGCTCTCGCTCCCGCTCCCTCTGCTGGTAGCTCCGTGCTTCGTTTACTCGGCTAGGTGAAGGCAGTGCTCTCGCTCCCCGCTCCCTCTGCTAGTAGCCTTGCACTTTCATTTACTCAGCTAGGTGAAGGCAGTGCTCTCGCTCCCCGCTCCCTCTGCTAGTAACGTGGGTGTAGGACATTACACCCCTCTCGTGTTCGGCGAGTAGGAGCATGGCTCTACTCTTTCCGTTCAGCAGGTAACTGGTGAAGGCTGTGTTCTCGCACCCCGCTCCCGGTTACGCTGCATCTGGCATTCGTCTCAAACTTAACCAGTGAAGGCAGTGCTCTCGCCCCCGCTCCTGGTAGACGCTAAAACTGCCTTGTTCGTTAATCCAGCTAGGTGAAGGCAATGCTCTCGCTCCCGCTCCCTCTGCTGGTAACGTGGGTGTAGTTACATCCCTCTTTGTATTCGGCGAGTAGGAGCATTGCTCTACTCTTTCGGTTCAGCAGGTAGCTGGTGTAGGCGGTGTTCCCGCACCCGCTCCTGGTTACGCTGCATCTGGCATTCGTCTCGAACTTAACCAGTGAAGGCAGTGTTCTCGCCCCCGCTCCTGGTAGACGCTAGACTGCCTTGTTTATTACTCCAGCTAGGCGAAGGCAGCGCTCTCGCCCTCTGCCGGTAATGTGGGTGTAATTACATCCCTCTTTCTGTTCGGCGAGTAGCAGCACCGCTCTACTCTTTCCGTTAAACAGGTAGCTGGTGCAGGCTGTGTTCCCGCACCCGCTCCCGGCTACGCTGCATCTGGCTACCCACAGAATGGCTCATTCATGTGGGCTGTCCCCTAAGGTGGATCGGTTAGCTGCCATCATGGAGCAGATAAAGCCGCTCCTGTTGGCCCTTCAGCCAGGGGCCGGTGTGGGGGCTGCTAGCTTGCCGCCTGGCCCGCCTTCGGTTGCCACACCTCTGCTTGAGGATGCCATGTCGCTAGCGGCTCCGGCTGAACCTCTTCTTGAAAAGGGGGGGGCGGGGCCCCGCTCACCCCCGAAGAGGCTCCCCACTCCTCTGCTCAGAGCTCTTTGCAGTGCACGGAGGACGGCTCCATGGCGGCCATTATTCGTGCGGCCCTGGTACGCTTGCAGCTTCAGGTTCCGCAGGCCGACCCAGGCTAGCGCCTTCTTCAGGCATAACCCTGCCCCCTTTCATTCCCACTGTTCCTCCTTTAGAGGAGTACCTGAGGGAGCTCCATGCATACTAGAGACACACCAGGGCCCTCTCCCACTCTGCTGCCATGCAGGATCCGGCGAGGGTGGGGCTGGGTCGCTTGCCATCCATTGAGCCTGCCATCGCCTCCCCGATTCTGGCCCTGGATGCCAGGCGCCCTTGGCCTCAGTGCAGGGTCACAAACGAGCTGCTCTGTAAGGCCTACGACACAGCGGCACGGGAACTCCCTCTCCCATCTGATACTGGCTGTCTCTACCTCTCTGCAGCAGGCTCCGGCTGAGCCTTCTTTGCTGGGCCTCAGTAATGCATCACTGCAAGCCTTTGCCCTAATGCTAGGGAATTGGGACGAGTCATGTCCTTTTGGTGCAGACTCGTCGCCAGGTTTGGCCTGCTTAGTCACCACTGTCGGAGACATGTCCTCCGTAGTGTGCCAGTCGAGTCAGGGGAGCTGTTTGGGGCAGCTGCCCTGTAGGCATTGGAGCGTGCTGCCCAAGCTAGGCAGACCAGGCAGCAGCTCTCGGGTCTTTATAGGCCTGTGCCCACTCCCAGCAGGCCCAGGGGCCCCTCTAGCAGCCGCACTCAGCCACCAGCTTACAGTGGTGGTCTGCGCAGGTCCCAGCGGCCCACTCATCCGTTGTGCCCCCGGCTGCCGGCCTTCTAGGCGGCCTCGTGCCTCAGAGCCTTACCGGCCTCCCCCCAGCAGCAGCTCAGCTACTGGGCTGTCTGTACTTCCGGCCCTTGGGTGGTTTTCACCTTAACCCAGGGGTACGAACCGCAGTTCCGGCCCCTAGCCTTCGGCCGGGCCAAAATGACAGTAGTCAGCGATCCGGCAGATGCCCTAGCTCTAGCCCAAGAGTTGTCCGTCCTTCTGCCCAAGGAGGCAATCGAGCCAGTAGACCCTCTGCTTAGCCCAGGGGGTTCTACTCTGCGTACTTTCTCGTGGCCAAGAAAGTCGGCGGATTTCACCTGCTCTTGGACCTCAGAGGAATCGACAGATTCCTCGAGGTGCTGCCATTCCATATGCTGACCGCAGCACATGCACAGGGGGAGTGGTTCGCAACCGTGGACTTTAGGGATGCCTACTTCCTCGCGGGCTGGGCAAGAGGGTGCCTGATATTCAGTTCCTCCGGCCCTTGGGCAGACTGACGGCTGCCTCAGCCGTTGGGCCCTTAGGCCCGCTGTCGTTGTGCCCCATGCAGATGTGGCTGATCAGCCTTCTCTTGGATGCCAAGTGGCACAGGCACAGGAAAGTCAGAGCGTTGCAGCGTTGTCTCCACTCTCTGTCACGCTGGAGGGGCAGGGTCTATCTCCTGATGGGCGTGCCCATGGGCGCCATCCCATCCCGCCAGGAGACCGTCACCATAGGTGCATGTCTCTTAGGGTGGGGTGCAGTGCGGCAGGGCAGGACCGCTCAGGGTCAGTGGTCTGCACGCCATGTCAATGTACTAGAGCTTCGGGCTGTGCAGCTTGCACTCACGTACTTTCTACCCCAACTGAGGGGCAAGAATATGCATGTTCCTTGGGACAGCAGGTACACTGTTGCCCAGACGGCAGTCCCTTCTAGAGAGTGGACGTTCTCACTCCACTCTGAATTATGTGGCTGCTATTTCTGCCCGACATGTTCGGGTCGACAGCGCCACGGCGGGGTGCCGCAGGTCGGTGTCCCTCTTCCTGAAGAGGGGCTTTACGGCAGCGTCCCCCTAGCACCCCGAGGGCTCCGGCTTGGGACCTGCCCCTGCTGCCGGATGCCCTATCATCTCCTCCCTTCGAGCCCCTGGCCCAGGTGGGGCTTTGGTGGCTGCCCACGAAGGCAGCATTTCTGCTTGCCATGGCCTCAGGGAGGCAAGTCGGGGAGTTACATGTCATCTCCATAAACGATACATGCCCGAGGTGGGACTCTCAGGTGTTGCCCTTGGCATTCCTGCCCAGGGTGCTTCCACAAACCCACTTCAATCAGCCTGCCCAGCTGGCACGCTTTGACATTCGGGAGAACGGCACGTCGAAGTTGCTGTGCCCTGTGGGTGCCCAAAGGGCGAATATCGAGGCTACTGCCTGTATACGGCAGTCGGAGCAACTCTTGTTTTTGCCATAGCGGCACTAAAGGAGGTGTGCCCTCTACCAGTGGCTGCCCCACTGGGTCGTCGATACCATCTCACATGCCTACGGGGCCAGTGGCCGCCCCCGGCCATCTGGGCTGAGATACCACTGCAAGGAGCATCTCAACATCTTGGGCTGCCCCGAGAGGGGCGCCCCTGGAGACCATCTGTGCCGCGGCGTCGCGGGCGTCTTCTGGCACATTCTCCAGTTATCGGGTTAATGTCGCCACTCCCCATTCTTTGGGCGTGGTCCTTTTGCCGAGCTCCGCTGCTTCCAGTAGTGAGCCAGGGCTTGGATTCTTCATGACATGGTTGGTATAAGTCATCCAGTGCTAAAAGCACCGCCTCTGGCGGTCAGTAGGGACGAAATAGAACGATAGTTACGGCTGTAACTACGGTTCTATGAGTCCCGGATGACCGCCAGAGTTTCCTGTCACTCAGAACTCTTGTGTGCTCGCGAGAAGATTCTGGGAACAGATCCTCTGATGACACCGGCTGATATAGCCGGTGTCACGTGGGTCACAGGTGACTTTGTTGATATTGGTACTCGTACTGCGCATGCGCACGATGGACATATCCAGTGCTAAAAGCACCGCCTCTGGCAGTCATCCGGGACTCATAGAACCGTAGTTACAGCCGTAACTATCGATATAATCTATCTATATGGCGCTGGCTAAGATAAGATAACTTTAACAAGATGCCTGTGTGCTTAGTACCAGGTTGTTATTATACCAGCAATGGGTCTTGCTCGTTCTTTTGCTTCCCGTCTGATGAAAGGACCAGCAGTGGCTTTATCAAGTTAGCTACCTAGCTAGTAGCTAGCACGTTAGTTAGCATTACAGCCTTGTCATTTTTATTAGCCTTAACATGAAGTAACATTAAGTAACCCAAAATGTTAAACAGTAAGAGTAGTAGTCATATTTCGTGAACCCTTTGAATAGTACTGTCACCGGTGTGATCATTCTATAATACACCATTTAAGCCCGGGGGAGAAATGCTAACGCTAACGTTAGCATCGGCGATCTTCTCTACTTCATGCTATCTGCACAAATGGTTGACATTAAACATTAAAACGACCAGGCAGTTCAGAGAGAATCAAAGGAAGGCAGGCAGGCAGGCAGGCAGGCAGCTTTGCATGACATTCTTCAGGACGTGTTTCATTGTGGTGATAGTGAGGGTAGTCAATCGTTTTGTTGACAAGACAGTAGTGACGGCCATCTTGGTGACGTGTGTTGTTGACCAGAGATGTAGTTCATTGAGCGTTTCACACAAACAAATGTGTTACTTCACAGTTTTACGACATTTTTTTTTTTTTGACTTGCAAAATTATCTTTTAAATTGACAAACATCATATGTGTAATTCGTGGCACAATTCAAACGGGATCGAAAGATAATCTTTCTCTCTCCATTGACTTCAATACATAATTTTTCCGAAATAAGGTCCCATGGAGGTCCACCGGAAGGGGAGGGACTTCGCCACTCTATAGAGTATAGAGTATACGATTTTTGGTAATAAGTAGTGAATAAAGGTCTTGATTTGCAATATTTATACAACATACCGATATGTGTATGTATTTACATCAATATGTTTTAAAAAATAAATAGAATCTGCTAATATTTATGGATAATATTAGGAATAGTGTGAACAGCTAATTTACTTGTTAACATATACATGTTAGGCTGTTGCCTTGGTTAAAGAGCCTGTTGCTGTTGTGTATTGCTTTGAATTATTTAAAACAAATATTATCTTCTTAAACAGGTATGGTAGTCAGGTGCATCACTTCCTAATGTTTATTGATATATTTAGAGGGAGGGGATGGCAAGGAATGCTTCAAAATGTAGATTAGATTAATTTCTACCATTTTTTTAATTCATGGTGGTTTCAGTAATCCCATGGTACTTGAGGACATAAGTAATCTAAATGACTAATGTCATCTTTATGACTTTCAGAAAGGACAGGAGACCAACAGGTGACTATCAATGGACTAGCAGCAACATGATTATGACGTTAAAAGTGTTGTTTTAGGAACATCCATTGTAAATATATGGAATTCAATAAACATTGAATAGCATGTCATGCAGTTTGTCTGTGTCTTTTCCTCCGTGTTGTCCTGGCATATAGTCTCCACCATGGTTTGCTGTGCTGCCTGGGGATGCTCCAATCGCTCAGAGAAAGGAGTAAGAATCAGAATGTACGGCTTCCCCACTGACACAGAGAAGAGGAAAAAATGGCTAGCTCAAGTCAGCAGGAGCAATTTAACAATCAAAACAGACAGCCGCAACAAAATATGTGAGGTAATCATATTCAAACACTGCATTTGCACTTTTTCACAAAACGAAGACCACACCATTGGGAAGCTTAATGTTTGGTTTAATACAAATAACAGGGAAAGGCTTGAAAAACTCTGAGAGTTGAGACTCAGGGTGCAGGGTGAGGGTCTCAGTGCAGGTATTCAAGCTCTATTGAATCCCCCTCTGGTTCTTGTGCTGAAAGAGGGAGAAACAGACAGGAGAAAGGGTTATACACACCTATATAGCACACCTATTGGATGGGAAATTGCCTTGGGGAGATAAGGTGTGGTCTTTGTTTCCAACTGAAGTTATGGAACTTTATTATTTGTGAGTTTAACAAAGTATGACAAATGGCATCAGTAATGGATGTGATATGAATTTGTATAAAGTTGTCTCACATTCTTGGTCGTATTTTACGTACAGTATGTAATGAGTGTATACATGTCCAGTAAGTCCTCCACCTGTAACATCACTGCCCCTCCACCTGCCAGCACCCAGCCAACATCCCTGCTCCTCCACCTGTAACATCCCTGCTCCTCCACCTGTAACATCACTGCCCCTCCACCTGCCATACAGTAGGTTACTAATATGCACTAACAAGATTACTTATATAATACAGTGATAGAATACATGTTTAGTATGCTTACTTATGTAGTATTACATTTACCTTGTATTTTCACTCTCACTTTGCCATCATTTCAAAATCAGCTGAGCTGCAACATAATACAGACAGGTAATAATCAACAGAATACACTAAAAACACTCACCCATAAATTACGTTTTTGTTTACTGTTTGGAAGTCTCAAATATGCACTCTAAATTAATATCAATAGCGATGTATCACACAAATAGCTCTCTTCCTTATTATTGTGTAATGTTAACTTTATTATACTAGTTTGTAGGCCTACTCCAAAATGGAGATCGTAATTTCTCCACCTCCACTCATTACAATCACACGTGCCCCAATGTTATATTTAACTAATATTATATTCCTCCACCCCACAAAAAAATCACGTTTAGAAGCCCTTTTTCTCTAATTCCACAACGTTGGATGAAATAACATTAGGAGAACGGATTAATAGGCTGTTCATGGTTAACGTGTGTTACTAACTTTATCCGGTATCCTAGCCTAATCTGTTATCTGTAAACGTTCCCTAAATCTACTGATTTAGGGATAATCCACTAACATCCTTTAATACACATGTTCATTTGACTCAGATGTGCTGATAATATCCGCAATATAAATCTTTAAACGTCTTCTTACTAGTGATGACGAGATGAAGCCGAGGCTTCGGAGCGTGTGTCGAGTAATCGCCGAAGCTTTCTGTGAAGCCTGTGTCGAGGCTTGTATCATTTGGGGGCCAGTGACGTCATCGATGACAAACGAAGCCTCGTTTGTCGATACCACGTGACTGCTTCAGGAAGCGATTCAGATCTTGGCGCGAGCTTCTGACCAAGCCCCCAGGAAGTGCGCCGGACTCAGATGAAAATATTCGTGCTGGCCAAACGGCGGTACTACACTTCCTTTTGGTTGCCAGGCCCGGAAACACTTTTTCCCATTGACTTACATGGGGAAAGAGTGGTCTGTAAATCGTTGGATAATTTTTTTAAAACTAAATAAACTACCCAGTATGAACACTTGTATAGCCCTTATTAAAAACATTCGTTCCTCAAGTTGTAAAAATGTGCTAATAACGTTATTCTGTGAGTTATTTCCCTCTGCATTATGAATGCGCATCTAACCCACGGGACCGCGCCGCCCGGCACGTTCATGTTACGTGTTCAGCACTACATGCGTTTATCTTTACCCATGGATGCACAATAAGAACGGACCCATATCGCCTTACTGCCAGCCCACGGAGCTGTACTAATGGATATATTGCACATGTTTGCTGTAATTCATCATTTGTAAAATATTATACTACATGGGCTGTATGATTAAATCTTGTACCGTAAATGTTGTATTAAATAAAGTTAATATTACCGACGTAGATTAACGTCCCTGTAGCTTCTTATTGCACTAAGAAGCTTATTGCACTGTATATATATATATATATACATATATATATATATATATATATATATATATATATATATATATATATATATATATATATATATATATATATATATATATATATATATATATATATATTATATATATATACAGTGCAATAATTCTTTCATGCTAAATGAAGCTCTGTTGCTTGGATATCACTAGATCCTGTTACAGCGTAATATAAAAGTACATAACGATTGATGTGTAAATTAGCATAATTACTAGCTAACCGCTAGCTGCTAACTGCCGCCTCGTTAATATCAAATCTATCATAATAACAAACCAAGGCATTACCATGCTGTCATGAACGTGCAGTGCTGTTACGTGTACGCAAATTGACGTGCTTGATGTGAACGAGCATTTTGGGGGGCATGGTTAAAGTTGCGCATGCGCTATGAGCGCACATACGGGTACTTCTCAGGCATGCCGGGTAATCTGTGACGTTTCGCTCTCTCAAAAGTTGGGCCATTTTATCATCATGCGCGAATGAGCAACTCTCATAGGAATGAATGAGGCCCCGCCTCCCACGCTGTATCCAGTTCTTATTATACATCCATGCTTCTGACAGATAAAAAGCCATGGGATTCGATTCAAGATGTGTGATCCTTGTGAGAGGAAAACACTTGTCGTTTTGCCAGTTTTGGTTGTACGATATTTTTGCTACTTGCAAAGTTAGAATGGAGCCAGCTAAGAAGAGAAAGACTTCCCCTATGTGGGAATACTTTGATCAGATTTCACACAATAAGGTAAGGTTTGCATACATGGTTTATTACAACAATGTATTATGTTAGATTTTGTATGGTTCATTTTTTTACTTTTTCTATTTCATTCAAAGGTGAAGTGTTTATTGTGCTCCAGGGAACTGGGGTACAGTAACAATACTTCATCCATGCTAAGGCATTATCGTGCCATGCATGAGATGAAGGAGGGACATGCAGGTGATGCAGGTGGACCTGCTCAAGGTTTGTCATTTAATATTTTGGAATAATATACTATAATATACTATAATTTAACCATGTTAACTTCACTTTATCATGCAAATAAAAGAAAGTTACAAGATACTCATTCTTAACACAGCTTACCCCCCCCCCCCCCCCCCCCCCCAGGTACCAGGCCTACCAGAAAACAGGATCTGGATGAGGCCTTGGTCAACCTGATTGTGAAGGATACACAGCCATTCAGTGTTGTGGAGGATGTGGGATTCAGGGCATTTGTGGCCTTATTGGATCCAAACTATGTCATCCCCAATCGACAGGTGTGTAAGACTTCATGTATAGAGCAAAATTGTTTATTTTTTCATGGCATTTGACAATTAACCAGTGAATTAACCATCCCCTCTTTTAGGCTGTTAAGGCTATGGTGGAGGCCAAGTATGCTCTAGAAAGGAGCAAGGCCATAGCTGACATGCAGAAGGTGGTTGCAGTGAGCTTGACCTCTGGCAAGTTAAACCCTTGTTCTTTTCCAGTTTTCGAACATATATTGCTTCTTTTGTCTTTATAGAAGGCAGCAGACATTTACATTTATTTATGTATAGATGTAACAACAAGATACTATATTGACACATTGTTTTTATTATTATATACAGTCATTTTAAAACACTTACTGGTGTAAAATTCTGTTCATACAGGATGACAAATACATTTGACATCTTTTACCTTTTTGTATCATTATTTCCAGTATTTTTAGTATGTCAAAGATTACAAATAATATGTGGCTGTTTTACACCTGTTCACCAACAGGGGTTTTTGTGAGCACATGAAGCCCATGATGAAGCTTCATGAGATGAACCTTTTAGCGAACCGATTTGCTGGAAAGCTTCAAAGCTTCATGAGGCTTCATCTCGTCATCACTACTTCTTACCTTTAAAAGTCCATCACGAACGGTCTATTATGCTGCAACTCTACTGTGTTGCTGGCCGCAATAGTTCCCCGGAAGTCAGCGGCAAGCTAACTTCCGGGGAACTATTGACGGCTCCACGATCCGCCATTGCTGTAAAAAAACTGGTCCATTGGAGTGAACGGAGATGTCGTAACTCTTCTATTATACGGCTCTGGCATGAAGTAGAGAAGATCGTCGATGCTAGCGTTAGCGTTAGCATTTCTCCCCCGGGCTTAAATTGTGTATTATAGAATGATCACACCGGTGACAGTACTCTTCAAAGGGTTCACGAAATATGACTACTACTCTTACTGTTTAACATTTTGGGTTACTTAATAACTTATATAATATAATAACTTAGTTACTTCATGTTAAGGCTAATAAAAATGACAAGGCTGTAATGCTAACTAACGTGCTAGCTACTAGCTAGCTTGATCCAGACACTCCTGGTCCTTTCATCAGACGGGAAGCGAAAGAACGAGCAAGACCCATTGCTGGTATAATAACAACCTGGTACTAAGCACACAGGCATCTTGTTAAAGTTATCTTATCTTAGCCAGCGCCATATAGATAGATTATATCTATATGGCGCTGATCTTAGCTATCTCTTAGTGGAGGAAAACAATTGTGACATCACTTACGCGACTCTGGGATTTGTAGTCTTTCTAGTTACGTATTTTTCATAGTCTTATATTTGAACAGTTTTACGACAAACTGTGACTTTTTTGACATGGAAATGATTTTTTAAGATTGACAAACATCATATGTGTAATTCATGGCACAATTCAAACGGGATCGAAAGATACGTTTTCTCTCTCCATTGACTTCAATACATTATTTTTAATGGGCGTGACTTCGCCACTCTATTTCGGAAAAATTATGTATTGAAGTCAATGGGGAGAGAAAAATTATCTTTCAATCCCGTTTGAATTGTGCCACGAATTACACATATGATGTTTGTCAATCTTAAAAAATCATTTCCATGTCAAAAAAGTCAGTTTGTCGTAAAACTGTTGAAATATAAGACTATGAAAAATGCACAACTAGAAAGACTACAAATCCCAGAGTCGCGTAAGTGATGTCATTAACGTTACACATTACACTCGTGTTACTCACCGAAACCTTGTAAAGCCGGTCCCGCATGCTGGCTATTACGGAACCGACTAACTCCCCTTTTGTGTATGTACAGCTCTCAACATGCCCAGACTTGTAGTGATTTTCACCTCTTTTAATACTTTTTGCCTCATTCTGAAAGAAAGAAGTGAAATGTGCCAACGTGACGGCCATCTTGGTGTTGGTGACGTGTGCGAGACCAGAGATGTAGTTCATTGAGCGTTTCACACAAAAAAATGTGTTACTTCACAGTTTTACGACACATTTTTATTTTTTTGACTTGCAAAATTATCTTTTAAATTGACAAACATCATATGTGTAATTCGTGGCACAATTCAAACGGAATCGAAAGATAATCTTTCTCTCCCCATTGACTTCAATATATAATTTTTCCGAAATAAGGTCCCATGGAGCTCCCCCGGAAAGGGAGGGACTTCGCCTCTCCCCCGGACCTCTCTATTGGCTGGGCGAATTGCAAACCACGCCCCGTAAAACTCCGAAAAGTTGTATCAAGCCGCCATTTTATTTGTTCGCATAAGCCCAGCGCACCAACGGAGAGATGGCAACTCGAACTAAATCATGGGAACGGTGGGGTGATGAGGAGGTGTCGGCGCTTCTGTCGATTTGTGCGGAAGACGAGACCCAGCGGCTTCTACTGAAGCCAGGCCACAACTCCAAAGTTTACGAGCGTTATTCGGTAAAGTTACGCGACCTGGGAATCTTCCACGACGCAAGCGCATGCCGGGTCAAAATGAAGAAAATGAAGCAGGACTACAAAAAAACAAAGGACCATAACAACAAGAGGGGTAACTACCAAAAGAGTACCAAATGGTACGATCGCATGGATGCTCTGCTCGGCCACAGACCTTCATTCTCCGGCACAGCATCGACTACCGATTCGGGCACGCTGATGTGGGAGGCCGCTGAAACGAAGGATTCAGTGGCCTGTGAATTGTACGACGACGACGAAGGTAAAATAAACGACATGCACTGGCGAGGTTTTAATCTGCACAATACTGGTCTCAGATGTACTTTTATTTGCTCAGTAGATAGAGCTAGCCGTGCTAGGCTGAACTGGCTAACACTGTTAGCAGGCCCCGAGCTGGCTAATAACAATACAGATAGGGATGAGCGGGAAAGACGTGTCCCTCTGTGGGCGAGTATGTGTTATTGTTGTTTTTATTTTAAGTGGATCCATGAAAAACGAGAATTGCCTCAGGAATGCCACTTTTGTTTCTATGAGTATGGTCAAGTGGAGACCACATCCATAAAACTAGTCAAGTTATGACCCTACAGCCTGGGGTCCAGTGAGGTACTTTTCCCTTTGAAGATCTGGAAAGATTCACCAAAAAACGAACTAGTTTTTTAGTGACCAAATAAACAGCAATGTTCAGATCAATTACTTATTTATGTTTTAAATAAAGGTGAATGTATTCTTGTATTAATATCACTCTATAACCTTAATACGTTATAGGCATAGTCTATCTGTTAATTTTGGCTGTCTTTTCAAAACTAAAATGGTCCTGACGTCCTTTTCAGTGGACATACTGTAACTTTTAAATTAAATAGGTTTTTGACCTAAATAGGTAGGAAATAAAGAAGACTGGAAAACGTTTTTTTCTCTCGGTTCCCAGGAAGATATACATATGTAGACTGTAACAAAGATTAAGATTGGCGTAATTATCAAAAACATGTTTTACTTAATCCAGTACAGAGAAATCAGTCTTATCAAATCTTGAGATACTCATAGGGAGGAGAGAGAAGACGCGGAAAATCAGAGAGGAAAGGAGATAGGTTAACATAACCTTCTCTCATGCTTTCTTTCACTCATCCATTTATATGGCGTAACAGATTTCCCCCCACATTAAATTAACTAAATAGTTTGAATTATATTAATTGAGCTAACAGGACTGTTTACAAAGTTGATGTTGATGACCTGTCAGATTTCTTTAAAAATAGTGGTGGGAGAGGAGTATGTGATAGCAAAGCATTGGTATTCAAATAACGTGCATAAAAGTTACCTGTAGATAAAACAATTACCATACAGGAACTTGCAACACCACATGTTATAAGGCACAGATTTTGGCCTGCACTTTGAGAAAGGAAGTCTGATTCTATGTAAAAGTCAGCGTCCTGTCTTGTTTAAGGATTAATGTCATGTGTCAAATCTTTCCGACACATTTTCCCTTTTGCAATGTTTTACTTTTATTGAGTTAAAAACACTTTCTTTCAGTAGTGCAATTGAAATGTCATCCCTAAACTCAACATGACTCAAAATGTTTTAGTAAACTTACTTAAATGCTTTGTCCATTCAAACAATGCTCCTTTTTTAGATCACATTTTAGGTAACCTATGTGACCTGCTCTATCGAAATCAGTCACATTGATCCTAAGACACACGAGTTGCATACACACTGTTGGAAAGAGGAGATTCCTAGCTTTCTAATGATATCAGGATTGTTGTTGTACTCCAAATATTAAGCAAAATGTCACATTATATAATGACTGTCACAGTCATCATTTTGAGAAAAAAGCCATCAAAGTTTCCTCTTCTCTGGAATCCATCGATCTGATTGATTATTAGTGGCTAATAAATGACCAAAGTAGTACGGAGGGAACATGTTTTCATTTGTATTACTGGTCTGGGGGAAGCTCGTTTGTGTGTATTGTGTTTGTTTCCCGGGGAAACACCGGCTGTTGTAAAAGTTGCATTTATCATCTGAATTTTGCGAAACAAGTTTAATATTCTAAAAACCAAGACTTTGTTTATTTGAAATCAGATGAAAACAAACTGTCCCAGACCCTGTCGTGTTATCTATGATTACTATACGCCTTTACTTCATAATTTCAGCGAGAGGGAGGGGAAGCGACGCTGCAGAAGAGCGGAGTACGATTGAGAGGTGCCCGTCTTCTTCCCTTTAAAAGCTTCAAAAATGTATTTATCGTGTGATTTTGGCAATCAAAGTGTCATATTCTGAAAGCCAAGACTTAAAGGTATGCAGGACATGACAAGCCGTGATGGAGTAAATATTAAGACAATTTAATTAAAGGTGGGGTAGGTAAGTTTGAGAAACCGGCTCGAGATACACTTTTTGTTATATTCCATGGAATGCTCTTAACATCCCGATAGCAATGAATATCTTAAGTGCTTTGACAAAAAATCCATAAAGAAATGTCATCTGTGGAAGCCGTAATACTGTAAAAAGCACGACCAATCATTTTAGCTGGCCCGGCTAAAATAACTGGCCTACCTGCCTGTCAGCCTTCCATCTGTGCACAAACTTATCTTGTGCCCTCATTGGTCATGTGCGCGTTCGTGTGTGTTGGAGGAGGGGCTCTGTAAGGAAGTGGCAGATTTTTTCCGGCTGTGTATTTTCAAATTCTAGCGCACTCGAGCTGGTTTCTCCAAAATTACCTACCCCACCTTTAATTAAAAATCAAACAAAACACCCGAACCCTGAAAAACTAGTTTTTTTACACAAATCCACGTTTATTTTGAAATGAGCCGCTGCGACTTCCGACTGATTTCGATAGGGCGGGTCAGATTTGAAGTCACATATGTTTTCCAGTGCTTCTTTGTTTAATCTTTTCTTTTAAACTGATGCATGTGATTTTTTCCTCATCAGACCAGTTGGCTTCTCATTTGGTTTGGCCCAAGCTGTTAAAGATCCAACTCCTGCAGCTTTTGCAATTGCAGAGGACGTCATAAGTCCTTTCACCCTTTGTTCAAACGTCAGTTCAACGGAGAAAGAAAAGAACATACCTACATATACGTTTCCTGGTAAGCTACTAAACAGTTTCACACAAAGAAAGAATGATATACAACTGTGTTCCAGTTTTCCCAACAGTTTAATGCATGCTTCAAGACGCTCCATGCAAACACCTTACATATTGTGAGCAGAAGTGTCATTAGTGTCAGTATTCTGTAACCCTAACTTGAACCGGATGGAGACTTATCAACTTTTAAACTCTCCTCAGCAACTCAACCTAAGTTGGAATTTCAATGGAGAGAAGTGGAGTGGACAGAAGAGTGAGTAAAACATTCAAAATCAAGTCATGTTTGCAACTCTTTTAATTACGTCAGAGTGGTCAACTGGTCATTTAGAGCAAGAAGATAGAACATAATTTAAACCCTATACATATATTACCTTTATTCATGTTTGCAACTATTTCAATTACTTGCAGTCGAAGTGATAGATCTGGTCATTTAGAGCGAGAAGAATTGAAACCCTATACATATATTACCTTTATTCCTTTAACTCATGTTCACAGACACTTATCTTTTCAAATTATTCTGAACAGCAAGTATGTCTTCAATATTTTCTAATCTAGGCAAAAGGCGAGTCTGATGAAGACCATCAGCTCCTACAGGCCGAGCTGTCACGAGGGGACTCAGGCTCGAGTTCTCCTCCTGGGTCCGGTCGGTTCTGGAAAGTCCAGCTTCATCAGTTCAGTCCAGTCTGTGTTTAATGGAAGAGTCACCAACCGGGCCATGGTGGGCACCTCTTCCACCAGCTTCACCAAGAAGGTACAAGTGGAGCAATAACTGAGTGGGAACAAAAGAGCTGAAATTCATTGTTGCGTTTCTCAAATTAAGGAAGTATTGAAAAGAGAGCCTCATCTGGCCTTTTGGAAAGGCACTGAATAGCTAGCAAATTCAAGCGGTATCTATACACTATCCACAAAAAATGAAAAACAGCCGAACACCGTTCAAAGAGACCATCTGTAGTCAAAGTATTGTCAGTCATTTCCCATGTTAAATAAAACACAAATGTTGTCTGCAATTCATCAACACACTTATATTCAATACCAGTTTCAAGGTTGTTTGTAAAACATCATGAATTAGCAAAAGGAATTCAAAGTTAGACAGTCATCTTTACTCAAAGTCCAATTACTAGCTTTCCTGAAGCTTTCAATTTCATGTAAGAGTTTGCCTGGATGTCATAAAGTTGGCCATGACAAGTCCAAATATTACGTATTAGATTTAAATATAGATTAGGACAGACAATATGCGCACACACTCACACAAATACATTTATCAAAGGTGAGCAAAAATGTCTCAAATGTGTTCATCAGAAGACACTGTTCATGCAAACCTCCGTTCACAGCTTGGATGTTCTCATCTTTTACAACCATCCAATTCACTTTTTTTTTTCTCCGTCTCAGCTGCAGTCCTTCAACATCCATGGTCAGAAAGGAGAGGATCCTACTGGACTGGTGCTGTGTGATATTGTGGGCTTGGGGGGTGGAGAGATGACTGGACTGACCCTCCATGACGTCCTGTCTGTCATTAAAGGTCATGCACCAGAGGGGCAAAAAGTAAGCAGGATAAAAATGACATGTTCTAGTTCGTAGCTTGCAGCTTTACCCAATGACTGTTGTTTGGTCAAGATGAAAATATCTCACTATTTGTACAGACATTCATAATTTCCCAGAGGATACATCCTTACTCACTTTGTTGATCATCCGACCTGCGCCACCATGAGGTTAACAGTTGGGTTCATAGAGAAGTAACCGACTGCAACCTAAAACCCATGGTTACCGTAATTATTAACAGCCACGTAAATAACAAATCCTGGCACTGAACATGAAGTAGCCCAACACAGACCATGGTTCAATCTGTATTTGCTTTTGTCTTTGCAAAAACTACCTCGACATGAGTTTTTTGTCTTGTGAAAATGTAACCTCTTTCTCTCTCCCAGTTTAGCCCAGATCAACCAGTGGGGTCTGAGACTGTAGGCTATGTAAAGAAGCCAGGTCTCAAAGACAAGATCCATTGTGTTGCCTTTGTGGTAGATGCCTCTAAAATCCTGACCTACCCCAAAGGCCTCGGCACCACCTTCAGGCTGCTCCGAAAGCACATCAGTGACCTGGGTAAGTCAGGGACACATTATCAGTCCAATACAAAGACATTTTCAAACACAGATGAACTACTTTTAAAGACAAGATGGGCTTTGACTTTTAAGATGAATGTTGTAGAGCTGTTCTTCTGTCCCTCTGTCAGTTCCTGCCGAATCTGGATGTTGTTTTAACGCACTGCTTAGAAGTTTCACTGACCTTTTATGTATATATTTTGGGGGCATTTTGTTGTGGTTACAATTGCTGGGCACTGATGTTCATAATAACTTTGGGCTTGAAACCCTCTTTACAGGATTTACTAAACAAAAGCACTGTTGAAATGTCAACTGTCAGTGATTTTTTTCTCTGCAATGTAACAAATGAAAGCCTTTTTTGTAGTGACATCTTATTGACAGCATTGTATTGTGTCTGCTAGACATTCACCAGGTGGCCCTGCTGACCCAGATAGACCAAATTTGTCCAGAAACGGCCAAAGATGTCACCCAGGTTTACAAGAGCGGCATCATTCAGGAAATGGTAGGTTTAAAAAAAAAAAAAAAAAAAAAATGAAATAGACAAAGTATATCCATCATAGAGGAAGGTGCACATCATTAAATTACAAGCTAAAGCAAAGTCACATGACTCACTAGTCGCATTAGATTTTTGGACAAAGGGAAAGATCATTGTTGATCTGCCATTCAAACATATACATGTACAATGTAGTTTGGGTACATACTAGAGATGTCCGGATCACCTTTTTTTGCTCCCGATCCGATTCTGATCATTTGATTTTGACAATCTGCCGATACCGATTTTTCCCGATCCGATCTTTATGCAATGCATCAAGAGAAAAAAAAGGTAACATAACGGCTGGTCATCCAACGCGATGAATTCAGCTATCTTGGCTGTTATTTTTTTTGGCCTTTTCACTGTTCTGGGGCAGTTTCTCTTTCCTTTTAAAAGTCTCTGAAAGTGTCGGTTCTTTCATGCCGTTACCTGAGTGGCCGCTGTGTACTTGTCGTGTTGTTGTTGGTGTTTGTATTAGATTGGTCGTGTTGAACGTAGCTCTGTTGTTTCCACCACGCGGAACCTCCGCCTTGCAAACATTGCATCTGGCTGTTACACTGCCTTCGCTTTCAATTTTATAATACTTCCAAACTCCTGACATTTTCTCTGTCCCGACTCCCGAGGCACCAGCTGAACGTAGCCTCTCGTTAGCTTACTGCTACTATTAGACACTGCGCCGTGCCCACTCTGTTGCCAGATTTGAGAGAAATAAGCAACCAGGTCTATGAAAACAAGCCCAAAAGAAGCAACACATACATGATGTTGTGTAATTTCAAACCAAAACGAAGGCCTCAGGATGACTTTAAGACGTGAACATGGTCATTTTTGTTTTGTAACATTAAATAAATACAAAATAAGTCCCGAGCCCCGATTTTTTTCTCCCGATTCCGATCTTTTGAAAATCACGTGATCGGCTCCGATCCCCGATCACGTGATCGGATCGGGACATCTCTAGTACATACATACATTTAAGGTAAGACACATAAAAAAGCCGAATTACAGCCTGAAACTATTTTAACATTCTTGTTTGGACCTTTTTATTATTTTTGCTATTTTTCAACTGTCAAATTGAGGACTACTTGCCCTGTTTTGATTATTTCCGTCTGGCTTTATAATAATGATATAAAAATAACTTTTGTGAGAGTTAAAAACAATGTAACACTCACTCCTTACCAGAGATGGGGTCGTTACTAAATAAAAGTAATATATTATATATGACATATTACTTTAAAAAAAAAAAAAGGTAATGTATTACACTACTTCGTTACACTCTACATAAAGTTACTCGTTACTTTACGCCACAGTTTTGCCTCTGCGAGACTCCACTTACACCCCCAATTACTATTGCAATAAGGAAGACATAACACAAGTCTTTCTTTTTATATGCTCTTTAATAAAATAGGCTACCAGCCTACCACAACAAGCTTGCAAGACACCTTGGCATGTGTTCTTTGCAGGTGTTTGTTGAGGTTTGACGTGGTGTTTACAGCAGTGGATAACAGCTTCTGGCCTGGACACAGTTTGCACCTCACCGTCACATTCCTGTCTATTCTTCGGACAAACTCAAAATAATGGGCATACCTCCACCCCTCGAAAGTTATCGCTGACTCAGCCATGTTTATGCAGCACTGCACGTGGAGATGTGGACGCGCAAGTCGCGCAGATTACGTACATATAAACCTGCGGCGGAAACCCCTCTTGTCTGTCAGTGTGATTATGACTGATTTTATAAAAGTAACGAAGTAACGCGTGTCGGGGCAATGTTAGTAACTGCAGTGTGATTACTGAATTATAAAAGTAACGCCCAGTGTGAGAAAAAGATTTTAGAGAGTACTTGTCCATGGACAAGTGAGTTTGGCAATTTACTTGTCCGAATACATTTTTCACTTGTCCAGAATGGACAAAAATTGGGGCCACTGGAATCTTCTTCTTCGCCAACGTATTTTACATTTTCCCACGTTTTTTACGACACCGCTAACGTAAGTGAGCGGTAAGATTTTACTGCACCACACATAGGGTTGGGTATAGTTTGGATTTTAACGATTCCGGTTCTGCTTTTCGATTCCGGTTATTTTCGGTTCTCGATTCTTTGAGAGGGTAAAAATAAGTCCCATGACAAACTGGGAGAAAAATATATTTATGAAAACATTAAGTCAAATCTGTATTCCTATTTACAAATCACTTCATACTGTTTAATTTCTTACGGTTATTGAATAAAATTATATAAAAATAATCTCTGCATTGTTTAGTTAGTTCTAAGTGGTGCAGTTTGAGAATGTACAATTGGCCAAGTCTCCTCTGATGTTACACTGCAACCTGCCTGTGAGACAGAGTCCAACCACACATGTCCAACACATAGGCCTAATAATAATAATAATACATTATATTTATAGCCTATAGGCCTAGCGCTTTTCTACAACTCAAAGACGCTTGCATGCTTACCCATGTCCTGCAATACACATGCTGCAGCTGCTCACTGTTTGTAAAAGTAAATAAATAGTATTTTCATTTCAATAATGTATTTTCTATACCCTGCTTCATAAACAATACTGACATCCCTGTGCTCCTCCGAGTCTGGGGGTCGGGGGATGTGAGGACAGCGCGAGGACACAGACAGGGAGGCTGCTTTACTTCATAAAGGAAATGGCGGTCAATATTAACAACGTAGGAGCTAAAACGCTTAATAACCTTCATTACGTGTTAAAGAAAGAACATAAGAAAGTTTGACAAGGATAGGCTGTTAAACGGGCAGTGGGTCCGCTGTGTGTAGAAAGAGAGAGGGAGAGAGAGAGATGCTGAACTGCAGCGATCAGATGATCCGGAGCAGAGAGAGAGAGCTGCGGTCCGCGGGGCTCGGCCTCGCCTCCTGTCCTCACAACTCTTATTAATCCCGGTACCGGACAATTGTTATTTGTTCCTACTCGGAACCGAGTTTTGCTTCCCAACCCTGCCACTGTGCTACACGTCCCGCCCCGCCCCCGTCTTACAGTACAGAAAGCGGCGAGATGCATTTCCTTAGGAATCGACAAGCAGAACCGAAACTAACATTTCTAAACGAACAATGGCGGACAATTTGCGAATGAGTTCTGCCTTTTGTAAACTGAATTTATCAATAATTTGTCAATAAATGAGGGCTAAAAACGTCACTTGTCCGCCGGACAAGTCAATTGAAAGATCGACTTGTCCGATATTGTAAATAACACGTCCCGGACGGTGGGACGTGTGCTTTTTCGCACACTGAACGCGTTACTCTACTCCGTTACCGACAAAAGTAATATTACAGTAACGCGTTACACCCAACTCTGCTCCTTACACACCACAGGGCTTGAGATGATAACTTTTCTTTATTTTAGCCATGGCATTTTTCTCTGCTGAGGGAATAAAAATACCGATGGGGTGTAAATCTTAGTCATGTGTTTGTGTGTGTGTTTGTAGATGAATAAAGCTGGGGATCTGTTGGGTATGTCCACCTCCTACGTTGTCCCGGTGAAGAACTACTCATCAGAGCTGGACCTGAACGTGAACAACGATGTGCTTCTGCTTAGAGCTGTGGACCACATCCTGCAGTATGCTGACCTGTATTTCCAGGACAATGCACCACAACACACAGGGCCAAAGATCGATTTGGGGGTTTAGCGTAGAGCATTTTAAAAATGTCGGAGCAACATTTAGCTGTTTTTTTTTTTTCAAAGCTACAGGATGTAGATGCTACATCTAATAAATCATGTAACATATAACATTCTCATTATGTTTTTCTTTAAATAAAACTGAATATAATCAGAAATGTGTGATGTTTTTATTTGTAAGTGTGATCTGGTCTTTAATAAAAGGTCCAGGAACAGCATTGTTTTTGAGTTGTCCCATACTTTTTCTTTCTGTAGGTAGAAAGGACATTTACAAGTGGTTGCCTAACCGTGTTCACAATGGCATCATTAGCATGGTTTAGCACCTAACTGAGGTTCAATCATTTTGATTTTTATGTTTTTTTTTTCTTCTCACTCTCACAGCTGCCTCAGGGTCTATTGCAGGTATCTCAACGGGTGAACATCATCCTTTACGAGTATAATTCATACAATGTGCAATATTTAAATCTCCATCTCTTTACCCGTCACTTTTTTATAGCATCTACTGTTTATATCAACTGTATTTCCAAACCTTAATTTAAAAATCTTTATTCACATTGTTGTTGTGATTGTCTGGTAGCAGGACTTTAAACTCACCAATGTGAAGTTCTTAATTTTAACGTGATGGTAGCATACTTGTAACTGAAACTTATGAAAAGGCATCAATTATTATAGAATCTATCTTACAAATAGGAACTTCCTCAAGGACTAGTTGTACTGATACAGATTGGGTGAGGGTGTGGTGAATCCTAGTTCAAACACGTGCAAACTTGCGTCATCAAAAAAGTATAGCCTACGTTTATTATAAAGTAAGGTCTCCAGTATGAAGCCCATTGTGTGATAAAAAGTGTCATTATGTGACAACTGGATTCACGTTCAATTTCAACTAAATGGAACTAAAGGAAGAAAACACTAAGGAGTTTCACATGTTCAGGATACACAGTGGGCTACACAGCTTTATTTATGGCGCATTTCCACTACACGGCCTCGCTCGGTATGGTTAGGCCTTGTTGGGACTGGCTCACTTTATGGCACATTTCCATTACAGTTTAGGAACTGGGGTAGTATCTAGTAACGCAGTGTAGGCGGAGCCGTGACACATCTTCAATGAGAACCCCAGAAAAACATCAGCTGTTAGTGCTCACAGCTCCTCATATCTGTTCAGAAACTAGACAAAAGTTAAACAAGTACAAACCACAGACTGTCTGTGTCATGGTGAATACAGTCGTTGCTTTATTTATGTCTGTATAGGCCGTTGTGAGTGTGGACGGTCGGAGCATATACTGCGTTAGTTTAGCCGATCTCCATTTAGACAACACGCATTTTAAAAGGTTTTTCGCCTGCCGTCTGTCTGCAGACTTGTCAAAGCATTAATTCATGGTTTTTACTAACCGGTATCACTGTCAGATAACGAGGCGTCCTCGTCGTCCTGCCCCTCCGCGAACGTGACCACCCGGTCCCTCGGGAGGGTGAACTCAAATGGCACCTCATCGAGATCGTCCATGTCGACCACCTAGGAGTGGTTCTTATATTCTCTTTCTCTCACACATCTTTGCTCAGTATCACTTCCGCTCGCTGAAGAGAAAGGGATGACGGTCAGGAGGCGAGAACCAAACCAAAAAACAACATTACTTATCCATGACTGAATGAGTGACCTGGTTGACTCATATCATTATGTCACTGATATATATCTATTCAGGGCCGGCCCTGATCAATTTGCTGCCCTAGGTCAGATTTTAGCTGGTGCTCATGCAGCTCACTGATCCAGTAATGTGTGAGGCCGACAGTGAAGAATAAATATATTTATAACTATTTTATCTTGTTCCAGAGGTAGATAAAATAACTAAGTGTGTTAGGTCTAACTCTTGTGTGTTTTGCTCTGCTCACCGGTCCGTCACAGTGGGTGGAGCTGCAGGATTTCTGCTTCACACACACGTTGCATAAAGCTATTTTATTGTCATTTTCGGACACCTTAAAATACTGCCAGACTGGTGAAGCCATTTTGGCGAGCTTGTTTTGCCGCGCACAGAGAAAAAACATCCCTAGTAATTGACTTCAACTCTAAGTCAATTACTTCAATTCACCTTGCTATCGTCTAAAAGTAAGCTAGCAAGTTAACACTGTTCCATCAACGCTAACTACAATTCAATTGACTTTGATTAATCAGCACATTGTGGTGGAACATTATGGGACATAATTCACCGTTGTATATATTGTGTGTTGCAACACGGACCTGTTAGAGAGTGTACCGTGTTGTTGTATTCATTCTAGCTTGACAGTAGCAGGTAGTAGATGTTCCTACCTTGTCTGTAAACAAATGGAAAATAAAGTGTGGAGTTCCATCATCGGCTCTACAACATTAACGTTACTGTACCTTTGTCCCGTTTGTCCTCATCCTCTTTTCTTTCTTCCCTGGGCACCAGATAACTCTGTTCTTTTCGACATTGCTAATTGCCATCAGGTAGCCTACTAGTTGCCTTTTTTTTCCCCGAGTCACGGCAGGTCAAGTGTCAGTCAGTGAAACTTGACCCCGCCCCCTCTCCCTGGTGCACTTCAATTTACCTGATTTGTGGGGGGGGGGGCATAGTTTATGGGTGCTGTACGCAATATAGGCGTAGTTCTGTTAAGATAAGATAATACTTTGTACTTTGTTGATCCCAAATCTGGAAATTGTTTTGTTATGACATTTAAATTAAATTATTATTTATAATTTTTTTTTTTCTTCCCCCCAATTTTCGGTGCCCCCCATGGGTTGATGGCCCTTAGCATTCGCCTATACTGCCAGCTCTGTATCTATTCAAGTTATTTTGGTATACATTAAACATATTTATGACTACGTTTCACCTGTTTTCTGGTTAAAGGACAGATCAATTATGAGGTCTGTTTTGGTTTTTGTCTCCACAAATAGCCACCTATAGATAGTGTTTGCTGTCGAGCCATCAACAGTACAATAATCTTTAATGACACCCACTCATAACCTCAAGGCCGCAGCAGGTTGTATTTGTGATGTGGGTGTTGCCCTCAAATAACTAGCCAGTATAACATCAGCTGATGTGTCAGACTTCTCAAATTGTTGCATGATTCTGTTTGGGAACATCAGGTGTTTGTACTGGTTTTGGATCTCCTTCCTTTTATGTCTCCATACAACCAATGCCTCCATATCTCCCAGTCTTACTACAAGGGGCTCCAGATATAAAAACTAGTTTGCTGAAACAACAAAAGCTGGGCACGGCCACAAGGTCATAAAGATAGCTGTGCCTCTTCTTGCTCGTTGTTATTACGCCTCATCATTCGCAGGCTGCTAGCCAAAATAGCTTAGTGACAGATAACCAACCTGAAATAACCGGCAAAATTGATTTCATGTTTATTATGCTTTGAGGGGTTATATCGAGTAGGCAATCTCCATTCACGATCATAACCTCCATCACTGAGAGAAAACTGAGGAGATGTACTACAATATATGATTTAGATATGATATAATGTTTTGATTATAGAATAAAGGTTCTTTAGATCCTCCCATTTAGCGTGCATACATTTGTTTTGGAGTATTCGAGTGGTGGTGGTAAACACATGGAGATGATGGGGGTCTTACCAAGTGAAGACATTATTGATGTGATCTGAATCCTTCCTGAGGGGCTCACTGGAGCTGAATCATAATCTGAGGCTGCTGAGACGAACGCCACGTCAAAAAGCCCTGAAATGACAGCAGAGAGGAGCCCAGAAAGAAACTTTTTAAGTTTAGAAACCAGCAACATAATGAATTAACAGAGCTCATTAAAATATCCAACAGGTTTAACTGAATTACAGTGACACCCAAAGTTTGCTGACCTTGATGACCACAGGAGAAATAGAGTGGCGAAGTCACGCCCATCTACTTCCGCCCCATGGGACCTTATTTCAATTGTGAAAACAATTGTGACATCACTTACGCGACTCTGGGATTTGTAGTCTTTCTAGTTGCATATTTTTCATAGTCTTATATTTCAACAGTTTTACGACAAACTGTGACTTTTTTGACATGGAAATTATTTTTTAAGATTGACAAACATCATATGTGTAATTCATGGCACAATTCAAACGAGATCGAAAGATACGTTTTCTCTCTCCATTGACTTCAATACATTATTTTTCCGAAATAAGGTCCCATGGGGCGGAAGTAGATGGGCGTGAGTCGTGACTTCGCCACTCTATAAGCACAAGTGGAGAAAACACACACACACACACACACACACACACACACACACACACACACACACACACACACACACACACACACACACACACACACACACACACACACACACACACACACACACACACACACACACACACACACACACACACACACACACACACACACACCCCTTTTTGTATCCAAGGAATAGCAATCACCACCATCAATTACTGATGCATTTCAGATTAGTTATTCAGTTATTAAGAGCTACTGAAAGATGGCAATGACCCTCAGGTAGATTTTGTGGCCACATGTTGACCTCTTCTGTCAGCTAGCGGTTAAGCATCTACAGCTTTAGAAACTAGACTAGAGCTCCCTCTTGTGTACACAATGAGAGGAAACATTAATATAAGGGTTTAGGGTTCAAAAACATCTTTTTCATTGTGATATTTTGCCAGTTGATCCTATTAACAGTAACAGTTATCAATCCAAAGTAAAAGAGTTGGTTGAGCATTCCTAGAATACATTTTACATTATGTTTTGACTTATCATTAGACCCTGCAGTGGCCTGAAGATGCATTTAATTTCTACACTCACCAAGGTAAAGAGCAGATCAGAGCATCAATATTTACATTGCATCTGCTTCGTCTAAACTGTCATTCATGGTTTCACAAGGTTGATTAGGAACATTGATCTGAATGCAATACCCCACTCAGTAGTCAACCTTGACCACCTCTTATTTCGCTCCATTAGTCTGCCAAAACATTTCTAGTTATTTCAGAAACTTCTCCACACCATTTTCTGACCTAAAGCTCCTCTAACATAATTGTTCTTAAAAACACACAGTCTAAGTAGGCCTATGTTGAATTCCTCCCCTGCATGTCTCTGATGTGATGTCCTCATCTCAACAAACACACTGTACCTCCATATTTTCTCTCTTTATTAGCAGTAGGCCTATGTGTTCTCTTTAAATCTGTAGAGGGCCTTGCATGTGTTGGACCTGTAAGCTACATTTGAAATAATTTGCACTATAATTTTGAGGATGATGGACCCATGATTTACCTCATTTAAAACCCTGGTGAAACTTACACTTTTGGTATTATCCTCTTTCTATAAAGTCGACAATAAGCGATCATCCAAAGGTCTAAAGTGGAGGTTTTACAAGAAAAAGCAAACTTAAAACCTAGGATATCAGAGAGCATTTCAATATTTCGAGTTTGTTTTTTTGGGGACAACAAGCTTGCATTGTGCAAAGAAAAGTGTGCTTATGCCACACACCTCTCTGACAGTTTAAGTTTCACTTTCCTTTCCACAGAAAAGTATCCTACACTCTTGTTTTCTATTCTCCTCTATCCTTTTGCAGCTGTTATTCGCCACATAGCCTATACAGCAGCGGTTATCATGCAGAATCTAACTGAAGAAAAAACAAGGTAAATGCCTCCGTAAGTAAACGGAGCAAAGTTTAGTTTCACAACAGGTGGCGGTTGATGAAACTTAATTACCTACCGTTTTTGACTTTCTTCTGTTTGGTTTGTGTCCTGTAGGCTAGCTATTGGCCACCAACTTTCTTAATGTCGTTAAAGCCTGCGGGTAGACGGGATATTTCAGAAAGCAAACGTGTGTTAGCTAGTTTGTGTTAGCTAATTGTTCAAGTTATCTTCTAACTGTGGAAATGGCGTTACAGTGTTTGTATGGACAAACAATACTTCTCCCATTTTCACAAGACATAACTTCCTTACAATCTGACGATACAGTTGCATTTTTAACACATTGAAAAACACAAATACACTATGCGTCCGTTTTGGGATAGTGATAGTGATCTATCTCGCAGGATCTGATAACAGAGAAGTTATGTCAACATTTTTAACTGACGTTCGCAGATGCCCTGGCTCAGTAACTTTTGTAACAGTGAATATGTTTCTTAGCACCGTAAATATTTGATGTTTGACAAATAAAATAGACACATTATTAGACTGTGCCCACCTGGAGACAGGAAGCGTACAGGCTACCTTTGTTTATCATTGCTGGTGCCGCTTTTAATACGTCAACTTCAGATAGCCTACAGTGCATCTTTGCTTTAGAAAACTCGGACACAAACCAATATTTTGCATATCTTGATGAATAGATGTAAAGGAGGTCGGCATTGCTTTTTTAAAACTGCGAAACTAGATGTTTACAGAGACACATCTGTAAACGAACTCTCACAACTTGTGCGGTTAATTTAAGTCAAAACCTTATATTTGAAACACAGGGGCTGGATGTTCTGTGCATGTCTGAGACTGTTTATGCTGACGTTCTCTATTTTTTATTTATTTAATGTTTTAAAATCAGAAAGGGGAAATTCCTGATTTCCAACTGAGCAATTTCACACTGGATTTTTGAATAATAATCAATGGTAAAATGTGTTTGTGTATCCACAATCATTTGAACAGTTTAACAGTTGAACCACATGTTACTGTGGTAAATGGTTTGCCGGATGGAGAAAACACATCCATTCATAGTGAACAAATGAGGACCAAGTTTTCTCCATATACATATAGCCTACAGACTGTAACAAAGATTAAGATTGGCGTAATTATCAAAAATATTTTTTACTTAATCCAGTACAGAAAAATAAATCTTATCAAATCTTGAGATACTCATAGGGAGGAGAGAGAAGATGCGGAAAATCAGAGAGGAAAGGAGGTAGGTTATTAACCTTCTCTCATGCTTTCTTTCACTCATCCATTTATGAGGCTTAACAGATTTTTTCCCACATTAAATAAAATAAATAGTTTGAAGTATATTAATAATTGAGCTAACAGGGCTGTTTACAAAGTTGATGTTGATGACCTGCCAAAGAGGAATATGTGATAGCAAAGCATTGGTTTTCAAATAACGTTCATACAAGTTACCTGTAGATAAATAAATTATCATACAGGAACTTGCAACACCACATGTTATAAGGCACAGATTGTGGCCTGTACTTTGAGAAAGGAAGTCGGATTCTATGTATCCTGTCGTGTTTAAGGATTAATGTCGTGTGTGAAATGTTTCCGACGCATTTTCCCTTTTGCAATGTTTTACTTTTATTGAGTTCTATTAAAATCACTTTCTTTCAGTAGTGCTCAACTCAAATTTCGTCCCAAAACTCACCGTGACTCAAAATGTTTTAGTAAACTCACTTCAATGCTTTGTCCATTCAAACAATGCTGCTTTTTTTAGATCACATTTTAGGTCACATATGTTTTCCAGTGCTTCTTTGTTTCATCTTTTCTTTTAAACTGATGCATGTGATTTTTTCCTCATCAGACCATTCAGCTTTTCATTTGGTTTGGCCCCACCTGAATGTCCAGCTCCTGCAGCTAAACCGGCTTTTGTGATTGGAGAGGACGTCAAAAGTCCTTTCACCCTTCGTTCAAACGTCAGTTCAACAAAGAAAAAAGAAAAGAACACACCTTCATATACATTTCCTGGTAAGATACTAAACAGTTTCACACTAAGAAAGAATGATATACAACTGTGTTCCAGTTTTCCCAAAAGTTTAATGCATGCTTCAAGACGCTCCATGCAAACACCTTACATATTGTGAGCAGAAGTGTCATTAGTGAGTATTCTGTAACCCTAACTCAGTGTTTCCCCTACCATTGTCTTGGAGGGGCGCTGCCAACGGAGCCCCGCGCCCCCCCTGAAATTCAAGGTGTTTTAGTAGTAAACCTAGGGGAAACACTGCTAACTTGAACCGGATGGAGACTTATCAACTTTTAAACTCTCCTCAGTACCTAAACCTAAGTTGGAATCTCAATGGAGAGAAATGGAGTGGACAGAAGAGTGAGTAAAACATTCAAAATCAAGTCATGTTTGCAACTCTTTTAATTACGTCAGAGTGATAGGACTGGTCATTTAGAGCAAGAAGATAGAACATAATTTAAACCCTATAAATATATTACCTTTATTCCTTTAACTCATGTTCACAGACACTTATCTTTTCAAATTATTCTGAACAGCAAGTATCTCTTCAATATTTTCTAATCTAGGCAAAAGGCGAGTCTGATAAAGACCATCAGCTCCTACAGGCCGAGCTGTCACGAGGGGACTCAGGCTCGAGTTCTCCTCCTGGGTCCGGTCGGTTCTGGAAAGTCCAGCTTCATCAGTTCAGTCCAGTCTGTGTTTAATGGAAGAGTCACCAACCGGGCCATGGTGGGCACCTCTTCCACCAGCTTCACCAAGAAGGTACAAGTGGAGCAATAACTGAGTGGGAACAAAAGAGCTGAAATTCATTGTTGCGTTTCTCAAATTAAGGAAGTATTGAAAAGAGAGCCTCATCTGGCCTTTTGGAAAGGCACTGAATAGCTAGCAAATTCAAGCGGTATCTATACACTATCCACAAAAAATGAAAAACAGCCGAACACCGTTCAAAGAGACCATCTGTAGTCAAAGTATTGTCAGTCATTTCCCATGTTAAATAAAAGACTAATGTTATCTCCAATTCATCAACACACTTATATTCAATACCAGTTTCAAGTTTGTTTGTAAAACATCACGAATAAGGAAAAATAATAAAAAGTTAGACAGAGTCATCTTTACTCAAAGTCCAATTACTAGCTTTCCTGAAGTTTTCAATTTCATGGATTTTGTCTGTGTAAGAGTTTGCCTGGATGTCATAAAGTTGGCCATGACAAGTCCAATTATTACATATTAGATTTGAATATAGATTAGGACAGACAATATGCGCACACACTCACACAAATACATTTATCAACGGTGAACAAAAATGTCTCAAATGTGTTCATCAGAAGACACTGTTCATGCAAACCTCCGTTCACAGCTTGGATGTTCCCATCTTTTACAACCATCAAATTAACTTTTGTTTCTCTCTGTCTCAGCTGCAGTCCTTCAACATCCATGGTCAGAAAGGAGAGGATCCTACTGGACTGGTGCTGTGTGATATCGTGGGCTTGGGGGGTGGAGAGATGACTGGACTGACCCTCCATGACATCCTGTCTGTCATTAAAGGTCATGTACCAGAGGGGCACAAAGTAAGCAGGATAAAAATGACATGTTCTAGTTCGTAGCTTGCAGCTTTACCCAATGACTGTTGTTTGGTCAAGATGAAAATATTTCACTATTTGTACAGACATTCATAATTTCCCAGAGGATACATCCTTACTCACTTTGTTGATCATCCGACCTGCGCCACCATGAGGTTAACAGTTGGGTTCATAGAGAAGTAACCGACTCCAACCTAAAACCCATGGTTACCGTAATTATTAACAGCCACGTAAATAACAAATCCTGGCACTGAACATGAAGTAGCCCAACACAGACCATGGTTCAATCTGTATTTGCTTTTGTCTTTGCAAAAACAACCTCGACATGAGTTTTTTGTCTTGTGAAAATGTAACCTCCTCTTTTCTCTCTCCTAGTTTAGCTCAGATCAACCAGTGCGGTCTGAGACTGTGGGCTATGTAAAGAAGCCAGGTCTCAAAGACAAGATCCATTGTGTTGCCTTTGTGGTAGATGCCTCTAAAATCCTGACCTACCCCAAAGGCCTCGGCACCACCTTCAGGCTGCTCCGAAAGCACATCAGTGACCTGGGTAAGTCAGGGACACATTATCAGTCCAATACAAAGACATTTTCAAACACAGATGAACTTTGACTTTTAAGATGAATGTTGTAGAGCTGTTCTTCTGTCCCTCTGTCAGTTCCTGTTGAATCTGGATGTTGTTTTAACGCACTGCTTAGAAGTTTCACTGACCTTTATGTATATCTTTTGGGGGATTTTGTTGTTGCAGAGGCACTGATGTTCATAATACCTTCTTTACAGGATGCACTAAACAAAAGCACTGTTGAAATGTCAACTGTCAGTGATTTATTTCTCTGCAATGTAACAAATGAAAGCCTTTTTTGTAGTGACATCTTATTGACAGCATTGTATTGTGTCTGCTAGACATTCACCAGGTGGCCCTGCTGACCCAGATAGACCAAATTTGTCCAGAAACGGCCAAAGATGTCACCCAGGTTTACAAGCGCCGCATCATTCAGGACATGGTAGGTTTAAAAAATATGAAATAGACAAAGTATATCCATTATAGAGGAGGGTGTGATCACCATGCAGACTACAGGTGGGGAAGTTTTACCAAAATGAGTGTGTGACCAGTTTAGTTTCCTGTGATCTGAACCATAATGGAAAATTTGACTTTGTGGTGCTTGTTTATAAATATATATCTTTTTTGTAGGTGCACATCATTAAATTACAAGCTAAAGCAAAGTCACATGACTCATTAATCGCATTAGATTTTTGGACAAAGGGAAAGATCATCATTGATCTGCCATTCAAACATATACATGTAACATTTACTTTGGTGAGGTAAGACACATTAAAAAGCCAAATTAAAGCCCGAAACTATTTTAACATTCTTGTTTGGACCTTTTTATAATTTTGCTATTTTTCAACTGTCAAATTGAGGACTACTTGCCCTGTTTTGATTATGTCTGTCTGGCTTCATAATAATTATATAAAAATAACTTTTGTGAGAGTTAAGAACAACGTAACACTCACTCCTTAGACACCACAGGGCTTGAGATGATAACTTTTCTCTATTTCAATTTGCCATGACATTTTTCTCTGCTGAGGGAATAAAAATACCTATGTGGTATAAATCTTAGTCATGTGTTTGTGTGTGTGTTTGTAGATGAATAAAGCTGGGGATCTGTTGGGTATGTCCACCTCCTACATTGTCCCGGTGAAGAACTACTCATCAGAGCTGGAGCTGAACGTGAACAACGATGTGCTTCTGCTTAGAGCTGTGGACCACATCCTGCAGTATGCTGACCTGTATTTCCAGGACAATGCACCACAACACACAGGGCCAAAGATCGATTTGGGGATTTAGCGTTTAGCTACAGAATGTTAATGCTACATGTAATGGATTTGAACCATCATGTACAATAGAACAATTTCATCATGTTTTTCTTTAAATAAAATGATCATGGACAAAAATTCTGAATATAATCAGAAATGTGTGATGTTTTCATTTGTTAGTGTGATCTGTTCTTTATAAAAAGGTAATTGGGCCTCATGCAACAACAGCATTGTTTTTGAGTGGCACAGAGTGGGTGTAAGTAAGCTTGCAGCAGACAACAGTCCTCCTGTCTTTCTGTAGGTAGAAAGTGTGGGGGAAACTTCTGAAGCAATTGGAGTCAGGACTCAGAGACACAAGGAGAGCTGGAGCTTTGATGGCAAACACTGACGGTTTATTTGGAGCTTCGGCCGGAGAATTCACAAGACATGTCACGGGCCACGGTTTGACCACACGGTTGAGATGCCACAATCAATTCTGAAGAACCCTCCTGTAGCTCAAGGTTTTAACTAGTTCAGAGTGTCATAATCAACATTCTTCAATAGATAGACTAAACAGCTGAGGACACTGAATCACATTTGTGGTAACAACAACAAAATGCTAGGGCAGCCCCTCCTTAAGGGAGATAGCATGATGCCCAAGGCTGGGCATCTGCGGCAAAAGGTAAACATCTATGGAAATTATTCCCTGACAGAAAGGACATTAACAAGTGCTTGCCTTAACTTGTTCACAATGGCATTATCATGGCTGAGCACCAAACTGTGAGGTTCAATCATTTTGATTATATGATTTTTTCATTCACAGCTGCCTAAGGGTCTTCTTACAGGTAGGGGACCATCCTCCCTTACTACATAAAATGATATAATGTGCAATATTTGAATGTCCATCTCTAAGATTTGTTAGAACATGTTTTAAACTTGAATTAACTGAATTTATTTGAAAAGTGATCTTATTAACACATGAATACATGTTTAAATGTTAAATATACTGTATATTAAATAATTACAATATAAGCAAAACACAAGTTTCAGGTGTAGGCCATATTCCATTATACTTTTAGATCCTCAACTACCTAGATAGAACATAAGAAGGTAAGGTGAAACAAATGAAAGTGTTATATTTTGCCAAATTGTGACGATTATTTAAAATTATATATACATAATTAATTATAATTATTGATGCATTAAAGTGTTTATCACAGCTGGTAAATGTGCAGCTAGTTGTAATTACTTTGTATACTGCAGGGTAGCTTGTGAATTTACTTTAGGTGTAACTAAAGTCTTATTTAAGAGTTGATTATATTTCACATTATTAATCAAAATCTGCAAAGTAACTAAAGGTATTAAAGGTCCCATGTCATGCTTTTCCGGTTATTACCCGTCCCCTTGTGTGTTATGAAGGTTTTTATGCATGTAAACGGTGTGCAGAGTCACAAACCCTCAAAGTACACCCTGTAGTGAGTAAAACTCTAACACAGAAAATACCTGTCTATGCTGCCCCAAAACGACTCGTTGGAGATTTTTCTTTTTCTATTGTTTTCTTCCTGGGTACAGTGACGTGCCCATACCCAAATGGACCCATTGGAGCCGTGGAGCCGTTACGTTACGTCCGCGGAGCCGTTACGTTAAGTCCGTGGATTGGTCCAAATTGACCAATCCGCGGACTTCCTCACACACACACACACACTCAATCTTTTCTCAGCTGCAGCTCCGCCGATTTCTCCTCCCTGAGACGGCGGGACGCGGCGAGGCAGTTGGTCCTTCTCAGGTCGATTAAATGGAATCCTTGCGTCCCTCACTTGCGTCGTTTCCCTGCGTTTAGTCCCTCCCACCAGGGAAGCATGGAGAGACGCAAGGAAACCACGAGAAGCAGGGAAATGAGTTTTAAGAGCAATGGGACGTCCTTTCCTCTGGAGCGTCACGTGAAGCGACGTCCGTTTGTGATGACGCCGCACAGCTGTTCTTCTGATAGCAGCTCTGTCCCCGTTATTTTCACAAACACCCCCGCCTCTGTTAGTACACATTTACTGACACAAACATTTGTATCATCTGTTGTAGACCTAAATACATTAAATAAAATAAGAACTCATTCTCAAAAAAGATAAACGCCATTCTTAAAATGTATAAACGAACAATAGTTGGATTAATATTGATTAGAGTGCACAATAGAAATAAAATAATTCAGAGAAGAAAAAGAGATATGTGTTAACTATCAAAACCCAGTTAGATTAACATTAATTGGATTGCACACTTAGTTATGTGGATATGTAGCAAATTAACATGTTAAATAGCACTTAATGACTGACTGAATGGAAATGACAATAAATGAAAATGTAAAACGAAAAAGCGATCATGAAAATGTTTCCAATAAATGAATAAAATAATTTTTGACCACTTTGTTGTTCAGATATATCACATATTTGTAACTGAATGATGCATTCATTGAAACAAAACACAGTATAAACTGAGGAGTGAGTCCCGTGAGTTTCATGTGTTTTCTTCACTCCGCTGGGAAACTCTGCTCTCATGTCAAGAAGCATCAGATCAGTGCATGCGCTGCATCGTCCAATCAGTGAGCGATACACAGTAAGGGGGCGGGGAGAGTATCTGAGGATTTCATCAAAGGATGGTCTGGTGGTTCCTCGGTTATCGCTCCTCGATCCTCGATCCTCGGTCCTCCGGCAGAAATAAGAGCCATGGGACGCTACTCAAGATGGCGCAGACAAATCAACTTCCGGTGATACCGAGGACCGAGGACCGAGGAAATGAAAATAGTCGACCTGAGAAGGACCCTGTGAGTCGGTGTGTGAGCACACACACAAACTCCCAGCCAGGCTGCAGGTGTGTGTGTGTGTGTTCGAGCTGGGTTTCGCTGTGTCTCACTGTCTCGCAGACGGCCACTGGGCTCATAGGGAGGGGGGGGCAGGAGCTCCAACAAGCCGTTTAGGACAGAGAGTGAATACACATACTATACAGAGATGCTGTATGAGAAATCAAAGCGATTTTGGAAAATTGCACAATATAAATCTATTTTAGTATACTTCAACAATGGAATTATGATCAGTAGAAATGGCCATGACATGGGACCTTTAAATAAATGTAGTGGAGTAAAAGTACAGGATTTACCTCTGAATTGTAGTGGAGTTGTGGTGGCTCTACTCTTCAGCCACCTCCCTTGTGAGTGTGTGTTCCCTTTCCCTGTCTGTGTGGGCGTGGTGGCTGTCACTCCTGGCTCCCGGCTCAATCTCCACCTGCTGCAAATCTCCACCTGCTGCAAATCTCCACCTGCTGCAATCAGCTTTACACACCTGATTCCCATTCAGCCATTTACTAATGGTATATCAGCGGAGGCTCCACAACATGTCAGCGCCAGATCGTTGTTTAAACCCCAGTGGTAACTCTCAGCCTTCTTAGCCGATTTAAGCTATTTCTCTGTACATGGAATACGTTTCTCACCTGTTTCTCTTATGCTCCAGGATCACTCTCCAGCCGCCTAGTTACCATCACCTGCAGCCACCAGTCATCATTCCAACCGGATTACTCTCCACGCTCCTCCACCTCACAATAAACACACAACCCCCAGATTGATTGGATAACTGGCAAAATCATTAGTTAGAGTTGTTTTTGTTTATCCTCATGCCTGCAGTCTGCCCTGCCGCCAGCAGAGGCCGCCGCTCCACCACCCAAGATCGAGCCGCCTGACCTGTTATCTGTCCCCATGGAATATCATAGCCTAGGAGAGGTGTTCAGTAAACAGCGAGCTCTTTCTCTTCCTCCTCATCGACCCTACGACTGTCCCATTGACCTCCTTCCCGGGGCCCCTCTGCCTTCCTCACGTCTGTTCAACCTGTCTCGCCCTGAGAGAAAATCCATGGAGAGTTACATCCATGACTCCCTGGCTGCTGGCGTCATCCGCCCATCCTCCTCCCCGGTCGGTGCTGGGTTCTTCTTCGTGTCCAAGAAGGACCGCTCACTGCGGCCCTGCATTGATTACAGGGGTCTCAATGCCATCACTATAAAAAACAAATATCCATTACCCCTCATTAACTCCGCCTTTGAACCCCTCCAGGAAGCCACCATCTTTTCCAAACTGGACCTCCGCAATGCCTACCACCTCGTCAGAATCCGTGAAGGGGACGAGTGGAAGACTGCCTTTAATACACCACTCGGTCACTTTGAGTATCTGGTGATGCCTTTTGGACTGACGAATGCCCCAGCAGTTTTTCAGTCAATGGTGAACGATGTGCTCCGTGACCTCCTCAACCGGTCAGTCTTTGTCTACTTGGATGACATTCTCATTTTCTCCCGTAACAAGGAGGAGCACATTATCCATGTCAGGCAGGTGCTGCAGAGACTCCTTGAAAACAGACTCTTTGTGAAGGCGGAGAAATGTGAATTCCATGTCAACACAGTCTCATTCCTGGGCTACATCGTTGAGGAAGGAAAGATTAGGACCGACCCTGAGAAGATCCAAGCGGTGGCGGGGTGGCCCAAACCAACCTCAGTTAAACTGCTTCAACAGTTTCTTGGTTTCGCCAATTTTTATCGGCGCTTCATCAGAGACTACAGCAGAGTGGCGGGCCCTTTAACCAGACTCACTTCCCCTACAACTGGTTTTTTCTGGACCCCAGAGTGCGATGCAGCCTTCTCGGAGCTAAAGAGACTTTTCACCACTGCCCCTGTGCTCATCCACCCTGATTCCTCTCGCCAGTTTGTGGTGGAGGTCGATGCCTCCAACACCGGGGTAGGGGCAGTTCTTTCCCAGCGCTCGGAACGAGACCAAAAATTACATCCTTGTGCATTTTTCTCTCGCCGCCTCACTCCAGCTGAGAAGAACTATGACGTGGGTAACAGAGAGCTGCTGGCTGTCAAACTTGCCCTAGAGGAGTGGAGGCACTGGCTGGAGGGAGCCGAGCTCCCTTTTATTGTATGGACAGACCACAAAAACTTGGCGTACATCCAATCTGCCAAGCGCCTTAACTCTCGTCAGGCTCGATGGGCCCTGTATTTCGGCCGCTTCTCATTCACCCTTACCTACCGTCCAGGGTCACGGAACCTCAAGCCGGACGCTCTCTCTCGCCAGTTCGCTTCCGAAGGACCAGCTGCCAATCCAGACACTATCCTGCCTGCCTCCTGCGTGGTGGCGGCTGTTACCTGGGAGATTGAGTCATTGGTTAAGGAGGCTCAGCGGGCGCAACCTAACCCAGGTAACTGCCCAGCTAATAGTCTTTTTGTGCCTACCCCTGTTCGCTCCAAGGTCCTGCAGTGGGCACACACCTCCCGTCTCTCCTGTCATCCTGGTGTCCATCGCACACTGTTTATTCTAAAACAACGGTTCTGGTGGCCTTCCATGGCTCAAGACACCAGGGCCTTTGTTGCTGCCTGTACAGTATGTGCCCGCGCCAAGTCCTCCCACCAATCTCCCTCTGGCCTGCTTCGCCCGCTGCCGGTACCTAGGCGTCCTTGGTCGCATGTGGCCTTGGATTTTGTCACTGGACTTCCACTGTCACAAGGAAATACCATCATCCTAACTATTGTGGACAGATTTTCCAAGATGGTACACTTTGTTGCTCTTCCCAAGCTTCCCACAGCCCGAGAGACTGCAGATCTTCTGGTCAATCATGTTGTTCGACTCCATGGGATTCCCACCGACATCGTCTCTGACCGGGGTCCCCAGTTCATTTCCCACGTTTGGAAAGCCTTCTGTCAGGCTCTGGGAGCATCAGTGAGCCTGTCATCTGGATATCATCCTCAGACGAATGGGCAAACGGAACGGGCCAACCAGGATCTGGGGGCGGCTCTTCGCTGTGTGGCTTTCAGGAACCCTTCGTCATGGTGCCCACATCTGCCATGGATCGAATATGCCCACAACTCCCTGTCAAATGCAGCCACAGGTATTTCACCCTTTCATTGTGCCATGGGTTTCCAACCACCCCTGTTTCCATCCCAGGAAGAGGAGGTTGCTGTTCCTTCCGTTCAGACCCACCTTCGTCGCTGTCATAAGGTGTGGAGGGACACCCGAGCCGCCCTGCTCCGCTCCGCTGCCCGCAACTGCCTCATCGCAGACCGCCACAGGACCCCGGCTCCCAACTACTTACCAGGTCAGAGTGTTTGGCTTTCCTCCAAAGATCTTCCACTCAAGACAGAGTCGAAGAAACTCACGCCACGTTATGTCGGCCCCTTCATCATCGACTCAGTTATCAACCCATCTGCAGTAAAACTCAAGCTTCCCCCACACATGAAGGTTCATCCGACATTTCATGTTTCTCTGTTGAAACCTGTTGCCAGCAGCCCCTTGTCTCCTCCAGTGAGTGTTCCCCCACCCCCCCGCATCATCAATGATCACCCAACCTACACCGTCAGGCGATTGTTGGACGTTCGTCGCCGTGGAAGGGGATTCCAATATTTTGTGGATTGGGAGGGCTATGGTCCAGAGGAGAGGTCTTGGGTTCCCCGGCGAAACATCGTGGGCGCGTCCCTGGTTCGGGACTTCCACCGTGATAACCCTGGTAGACCTGGTAGACCGCCTGGAGGCGTCCCTTAAGGGGGGGGTACTGTGGTGGCTCTACTCTTCAGCCACCTCCCTTGTGAGTGTGTGTTCCCTTTCCCTGTCTGTGTGGGCGTGGTGGCTGTCACTCCTGGCTCCCGGCTCAATCTCCACCTGCTGCAAATCTCCACCTGCTGCAAATCTCCACCTGCTGCAATCAGCTTTACACACCTGATTCCCATTCAGCCATTTACTAATGGTATATCAGCGGAGGCTCCACAACATGTCAGCGCCAGATCGTTGTTTAAACCCCAGTGGTAACTCTCAGCCTTCTTAGCCGATTTAAGCTATTTCTCTGTACATGGAATACGTTTCTCACCTGTTTCTCTTATGCTCCAGGATCACTCTCCAGCCGCCTAGTTACCATCACCTGCAGCCACCAGTCATCATTCCAACCGGATTACTCTCCACGCTCCTCCACCTCACAATAAACCTTTTTCCAACACTCTGCCGTGTCCTGCGTTTGGGTCCTATCGGATATCGTAACAGGAGTAGAAATACAAAGTAGCATAAAATGAAAATACTCAGGTAAAATACAAGTACCTCAATATTATTATGTAAGTACAGTACTTGAGGAAATATACTTAGTTACTTTACACCTCTGCATGTATGTATAAATACTGTTAAAACATATTTTAATATAATTTGGCAAAAAACCATTACTTTCATGGCTGCAGTATGTAACAATGTAAACCGACTCTGAGGTGTGGCAGGCAGGGTGGGGTGTGAATTGTTTAGCTGCCTTTATCATGCGCTGGCTGTGCGCAAGCCTCCACGTCACGAGTCAAGTTTAATTGCTAATGATAATGTGCTGTTGATTTAATATTTAACTCTAATTGGCTCATAATGTACTCATCTGCTATTCACCTCCCCATATTTGTTTTCTTAATTTCTTGCATGACATAAGCTTTAATGATGATTGGATCATCAAGGCTTAAAACATGCATTCAATGCACACTTACATTAAGCATTGAAAATACATTTGTCATTTTCTATTAGACATGACTGAAATCACCACATAATTTTTGTATTGAAGGCCTGTTGGATTTAATCAGCTCGCTTAGCACTGCCAGAAGCCCAGCCTGAAAGGTATTTTGTATACCCGAGAGACTACAGGTGAGTCTTTTTTTAACCAAACCAAAAAAAAACAAAAAACAACAACATTTCTTATCCATGACTGGAGTGACCTGTAGGACTCATATAATTATGTCACTGATATATGTATTCAAGTTATTTTGGTATACATTACACATATTTATGACTACATTCCACCTGTTTTCTGGTTAAAGGACAGGTAAATTATGAGGTCTGTTTTGGTTTTTGTCTCCACAAATAGCCACCTATAGATAGTGTTTGCTGTCGAGCCATCAACAGTACAATAACCTTTAATGACACCCACTCATAACCTCAAGGCCGCAGCAGGTTGTATTTGTGATTTGGGTGTTGCCCTCAAACAACTAGCCAGTTCATACTATAACATCAGCTGAAGTGTCAGACTTCTCAAATTGTTGCATGATTCTGTTTGGGAACATTAGGTGTTTCCACTGGTTTTGGATCTCCTTCCTTTTATGTCTCCATACAAACAATGGCTCCATATCTCCCAGTCTTACTACAAGGGGATTCAGATATAAAAACTAGTTTGCTGAAACAACAAAAGCTGGGCACGGCCACAAGGTCATGTGTGACAGATAACCAACCTGTAATAACCTGCAACATTGATTTCATGTTTATTATGCTTTGAGGGGTTATATCGAGTAGGCAAGCTCCATTCACTATCATAACCTCCATCACTGAGAGAAAACTGAGGAGATTTACTACAATATGATTTAGATATGATATAATAATGTTTTGATAATAGAATAAAGGTTCTTTAGATCCTCCCATTTAGCGTGCATACATTTGTTTTGGAGTATTCGAGTGGTGTTGGTAAACACATGGAGATGATGGGGGTCTTACCAAGTGAAGACATGATTGATGTGATCTGAATCCTTTCTTAGGGGCTCACTGGAGCTGAATCACAATCTGAGGCTGCTGAGACGAACGCCACGTCAAAAAGCCCTGAAATGACAGCAGAGAGGAGCCCAGAAAGAAACATTTTAATTTCAGAAACTAGCAACATAATGAATTAACAGAGCTCATTCAAAAATCCAACAGGTTTAACTGAATTACAGTGACATCCAAAGTCTGCTGACCTTGATGACCACAGGAGAAATAAGCACAAGTGGAGAAAACACACACACATTTTTTTTATCCAAGGAATAGCAATCACCACCATCAATTACTGATGCATTTCAGATTAGTTATTCAGTTATTAAGAGCTACTGAAAGATGGCAATGACCCTCAGGTAGATTTTCCTAGACTGTAGAAGTTTTCGTTATCAGGCAATGGGGTCTCCATGTGGAGGAAGTTGATCATATTAACAGTAACAGTTATCAAGTAAAATAGTTGGTTGAGCATTCCTAGAATTAATTTTAAATGATGTTTTGACTGATCATTAGATTAGACCCTGCATTGGCCTTCTGACAGGCTATCTAGTACCCTGAAGATGCAATTCCTTTCTACACTCACCAAGGTAAAGAGCAGATCAGAGCATCAATATTTACATTGCATCTGCTTAGTCTAAACATGTCATTGCTGGTTTCACAGGCTTGATTAGGAACATTGATCTGAATGCAATACCCCACTCAGTAGTCAACCTTTACCACCTCTTATTTAGCTTCATTAGTCTGCCAAAACATTTCTAGTTATTTCTGCACACCATTTTCTGACCAAAAGCTCCTCTAACATAATTGTTCTTAAAAATACACAGTCTTTAAGTATGTTGATTCCCCCCCCCCCCCCCCCCCCCCCTGCATGTCTCTGATGTGATGTCCTCATCTGAACAAACACACCGTACCTCCATATTTTCCCTCTTTATTTGCAGTCTGTGTAAATCTGTAGAGGGCCTTGCATGTGTTGGACCTGTAAACTACATTTGACCTCATGCGATCATCCAAAGGTCTAAAAAGGAGGGTTTATAAAAAAAAAGCAAACTTAAACCTATCAGAGAGCATTTAAATATTTCGTGTTTGTTTTTTGGGTGACAACAAGCTTGCACTGTGCAAAGAAAAGTGTGCTTTTGCCACACACTTCTCTGACAGTTTAAGTTTCACTTTCCTTTCCTCAGAAAAGTATCCTACACTCGTGTTTTTATTCTCCTCTATCCTTTTGCAGCTGTTATTCAGGCTACAGCGGTTATCATGCCGAATCTCACTGAAGCAAAAATAAGGTAAATGCCTAATTTGACGCAACGTTAGTTAAGTAAACAGGTGGCGGTTAGGATGAAATTTAATTACTGTTTTTGACTTTCTTCTGTGTGGTTTGTGTCCTGTAGGCTATCTATAGGCCACCAGCTTTGTTATCTTTCGTTAAAGCCTTCGGGTAGACGGGATATTACAGCAAACAAACGTGTGTTAGCTAGTTTAGTGTTAGCTAATTGTTGTCTTCTAACTGTGGAAAAGCGTTACAGTGTTTGTATGGACAAACAATACTACTTTTCACAAGACATACCTTCCTTACATTCGGACAATACAGTTGCATTTTGTTAGCAACACAATCTCGCAAGATCTGATAACAGAGAAGTTATTTCAAATGTTTTAACTGACGTTCGCAAATTCCCTGGCTCACTAACTTTTGTAACAGTAGATATGTTTCTTAGCACCGTAAATATTTGATGTTCGACAAATAAAAGACAGGAAGTGTAGGCTACCTTTGTTTATCATTGGTAGCGCTTGTAATCAAAACCTTATATTTGAAACAAAGGCGCTGATGTTCTGTGCATGTCTGCTGATGTTCTTTAATTTTTTTTATTCACTGAATGTTTTAAAATCAGAACGGGGAAATTCCTGATATCCAACTGAGCAATTTCACACTGGATGAAAACAGATTGGAATAACTAATCTGATAGAATGTGTTTGTGTATCCACAATCATCTGAACAGTTTAACAGAGTGCTTTAATGAGAGAGGAGAGAGAAGATGCGGAAAATCAGAGAGGAAAGGAGGTAGGCAGGGCCGACCCTAGACTTTAAGGGGCCCTAAGCGAGCTTTGGCTTGGGGGCCCCCCTCACTCTAGTAGGTTCTCACTACACACAACACGGAACCAACTTTTGTCTTATGATGTTAGCATAAACACACATATTGTATAAATAAGTATGTAAACACCGTGGACCTAACATCCTCTAGGGGGGTCCTCACGTCCTAGAAGATTTTTTTTTTAAAATATTGAAGTTAAAAGCATCAATCTGGTGCACTTTGAGAGCAAAATTAAGAGATCTATGGGTACATCTCTCAACACCCATATGAAACAGAACTGTAAACAGATTTTTCTTTATGGATATTTTACAAATCACTCCCCTTTTAAACTGTATTCTTGTTTTGTCATATAGTATTTCATAACTGTTTTTCATTTATTCTCTCTGGCTGTCCATCTCATAATGTTCACATAGAAACTAGCTGTCAATAGGAATATCATTCAGAAGAATTATAATTTCATGCAAAAATCTGTCACAAAAAGAGGTTGCACATTTAAATTCAGGTGTTGTTATGGCAACGTCAGCCACATTTACTGCTGCAAATACGTTCAAACATGCTGTCGACGCGTAAAATACGTTCAAACATGCTGTCGACACGTAAAGCAGTGGCATGCCACCATTTCAGCTGACTTTTTCTCAGAAATACTTTCATAACATCCATATATTTCAGTGCTAGGTTGATGCTTAGCTAAGCTAACTATGACACACTTTAACTGACAGGACTCAGGATCAACTGTGTACTGTAAGGTAGCTTCTAGCTTCATGTCGAACAGTAAGTCAACATTTTTCAGAGAGCTTTCTTTGAAATCACCAGGTAACGCTAATAAACATAACATTTAGATTGTATGACAAAGTGTTTATTTAATATATCTGGCTAGCTATAGCTACTTGCTAACGGTTTAGCTTACCCCCGCGATTCAAAGTAACGTCAACGTAGCTGTAATTTATGCTTTGCTTACATGTTCGCATAACTTGGAAGTTTACTGACATTTACATACCTTGTTCTCCTGGCTCAAGTGGTGGCTCTGGGGTTGTTGTGTGAGCCACCACTTGAGAATTGTCGTCTTTTTTAAGAACAAATGTTCTTATGTCCATCTTCAAAAACTCTGAGTCCGACTGACAGTTTATTTTAAACATTGTCACAGCTCACAGGATAGGTACCTGTCAGCCAATAAGACAGATGTTTATTTCCATTCAACTCTCTGGTTGGTCTGGTGCCTTGCCTCTGTTGCATTCACTGAACATGGGAAATTACAATCCTGCCGTCCTCTCTAGTGTCATGATGAGGTTCAGGTAAAGCACGGTTAATGTATTATATGATTGACTCAATCATATAATACATGACTTTGAGAGTAGGCAATCTAGGCATATTAACAAAATTAATTAAACATACTTATCACGGTGACGGTGTACTGAGATAAAAAAATGTTTTACATTTTTTTTTTTTTTTTTTTTTTTTTTAAATAATTCTTTGCTAGGGGGCCATTAGCCTTCTCTCATTCTTTCTTTCACTCATCCATTTGGCTAAACAGATTTTTCCCCACATTAAATTAACTAAATAGTTTGAAGTATATTAATAATTGAGCTAACAGGACTGTTTCAAATCAAATCAAATCAAATCAAATCAGGTTTTATTTATATAGCACATTTAAAAGCGATTTTTGGTCGAGCCAAAGTGCTGTACATGTAATAAAAACTAGGGCTGTCAAGTTAACGCGTTAATAACGCGTTAACGCAAAAAAAAATTAACGCCACTAATTATTTTAACGCGATTAACGCATGTGTATTTTTTGTCCTCGGCCGCCCCGCCCCGTAGTTTCAGAGCGCATCGAGTTTAAAATACCATCTACTGTACAAGCTGATGCTGACAGCCCCGTTCCTGCCGCCCGCTTGTGGCAGACCACACTTCCATGCTCACCGGCAGGCCCGGACTGGCCATCGGGAGGACCGGGAGGGTGTGTGTGTATGTGTGGCGCGACTCGCGCGAGCGAGGCACACCTTACGTGTTGTTGTTAGCATCCGGTGCTAGCTAGCTGCGCTAACGGATATAAGGAGCTGTTTCAATGACATTTCGCCGACAACTGCGCCGAGCACTTGACTTTATGCAGGTAGCCAGACAGTGGGACATTGTACGAAAAGTCAGCACACTCAGCACGGATAGTACGCGCAACATGATTGCAGCTCCCGTTCGAGCATATATGCCTTGAGCTGCACATAGCTCCAACGATCCATCACAGTGTCTACACACACACACACACACACACACACACACACACACACACACACACACACACACACACACACACACACACACACACACACACACACACACACACACTTTGTATTGTATTATTGTATGAGAGGTTCCAGGTTGAATTGAGGCGAATATTTGTAATGTTCAGTGGTTGTTGTGTTTAATATTCATGAGAATATTTGTCATTCTTCAAATGATAATAAACAAACATATAAAGCATATTTGTCCACTCATATGTTGATATGAGTATTAAAAACTTGAAAAATATCCCTCTAAGGTACATTTAGAACAGATAAAAAATGTGCGATTAATTTGCGATTAATCGCGATTAACTATGGACAATCATGCGATTAATCGCGATTAAATATTTTAATCGACTGACAGCCCTAATAAAAACACATTACTACAATCACAGTAAACGACAATAAATTACAACAGATATATCTTAAAAACAAAATAAAAATAAAACACACGGAAAAGTCAGGAGTCGTGCTCCGCTCTAATGGCGCGTTTCCACTACACGGCCTCGCTCGGCCCCGCTCGGTATGGCTAGGCCTCGTTAGGACTGGCTCACTTTATGGCGCATTTCCATTACAGTTTAGGAACTGGGGTAGTATCTATAGTATCTCAGTGTAGGCGGAGCCGTGACGTCATCTTCAATGAGAACCCCAGAAAAACAACACAGCCGTTAGCTGTTAGCACTCAGAGCTCACAGCTCCTCATATATGTTCAGAAACTAGACAAAAGTTAAACAAGTACAAACCACAGACTGCCTGTGTCATGGCGAATACAGTCGCTGCTTTATTTATGTCTGTATAGGCCGTTGTTGTGAGTGTGGACGGTCGGAGCATATACTGCGTTAGCTTAGCCAATCTCCATTTAGAAAACAAGCATTTTAAAAGGTTTTTCGCCTGCCGTCTGTCTGCAGACTTGTCAAAGCATTAATTCATGGTTTTTACTAACCGGTATCAGTATGTTGTTACTTCGGCATCATTTTGAAACGTGTATTACAATTAAATCACGGTCAAATATGTCCATCTTGTTGTAGTTGTAGCCCCCTTGCCAGCGATGCTCTCTCTAGTTTAGCATACTCAGCCCGACTCAGCCTCGTTGTCTCTGGCCCTAGACCCACGATTTTATGAGGCCAGAAAAACTGTGAATTAGGACCCGCCGGCCGGTACTAGGCCAAGTGGAAACGCAACCAAAGACGGGCCGCTGACGTCACAGCCCTCTTAAACCGTGCTCCGCGCTGTAGTGGAAACGCGCCATAACTAGAAAGCCAGAGAGAAGAAGTGTGTTTTTAGTTTAGATTTAAAAACCCCTAGGGTCTGGGCCGACCTCACATGGAGGGGCATAGTGTTTACAAAGTTGATGTTGATGACCTGCCAGATTTATTTCAAAATAGTGAATATGTGATGGCAAAGCATTGGTTTTCAAATAACGTGCATAGGCCTACAAGTTACCCGTAGAAAAAGAAATGATCATACAGGAACTTGCAACACCACATGTTATAAGGCACATATTTTGGCCTGCACTTTGAGAAAGAAAGTCGGATTCTATGTAAAAGTCAGCGTCCTGTCTTGTTTAAGGATTAATGTTTCCGACGCATTTTCCCTTTTTCAATGTTTTACTTTTATTGAATTCTATTAAAAACACTTTCTTTCAGTAGTGCTCAAATTTCATCCCAAAACTCACCGTGGCTCAAAATGTTTTAGTAAACTCACTTCAATGCTTTGTCCATTCAAACAATGCTGCTTTTTTTAGATCACATTTGAGGTCACATATGTTTTCCAGTGCTTCTTTGTTTCATCTTTTCTTTTAGACTGATGCATGTGATTTTTTCCTCACCAGACCACCCGGCTTTTCATTTGCCACACCTGAATGTACAACTCCTGCAGCTAAACCGGCTTTTGCAATTGTAGAGGACGTCCTAAGTTGTTTAACCCTTTGTTCAAACGTCAGTTCAACGGAGAAAGAAAAGAACACACCTTCATATACGTTTCCTGGTAAGCTACTAAACAGTTTCACACGAAGAAAGAATGATACACAACTGTGTTCCAGATTTCCCAACAGTTTAATGCATTCTTCAAGACGCTCCATGCAAGCACCTTACATATTGTGAGCAGAAGTGTCATAAGTGTCAGTATTCTGTAACCCTAACTTGAACCGGATGGAGGCTTATCAACTTTTAAACTCTCCTCAGCACTTAAGTTGGAATCTCAATGGAGAGAAATGGAGTGGACAGAAGAGTGAGTAAAACATTCAAAATCAAGTCATGTTTGCAACTCTTTTAATTACGTCAGTAATTAACTGTTCATTTAGAGCAAGAAGATAGAACATCATTTAAACCCTATACATATATTACCTTTATTCCTTTAACTCATGTTCACAGACACTTATCTTTTCAAATTATTCTGAACAGCAAGTATCTCTTCAATATTTTCTAATCTAGGCAAAAGGCGAGTCTGATGAAGACCGTCAGCTCCTACAGGCCGAGCTGTCACGAGGGGACTCAGGCTCGAGTTCTCCTCCTGGGTCCGGTCGGTTCTGGAAAGTCCAGCTTCATCAGTTCAGTCCAGTCTGTGTTTAATGGAAGAGTCACCAACCGGGCCATGGTGGGCACCTCTTCCACCAGCTTCACCAAGAAGGTACAAGTGGAGCAATAACTGAGTGGGAACAAAAGAGCTGAAATTCATTGTTGCGTTTCTAAAATTAAGGAAGTATTGAAAAGAGAGCCTCGTCTGGCCTTTTGGAAAGGCACTGAATAGCTAGCAAATTCAAGCGGTATCTATACACTATCCACAAAAAATGAAAAACAGCCGAACACCGTTCAAAGAGACCATCTGTAGTCAAAGTATTGTCAGTCATTTCCCATGTTAAATAAAAGACTAATGTTATCTCCAATTCATCAACACTTATATTCAATACCAGTTTCAAGGTTGTTTGTAAAACATCATGAATTAGCAAAAGGAATTCAAAGTTAGACAGAGTCATCTTTACTCAAAGTCCAATTACTAGCTTTCCTGAAGCTTTCAATTTCATGGATTTTGTCTGTGTAAGAGTTTGCCTGGATGTCATAAAGTTGGCCATGACAAGTCCAATTATTACATATTAGATTTGAATATAGATTAGGACAGACAATATGCGCACACACTCACACAAATACATTTATCAACGGTGAACAAAAATGTCTCAAATGTGTTCATCAGAAGACACTGTTCATGCAAACCTCCGTTCACAGCTTGGATGTTCCCATCTTTTATAACCATCCAATTAACTTTTGTTTCTCTCTGTCTCAGCTGCAGTCCTTCAACATCCATGGTCAGAAAGGAGAGGATCCTACTGGACTGGTGCTGTGTGATATCGTGGGCTTGGGGGGTGGAGAGATGACTGGACTAACCCTCCATGACATCCTGTCTGTCATTAAAGGTCATGCACCAGAGGGGCACAAAGTAAGCAGGATAAATATGACATGTTCTAGTTCGTAGCTTGCAGCTTTACCCAATGACTGTTGTTTGGTAAAGATGAAAATATTTCACTATTTGTACAGACATTCATAATTTCCCAGAGGATACATCCTTACTCACTTTGTTGATCATCCGACCTGCGCCACCATGAGGTTAACAGTTGGGTTCATAGAGAAGTAACCGACTCTAACCTAAAACCCATGGTTACCGTAATTATTAACAGCCACGTAAATAACAAATCCTGGCACTGAACATGAAGTAGCCCAACACAGACCATGGTTCAATCTGTATTTGCTTTTGTCTTTGCAAAAACGACCTCAACATGAGTTTTTTGTCTTGTGAAAATGTTACCTCCTCTTTTCTCTCTCCTAGTTTAGCTCAGATCAACCAGTGCGGTCTGAGACTGTGGGCTATGTAAAGAAGCCAGGTCTGAAAGACAAGATCCATTGTGTTGCCTTTGTGGTAGATGCCTCTAAAATCCTGACCTACCCCAAAGGCCTCGGCACCACCTTCAGGCTGCTCCGAAAGCACATCAGTGACCTGGGTAAGTCAGGGACACATTATCAGTCCAATACAAAGACATTTTCAAACACAGATGAACTTTGACTTTTAAGATGAATGTTGTAGAGCTGTTCTTCTGTCCCTCTGTCAGTTCCTGCCGAATCTGGATGTTGTTTTAACGCACTGCTTTGAAGTTTCACTGACCTTTATGTATATCTTTTTGGGGATTTTGTTGTTGCAGAGGCACTGATGTTCATAATACCTTCTTTACAGGATGCACTAAACAAAAGCACTGTTGAAATGTCAACTGTCAGTGATTTTTTTCTCTGCAATGTAACAAATGAAAGCCTTTTTTGTAGTGACATCTTATTGACAGCATTGTATTGTGTCTGCTAGACATTCACCAGGTGGCCCTGCTGACCCAGATAGACCAAATTTGTCCAGAAACGGCCAAAGATGTCACCCAGGTTTACAAGCGCCGCATCATTCAGGACATGGTAGGTTTCAAAAATATGAAATAGACAAAGTATATCCATTATAGAGGAGGGTGTGATCACCATGCAGACTACAGGTGGGGAAGTTTTACCAAAATGAGTGTGTGACCAGTTTAGTTTCCTGTGATCTGAACCATAATGGAACATTTGACTTTGTGGTGCTTGTTTATAAATATATATATCTTTTTTGTAGGTGCACATCATTAAATTACAAGCTAAAGCAAAGTCACATGACTCATTAATCGCATTAGATTTTTGGACAAAGGGAAAGATCATCATTGATCTGCCATTCAAACATATACATGTAACATTTAGTTTGGTGAGGTAAGACACGTAAAAAAGCCAAATTAAAGCCCGAAACTATTTTAACATTCTTGTTTGGACCTTTTTATAATTTTGCTATTTTTCAACTGTCAAATTGAGGACTACTTGCCCTGTTTTGATTATGTCTATCTGGCTTCATAATAATTATATAAAAATAACTTTTGTGAGAGTTAAGAACAACGTAACACTCACTCCTTACACACCACAGGGCTTGAGATGATAACTTTTCTCTATTTCAATTTGCCATGGCATTTTTCTCTGCTGAGGGAATAAAAATACCTATGTGGTATAAATCTTAGTCATGTGTTTGTGTGTGTGTTTGTAGATGAATAAAGCTGGGGATCTGTTGGGTATGTCCACCTCCTACATTGTCCCGGTGAAGAACTACTCATCAGAGCTGGAGCTGAACGTGAACAACGATGTGCTTCTGCTTAGAGCTGTGGACCACATCCTGCAGTATGCTGACCTGTATTTCCAGGACAATGCACCACAACACACAGGGCCAAAGATCGATTTGGGGATTTAGCGTTTAGCTACAGAATGTTAATGCTACATGTAATGGATTTGAACCATCATGTACAATAGAACAATTTCATCATGTTTTTCTTTAAATAAAATGATCATGGACAAAAATTCTGAATATAATCAGAAATGTGTGATGTTTTCATTTGTTAGTGTGATCTGTTCTTTATAAAAAGGTAATTGGGCCTCATGCAACAACAGCATTGTTTTTGAGTGGCACAGAGTGGGTGTAAGTAAGCTTGCAGCAGACAACAGTCCTCCTGTCTTTCTGTAGGTAGAAAGTGTGGGGGAAACTTCTGAAGCAATTGGAGTCAGGACTCAGAGACACAAGGAGAGCTGGAGCTTTGATGGCAAACACTGACGGTTTATTTGGAGCTTCGGCCGGAGAATTCACAAGACATGTCACGGGCCACGGTTTGACCACACGGTTTGATTGATTGATTGATTGAAAAGTTTATTAACAGCTTGTATATTGGGTACAGTACAGTACAGCTCAAAACATACAATTGTTAAGGGGATGCAGACCAGAGAAAGACTTTCGTCTTGTTTACATCAGGGTCCCCCATTTCCAATTCATCATATCATTTAAGACATATAAGACATATTTGACATACAGATGGCTTATTTACAATTTACATACAGGTGGTTTTTTACATACAGATGGCTTATTTACAATTTTCATTTTAGATTTCGTTCTAATACATCCTAACCGGACATTTAAGACATACCAAGTCTACAGATATACAGTTAGTAACAGAGTCTAAAATGCGAGTATATACATAGATGGGGGGGGGAAGCTGTCCATTGTACGACAGGTTGAGATTTGTACCATTACCGGGGCCAGTTTTGCAATGCTTTCCCCCGAAGGTGCTCTTTAAGAGAGGTTTTGAAGGTAAGTATAGTTTTACTTTCCTTTACAGTTGTGGGAAGAGCGTTCCACCTTGATGTGGCATAATTGCGAAACGTGTATTCCCCTTTTTTTGTGCCAAATCTGGGTTTTACATGATTTGTGGAGCTCCCTCTGGTGTTATGATCATGGTATTCCTTGACCTTTGGGAAGAATTTTGACATGTACATGGGTACCATAGAGGTGTAGTGGATCTTGTAGACCAGGCCCATTGCAAGTAGCTGTACTCTGTCGTCTACTCTAAGCCATCCTAGGTTGTCAAAGTGGGCAGAGGTGAGGTGGGTTCTAGATGAAAGGTCAAGCAGTAGTCTGACCAGTTTATTTTGCGATGTTTGAAGTTTTATTTTTAGCGCCTTGGAGGTGCTATGGTACCATGACGTGCAAGCATAGTCATAGTACCCTTGAATGAGTGCTCCTGCCAGAGTTTTCAGGGTGTTTTTGTTTACCAGAGAGGAGATCCGGTATAGGAATCTAGTTCTTTGATTGACTTTTTTTATTACATTGGATGCCATTTTGTCACAGGAGAGGTTTGCCTCAAGAATAGATCCTAGGTATGTAATTTCCTTCTTACTTGTGACAATAATGTCACCCACTGCAACTGAGAAGTCGTCGGATTTGCTGAGATTATGTTTCGAACCGAAGAGAATGGACTCTGTTTTACCCAGGTGTAATGATAATTTATTGAGATGCCACAATCAATTCTGAAGAACCCTCCTGTAGCTCAAGGTTTTAACTAGTTCAGAGTGTCATAATCAACATTCTTCAATAGATAGACTAAACAGCTGAGGACACTGAATCACATTTGTGGTAACAACAACAAAATGCTAGGGCAGCCCCTCCTTAAGGGAGATAGCATGCTGCCCAAGGCTGGGCATCTGCGGCAAAAGGTAAACATCTATGGAAATTATTCCCTGACAGAAAGGACATTAACAAGTGCTTGCCTTAACTTGTTCACAATGGCATTATCATGGCTGAGCACCAAACTGTGAGGTTCAATCATTTTGATTATATGATTTTTTCATTCACAGCTGCCTAAGGGTCTTCTTACAGGTAGGGGACCATCCTCCCTTACTACATAAAATGATATAATGTGCAATATTTGAATGTCCATCTCTAAGATTAGTTAGAACATGTTTTAAACTTGAATTAACTGAATTTATTTGAAAAGTGATCTTATTAACACATGAATACATGTTTAAATGTTAAATATACTGTATATTAAATAATTACAATATAAGCAAAACACAAGTTTCAGGTGTAGGCCATATTCCATTATACTTTTAGATCCTCAACTACCTAGATAGAACATAAGAAGGTAAGGTGAAACAAATGAAAGTGTTATATTTTGCCAAATTGTGACGATTATTTAAAATTATATATACATAATTAATTATAATTATTGATGCATTAAAGTGTTTATCACAGCTGGTAAATGTGCAGCTAGTTGTAATTACTTTGTATACTGCAGGGTAGCTTGTGAATTTACTTCAGGTGTAACTAAAGTCTTATTTAAGAGTTGATTATATTTCACATTATTAATCAAAATCTGCAAAGTAACTAAAGGTATTAAAGGTCCCATGTCATGCTTTTCCGGTTATTACCCGTCCCCTTGTGTGTTATGAAGGTTTTTATGCATGTAAACGGTCTGCAGAGTCACAAACCCTCAAAGTACACCCTGTAGTGAGTAAAACTCTAACACAGAAAATACCTGTCTATGCTGCCCCAAAACGACTCGTTGGAGATTTTTCTTTTTCCATTGTTTTCTTCCTGGGTACAGTGACGTGCCCATACCCAAATGGACCCATTGGAGCCGTGGAGCCGTTACGTTACGTCCGCGGAGCCGTTACGTTAAGTCCGTGGATTGGTCCAAATTGACCAATCCGCGGACTTCCTCACACACACACACACACACACTCCATCTTTTCTCAGCTGCAGCTCCGCCGATTTCTCCTCCCTGAGACGGCGGGACGCGGCGAAGGCTGTGAGTCGGTGTGTGAGCACACACACAAACTCCCAGCCAGGCTGCAGGTGTGTGTGTGTGTTCGAGCTGGGTTTCGCTGTGTCTCACTGTCTCGCAGACGGCCACTGGGCTCATAGGGAGGGGGGGGCAGGAGCTCCAACAAGCCGTTTAGGACAGAGAGTGAATACACATACTATACAGAGATGCTGTATGAGAAACCAATGCGATTTTGGAAAATTGCACAATATAAATCCATTTTAGTATACTTCAACAATGGAATTATGATCAGTAGCAATGGCCATGACATGGGACCTTTAAATAAATGTAGTGGAGTAAAAGTACAGGATTTACCTCTGGATTGTAGTGGAGTAGAAATACAAAGTAGCATAAAATGGAAATACTCAGGTAAAATACAAGTACCTCAATATTATTATGTAAGTACAGTACTTGAGGAAATATACTTAGATATTTTACACCTCTGCATGTATGTATAAATACGGTTAAAACATATTTTAATATAATTTGGCAAAAAACCATTACTTTCATGGCTGCAGTATGTAACAATGTAAACCGACTCTGAGGTGTGGCAGGCAGGGTGGGGTGTGAATTGTTTAGCTGCCTTTATCATGCGCTGGCTGTGCGCAAGCCTCCACGTCACGAGTCAAGTTTAATTGCTAATGATAATGTGCTGTTGATTTAATATTTAACTCTAATTGGCTCATAATGTACTCATCTGCTATTCACCTCCCCATATTTGTTTTCTTAATTTCTTGCATGACATAAGCTTTAATGATGATTGGATCATCAAGGCTTAAAACATGCATTCAATGCACACTTACATTAAGCATTGAAAATACATTTGTCATTTTCTATTAGACATGACTGAAATCACCACATAATTTTTGTATTGAAGGCCTGTTGGATTTAATCAGCTCGCTTAGCACTGCCAGAAGCCCAGCCTGAAAGGTATTTTGTATACCCGAGAGACTACAGGTGAGTCTTTTTTTAACCAAACCAAAAAAAAAACAAAAAACAACAACATTTCTTATCCATGACTGGAGTGACCTGTAGGACTCATATAATTATGTCACTGATATATGTATTCAAGTTATTTTGGTATACATTACACATATTTATGACTACATTCCACCTGTTTTCTGGTTAAAGGACAGATAAATTATGAGGTCTGTTTTGGTTTTTGTCTCCACAAATAGCCACCTATAGATAGTGTTTGCTGTCGAGCCATCAACAGTACAATAACCTTTAATGACACCCACTCATAACCTCAAGGCCGCAGCAGGTTGTATTTGTGATTTGGGTGTTGCCCTCAAACAACTAGCCAGTTCATACTATAACATCAGCTGAAGTGTCAGACTTCTCAAATTGTTGCATGATTCTGTTTGGGAACATTAGGTGTTTCCACTGGTTTTGGATCTCCTTCCTTTTATGTCTCCATACAAACAATGGCTCCATATCTCCCAGTCTTACTACAAGGGGATTCAGATATAAAAACTAGTTTGCTGAAACAACAAAAGCTGGGCACGGCCACAAGGTCATGTGTGACAGATAACCAACCTGTAATAACCTGCAACATTGATTTCATGTTTATTATGCTTTGAGGGGTTATATCGAGTAGGCAAGCTCCATTCACTATCATAACCTCCATCACTGAGAGAAAACTGAGGAGATTTACTACAATATGATTTAGATATGATATAATAATGTTTTGATAATAGAATAAAGGTTCTTTAGATCCTCCCATTTAGCGTGCATACATTTGTTTTGGAGTATTCGAGTGGTGTTGGTAAACACATGGAGATGATGGGGGTCTTACCAAGTGAAGACATGATTGATGTGATCTGAATCCTTTCTTAGGGGCTCACTGGAGCTGAATCACAATCTGAGGCTGCTGAGACGAACGCCACGTCAAAAAGCCCTGAAATGACAGCAGAGAGGAGCCCAGAAAGAAACATTTTAATTTCAGAAACTAGCAACATAATGAATTAACAGAGCTCATTCAAAAATCCAACAGGTTTAACTGAATTACAGTGACATCCAAAGTCTGCTGACCTTGATGACCACAGGAGAAATAAGCACAAGTGGAGAAAACACACACACATTTTTTTTATCCAAGGAATAGCAATCACCACCATCAATTACTGATGCATTTCAGATTAGTTATTCAGTTATTAAGAGCTACTGAAAGATGGCAATGACCCTCAGGTAGATTTTCCTAGACTGTAGAAGTTTTCGTTATCAGGCAATGGGGTCTCCATGTGGAGGAAGTTGATCATATTAACAGTAACAGTTATCAAGTAAAATAGTTGGTTGAGCATTCCTAGAATTAATTTTAAATGATGTTTTGACTGATCATTAGATTAGACCCTGCATTGGCCTTCTGACAGGCTATCTAGTACCCTGAAGATGCAATTCCTTTCTACACTCACCAAGGTAAAGAGCAGATCAGAGCATCAATATTTACATTGCATCTGCTTAGTCTAAACATGTCATTGCTGGTTTCACAGGCTTGATTAGGAACATTGATCTGAATGCAATACCCCACTCAGTAGTCAACCTTTACCACCTCTTATTTAGCTTCATTAGTCTGCCAAAACATTTCTAGTTATTTCTGCACACCATTTTCTGACCTAAAGCTCCTCTAACATAATTGTTCTTAAAAATACACAGTCTTTAAGTATGTTGATTTTTTATAAAAAAAAGCAAACTTAAACCTATCAGAGAGCATTTAAATATTTCGTGTTTGTTTTTTGGGTGACAACAAGCTTGCACTGTGCAAAGAAAAGTGTGCTTTTGCCACACACTTCTCTGACAGTTTAAGTTTCACTTTCCTTTCCTCAGAAAAGTATCCTACACTCGTGTTTTTATTCTCCTCTATCCTTTTGCAGCTGTTATTCAGGCTACTGCAGCGGTTATCATGCCGAATCTCACTGAAGCAAAAATAAGGTAAATGCCTAATTTGACGCAACGTTAGTTAAGTAAACAGGTGGCGGTTAGGATGAAATTTAATTACTGTTTTTGACTTTCTTCTGTGTGGTTTGTGTCCTGTAGGCTATCTATAGGCCACCAGCTTTGTTATCTTTCGTTAAAGCCTTCGGGTAGACGGGATATTACAGCAAACAAACGTGTGTTAGCTAGTTTAGTGTTAGCTAATTGTTGTCTTCTAACTGTGGAAAAGCGTTACAGTGTTTGTATGGACAAACAATACTACTCCCATTTTCCCAAGACATACCTTCCTTATATTCGGACAATACAGTTGCATTTTGTTAGCAACACAATCTCGCAAGATCTGATAACAGAGAAGTTATTTCAAATGTTTTAACTGACGTTCGCAAATTCCCTGGCTCACTAACTTTTGTAACAGTAGATATGTTTCTTAGCACCGTAATTATTTGATGTTAGACAAATAAAAGCCAGGAAGTGTAGGCTACCTTTGTTTATCATTGGTAGCGCTTGTAATCAAAACCTTATATTTGAAACAAAGGCGCTGATGTTCTGTGCATGTCTGCTGAAGTTCTTTAATTTTTTTTATTCACTGAATGTTTTAAAATCAGAAAGGGGAAATTCCTGATATCCAACTGAGCAATTTCTATGGAGCTAATTTCCTGCCATAACTCCACAAACAAACTAAACAGGTTTTACAAATGCCTTATGATTCACTAACAAACACAATGTGGTTTGCAAATACAAAACACCATCTACAAACTAATGAATTTAGTTTTGCAAAGAAAAAACGTATCTATCAAACAAACACATAACATTATTCTAATAAATCATGTTTCAGAGACAAATTCAGCTTAGGTTTTACAAGTACACAACTTTTTTTTACAAGTGCACAAATTTGTTTTACAACTACAACACTTTGTTTTACAAGTACACAACTTTTTTTTACAAGTACACAAATTTGTTTTACAACTACAACACTTTGTTTTACAACTACAAAACTTTTTTTTACAAGTACAAAACTTTTTCTTCTCACGGCGGAATATTACTGCCAAAAGTCACGTGACTGGAATATTACTGCCAAAAGTCACGTGACTGAGACTTTTGGCAGTAATATTCCGCCGTGGCTGGCTCATACACAGTCACACATGCTCACTCACACATGCTACACGGCAGCAGGGGGCGCTACTGAGTCCATTGGGAAGACGGGAGGTTGAGCAGAGCATGGAACAGCTCTTGCCAGTCTGATGACAGGTGTTATAGTGATAATATTATAAACAAGGTGAATTTAGCGATCACAACGAAAACAGCCAAGACACATATTGAGCCCAGAAAATAAATGTTATTAGGGGCTGTAAATATAATAAGCCTTTGTCTAAAATGGACAACATTGTAACTAAAGAGATTTAAACTATATATACAGCCAGGGGACGTTCGGGACGAATCCCGATGGGCCGGTACTGAAGTGGGCCGGTCGGATAAGTCACTGCTCACCCCCCCTTCCCCCCCGTCGACAATTTCCTCGCGGTATTTACTTGCGGCACCACCGAGGTGGGCCGCTTACTTGCGGTACCGAGGTGGGCCGGCGGTACCGAAGTGGGCCGGTCGAGAGTCCCGGGCTGATTTGTTGTCCCAGTCCGCCCCTGTATACAGCGATTCTGCACTCGGTCAATCAGCTGCTTTTCATTTTTATTCCTGCTATATTCAATGAGTGATACAAATATTTTTTACCACAAGTTCTTAATAAAACTGACACTGTTGGACTTGGTACTAGTTGACTGCAACCAGAAATAAAATGAAGTACTTTACTGTGTACTTTGTGAGTAATCCTCTGTCAGAGTCCCCTCCATAGTACATAATGCATGTTTTTTGCTATCTTTGATGAATGATAAAAATAAAATGTTACCATTAGTTCATAATGAAATTGATACGGTTTGACTTTGTATTAGTAAGCCTACTACTAACAATACATTGAAGTACTTTTACTGTGTATTTTTTGAGAAATACTCTGTCAAAGTCCCCTCCTGTGAACAAAATCAAGCCACTTCTGCTAAGTTTGATGAGGGAATTCTTTTTTGTTGCCATTAGTTCTTCGTGAGATTGATCCTGTTGGACTCAGTACTACTGATACTACCCCCACAAGTACTATGAAGTACTTATTGTGTACTTTTCCAGTAATCCTCTGTCAATGTCCCCTCCTGAGTACAAGAATGCATGTTTTTCTTTTAATAAGCGTTAAAAAACATTTCTTCATGAGACTGATATTGTTGGACAGAGTATTTTAAGAGGATGGTAGACATGATATCAGCAATACTTCCAGTCAGTACTCCGGCAGCAGCATTTTCACACCTTGGAAAGTCTTTAGAGTCTGGCCTGGAATGGATAGCTGGTCACAAATATCCTTCAGCAAAGTAACACACTCTGTCACATGGTTGCCCTCTTATGATGCTGCTGTCTTTTAATATATAATTATTCCTCTGCCGCTAGTTCATTCCTCGCAGATTCTTCAGTCTCATCAGCCTCATCCTTCCATCAGTCCCAGTTAACGCCTCCAGCCCACTTCCAGTATCTGACTCCATATGATATTGTCCTGATGCTGTAAGGGTGATGCCCCATGATCACAAAATGACCCCTCTAGAGTGCCAAGGACCTCATATTATGTCTGTCATTAATGTTACATCACCCATTAAATCACCCAAAAAATATTTTTTTCCCTCATCAAACTTAGAAGAAGTGGCTTGATTTTGTTCTCAGGAGGGGACTTTGACAGAGTATTTCTCAAAAAAATACACAGTAAAAGTACTTCAATGTATTGTTAGTAGTAGGCTTACTAATACAAAGTCAAACCGTATCAATTTCATTAAGAACTAATGGTAACATTTTATTTTTGGGTCATTCCAGAATTGGAGGACATTTCATGTCCCCCATATAAAAAATCTAATAATCCATGCCCAAAAAGCTAAGACATGCACTTGTTGTGTTAAATATACTTGTCTTGAGACAAGATGCATATAAAGTTGTAGAAAAAGTGGTTTCAAAATATTATTTAAAATATCAAATAGCTCTCGAACACCCCCTACAATTGCCCTTTTCTCTTGTCCCAGCTTCTTGGTGACCAACTTGCATGTCAACTATAACATTTAAAATAGGGTTTTTATTTACTTTTTTGGTATTATTCTATTGATATATGTGTCTTGTAATGGTAAAATCAATTTGTTAAATCATAAACACATTTTAAATAACAGTAATTTTGCACAGAAGGTGTGTCCCTCAACATGCGCGCAACCCTGTTACCGAAACCTTTTTAGCTTGGCAGAGGAAGTGAAAAAACTGTTTGTCGCATGACACAGTGGAAAGGACATCAGCAAGCCATGTGCTACTACCATGGGTAGACCAAAACTAAGTCCTCTCTTTTATTTGTAATATATTTCCAATCTTGTCACTCTTGAAGGAGTGTGGCACTCATACAAACGTAACCCTGTTAATTATGAAACAAAAACAAATTAATTTCAAATGTATCTTTCTTTTGTTAAATATATATAAATATAAATATAATATAAAGTGTGTCCATTCCTTGACAATAGCATTACATTGTGCAGCTAGCATTAATTCCTGAGGTAAAAGCTAAAATTAGCATTGATTTTCAACCCTGTTACTTGCAACCCTGTTACTATAATTAGAGTAACAGGGTTAATTCTTCATTGGAAAATATACATTTGATGCCTTAGCTGGGCAAATCACTTTTTTTTATGGTTTATTATCTGTTTTTCCTAAATACATAACAAAAAATAATCAAATGAAAGGTTCATTTTTCAAAAATGTTGGTGTCTAAATTGTCCTCCAATTCTGGAATGACCCTTTTATCATTCATCAAAGATAACAAAAAACATGCATTATGTACTATGGAGGGGACTCTGACAGAGGATTACTCACAAAGTACACAGTAAAGTACTTCCTTTTATTTCTGGTAGCAGTCAACTAGTACCGAGTCCAACAGTATCAGTTTTATTCAGAACGTATGGTAAAAAATATTTGTATCACTCATTGAATATAGCAGGAAAGAAAATGAAGAGCAGCTGATTGACCGAGTGCAGAATCGCTGTATAGTTTAAATCTCCTTAGTTACAATGTTGTCTATTTTAGACAAAGGCTTATTATATTTACAGCCCTAAGAACATTCATTTTCTGGGCTCAATATGTGTCTTGGCTGTTTTCGTTGTGATCGCTAAATTCAGATGCTGGATCGCTAGAAACACCGCTGTCATGATCAGGCTGGCAAGAGCTGTTCCATGCTCTGCTCAACCTCCCGCCTTCCCAATGGACTCAGTAGTGCCCCCTGCTGCCGTGGAGCATGTGTGAGTGAGCATGTGTGAGTGTGTATGAGCACAACCACAGCGGAATATTACTGCCAAAAGTCACGTGACTCAGTCACGTGACTTTTGGCAGTAATATTCCAGTCATGTGACTTTTGGCAGTAATATTCCGCCGTGAGAAGAAAAAGTTTTGTACTTGTAAAAAAAAGTTTTGTAGTTGTAAAACAAAGTGTTGTAGTTGTAAAACAAATTTGTGCACTTGTAAAAAAAAGTTGTGTACTTGTAAAACCTAAGCTGAATTTGTCTCTGAAACATGATTTATTAGAAAAATGTTATGTGTTTGTTTGATAGATACGTTTTTTCTTTGCAAAACTAAATTCATTAGTTTGTAGATGGTGTTTTGTATTTGCAAACCACATTGTGTTTGTTAGTGAATCATAAGGCATTTGTAAAACCTGTTTAGTTTGTTTGTGGAGTTATGGCAGGAAATTAGCTCCATAAATTTCACACTGGATGAAAACAGATTGGAATAACTAATCTGATAGAATGTGTTTGTGTATCCACAATCATCTGAACAGTTTAACAGAGTGCTTTAATGAGAGGAGAGAGAAGATGCGGAAAATCAGAGAGGAAAGGAGGTAGGCAGGGCCGACCCTAGACTTTAAGGGGCCCTAAGCGAGCTTTGGCTTGGGGGCCCCCCTCACTCTAGTAGGTTCTCACTACACACAACACGGAACCAACTTTTGTCTTATGATGTTAACATAAACACACATATTGTATAAATAAGTATGTAAACACCGTGGACCTAACATCCTCTAGGGGGGTCCTCACCTCCTAGAAGATTTTTTTTTAAATATTGAAGTTAAAAGCATCAATCTAGTGCACTTTGAGAGCAAAATTAAGAGATCTATGGATACATCTCTCAACACCCATATGAAACAGAACTGTAAACAGATTTTTCTTTATGGATATTTTACAAATCACTCCCCTTTTAAACTGTATTCTTGTTTCGTCATATAGTATTTCATAACTGTTTTTCATTTATTCTCTCTGGCTGTCCATCTCATAATGTTCACATAGAAACTAGCTGTCAATAGGAATATCATTCAGAAGAATTATAATTTCATGCAAAAATCTGTCACAAAAAGAGGTTGCACATTTAAATTCAGGTGTTGTTATGGCAACGTCAGCCACATTTACTGCTGCAAATACGTTCAAACATGCTGTCGACACGTAAAATACGTTCAAACATGCTGTCGACACGTAAAGCAGTGGCATGCCACCATTTCAGCTGACTTTTTCTCAGAAATACTTTCATAACATCCATATATTTCAGTGCTAGGTTGATGCTTAGCTAAGCTAACTATGACACACTTTAACTGACAGGACTCAGGATCAACTGTGTACTGTAAGGTAGCTTCTAGCTTCATGTCGAACAGTAAGTCAACATTTTCCAGAGAGCTTTCTTTGAAATCACCAGGTTATTACGAGAGTTATTACGTCACAGCGTATACTTCAGCGGAATATCAAAACAACGGCCCAGGGTGCAAAACGCATCAATGACAGCGACCCTCTACCACACAAAACAACACCTGGGAACCCCATTTGTGTTCTTTGACATTGAAAATGATATTGCATTGTGTTTGTTACTTTCGTTGCAGTTGTATGTCTTAAGTGTAATTTGGCATGCTTTTATTTTTAAGGCGAGTTCACGCTGTTGACAGGAAGTTGTTGTTGCTATGGAAACAAGAAAAGTTTCACAGCGGGCGGAACTTGTCATAAAGTCTGCGATAATAAATCTCACCCATTTAGAGGGAAGATATGATTGGTCAATTGTACTGTCATTTGACATTACTCTCTCGTTCAGTTACTATAGCGGGCCCTCTGTGAATCGCAGAGAGGGCCAGACGAGCTTCTTTCATGTAACCCTTCACATTCAACAGACTGAACAGGCAGATTCGAAGGATTTATTTCTTTGGAAATGTTATTTTAAATACAATTAAATCAAGTTTTTTTTCGGTAAAACTAATGAAAAATATAACAAAAATAATATTAAAAAAATATATATTTAAAAAAATATATATATTTTTTAAATGTTTTTAAATATTATTTTTTAGAATATCTTAGGCCCTCACAGAGGGCCTAGAGGGCCCTGACGGCTCGCCACTGTGATTGACTCAATAATATAATACATGACTTTGAGAGTAGGCAATCTAGGCATATTAACAAAATTAATTAAACATACTTATCACGGCGACGGTGTACTGAGATAAAAAAATGTTTTACATTTTATTTTTTTATTTTTATTTATTTTTTAAATCATTTTTTGCTAGGGGGCCCTTAGCCTTCTCTCATTCTTTCTTTCACTCATCCATTTGGCTAAACAGATTTTTCCCCACATTAAATTAACTAAATAGTTTGAAGTATATTAATAATTGAGCTAACAGGACTGTTTACAAAGTTGATGTTGATGACCTGCCAGATTTATTTAAAAATAGTGAATATGTGATAGCAAAGCATTGGTTTTCAAATAACGTGCATAGGCCTACAAGTTACCCGTAGAAAAAGAAATGATCATACAGGAACTTGCAACACCACATGTTATAAGGCACAGATTTTGGCCTGCACTTTGAGAAAGAAAGTCTGATTCTATGTAAAAGTCAGCGTCCTGTCTTGTTTAAGGATTAATGTTTCCGACGCATTTTCCCTTTTTCAATGTTTTACTTTTATTGAATTCTATTAAAATCACTTTCTTTCAGTAGTGCTCAAATTTCATCCCAAAACTCACCGTGGCTCAAAATGTTTTAGTAAACTCACTTCAATGCTTTGTCCATTCAAACAATGCTGCTTTTTTTAGATCACATTTGAGGTCACATATGTTTTCCAGTGCTTCTTTGTTTCATCTTTTCTTTTAGACTGATGCATGTGATTTTTTCTTCACCAGACCAGCCAGTTTTTCATTTGCCACACCTGAATGTCCAGCTCCTGCAGCTAAACCGGCTTTTGCAATTGTAGAGGACGTCCTAAGTCATTTAACCCTTTGTTCAAACGTCAGTTCAACGGAGAAAGAAAAGAACACACCTTCATATACATTTCCTGGTAAGCTACTAAACAGTTTCACACTAAGAAAGAATGATACACAACTGTGTTCCAGATTTCCCAACAGTTTAATGCATGCTTCAAGACGCTCCATGCAAGCACCTTACATATTGTGAGTAGAAGTGTCATAAGTGTCAGTATTCTGTAACCCTAACTTGAACCGGATGGAGACTTATCAACTTTTAAACTCTCCTCAGCAACTCAACCTAAGTTGGAATCTCAATGGAGAGAAATGGAGTGGACAGAAGAGTGAGTAAAACATTCAAAATCAAGTCATGTTTGCAACTCTTTTAATTACGTCAGAGTGATAGAACTGGTCATTTAGAGCAAGAAGATAGAACATAATTTAAACCCTATAAATATATTACCTTTATTCCTTTAACTCATGTTCACAGACACTTATCTTTTCAAATTATTCTGAACAGCAAGTATCTCTTCAATATTTTCTAATCTAGGCAAAAGGCGGTGGAGGTTTTACAAGAAAAAGCAAACTTAAAACCTAGGATATCAGAGAGCATTTCAATATTTCGAGTTTGTTTTTTTGGGGACAACAAGCTTGCATTGTGCAAAGAAAAGTGTGCTTATGCCACACACCTCTCTGACAGTTTAAGTTTCACTTTCCTTTCCACAGAAAAGTATCCTACACTCTTGTTTTCTATTCTCCTCTATCCTTTTGCAGCTGTTATTCGCCACATAGCCTATACAGCAGCGGTTATCATGCAGAATCTAACTGAAGAAAAAACAAGGTAAATGCCTCCGTAAGTAAACGGAGCAAAGTTTAGTTTCACAACAGGTGGCGGTTGATGAAACTTAATTACCTACCGTTTTTGACTTTCTTCTGTTTGGTTTGTGTCCTGTAGGCTAGCTATTGGCCACCAACTTTCTTAATGTCGTTAAAGCCTGCGGGTAGACGGGATATTTCAGAAAGCAAACGTGTGTTAGCTAGTTTGTGTTAGCTAATTGTTCAAGTTATCTTCTAACTGTGGAAATGGCGTTACAGTGTTTGTATGGACAAACAATACTTCTCCCATTTTCCCAAGACATACCTTCCTTACAATCTGACGATACAGTTGCATTTTGTTAGCAACACAATCTCGCAAGATCTGATAACAGAGAAGTTATTTCAAATGTTTTAACTGACGTTCGCAAATTCCCTGGCTCACTAACTTTTGTAACAGTAGATATGTTTCTTAGCACCGTAATTATTTGATGTTAGACAAATAAAAGCCAGGAAGTGTAGGCTACCTTTGTTTATCATTGGTAGCGCTTGTAATCAAAACCTTATATTTGAAACAAAGGCGCTGATGTTCTGTGCATGTCTGCTGAAGTTCTTTAATTTTTTTTATTCACTGAATGTTTTAAAATCAGAAAGGGGAAATTCCTGATATCCAACTGAGCAATTTCACACTGGATGAAAACAGATTGGAATAACTAATCTGATAGAATGTGTTTGTGTATCCACAATCATCTGAACAGTTTAACAGAGTGCTTTAATGAGAGGAGAGAGAAGATGCGGAAAATCAGAGAGGAAAGGAGGTAGGCAGGGCCGACCCTAGACTTTAAGGGGCCCTAAGCGAGCTTTGGCTTGGGGGCCCCCCTCACTCTAGTAGGTTCTCACTACACACAACACGGAACCAACTTTTGTCTTATGATGTTAACATAAACACACATATTGTATAAATAAGTATGTAAACACCGTGGACCTAACATCCTCTAGGGGAGTCCTCACCTCCTAGAAGATTTTTTTTTAAATATTGAAGTTAAAAGCATCAATCTAGTGCACTTTGAGAGCAAAATTAAGAGATCTATGGATACATCTCTCAACACCCATATGAAACAGAACTGTAAACAGATTTTTCTTTATGGATATTTTACAAATCACTCCCCTTTTAAACTGTATTCTTGTTTTGTCATATAGTATTTCATAACTGTTTTTCATTTATTCTCTCTGGCTGTCCATCTCATAATGTTCACATAGAAACTAGCTGTCAATAGGAATATCATTCAGAAGAATTATAATTTCATGCAAAAATCTGTCACAAAAAGAGGTTGCACATTTAAATTCAGGTGTTGTTATGGCAACGTCAGCCACATTTACTGCTGCAAATACGTTCAAACATGCTGTCGACACGTAAAATACGTTCAAACATGCTGTCGACACGTAAAGCAGTGGCATGCCACCATTTCAGCTGACTTTTTCTCAGAAATACTTTCATAACATCCATATATTTCAGTGCTAGGTTGATGCTTAGCTAAGCTAACTATGACACACTTTCACTGACAGGACTCAGGATCAACTGTGTACTGTAAGGTAGCTTCTAGCTTCATGTCGAACAGTAAGTCAACATTTTCCAGAGAGCTTTCTTTGAAATCACCAGGTAACGCTAAAAAACATAACATTTAGATTGTATGACAAAGTGTTTATTTAATATATCTGGCTAGCTATAGCTACTTGCTAACGGTTTAGCTTACCCCCGCGATTCAAAGTAACGTCAACGTAGCTGTAATTTATGCTTTGCTTACATGTTCGCATAACTTGGAAGTTTACTGACATTTACATACCTTGTTCTCCTGGCTCAAGTGGTGGCTCTGGGGTTGTTGTGTGAGCCACCACTTGAGAATTGTCGTCTTTTTTAAGAACAAATGTTCTTATGTCCATCTTCAAAAACTCTGAGTCCGACTGACAGTTTATTTTAAACATTGTCACAGCTCACAGGATAGGTACCTGTCAGCCAATAAGACAGATGTTTATTTCCATTCAACTCTCTGGTTGTTCTGGTGCCTTGCCTCTGTTGCATTCACTGAACACGGGAAATTACAATCCTGCCGTCCTCTCTAGTGTCATGATGAGGTTCAGGTAAAGCACGGTTAATGTATTATATGATTGACCAGTGGCGAGCCGTGAGCTTTATACCTAGGCCCTCTGACACCCACCAATTCCCTCGAAAAAAAGAAAAAAAAATAGTTATTACGTCACAGCGTATACTTCAGCGGAATATCAAAACAACGGCCCAGGGTGCAAAACGCATCAATGACAGCGACCCTCTACCACACAAAACAACACCTGGGAACCCAATTTGTGTTCTTTGACATTGAAAATGATATTGCATTGTGTTTGTTACTTTCGTTGCAGTTGTATGTCTTAAGTGTAATTTGGCATGCTTTTATTTTTAAGGCGAGTTCACGCTGTTGACAGGAAGTTGTTGTTGCTATGGAAACAAGAAAAGTTTCACAGCGGGCGGAACTTGTCATAAAGTCTGCGATAATAAATCCCACCCATTTAGAGGGAAGATATGATTGGTCAATTGTACTGTCATTTGACATTACTCTCTCGTTCAGTTACTATAGCGGGCCCTCTGTGAATCGCAGAGAGGGCCAGACGAGCTTCTTTCATGTAACCCTTCACATTCAACAGAGACTGAACAGGCAGATTCGAAGGATTTATTTCTTTGGAAATGTTATTTTAAATACAATTAAATCAAGTTTTTTTTCGGTAAAACTAATGAAAAATATAACAAAAATAATATTAAAAAAATATATATTTAAAAAAATATATATATTTTTTAAATGTTTTTAAATATTATTTTTTAGAATATCTTAGGCCCTCACAGAGGGCCTAGAGGGCCCTGACGGCTCGCCACTGTGATTGACTCAATAATATAATACATGACTTTGAGAGTAGGCAATCTAGGCATATTAACAAAATTAATTAAACATACTTATCACGGCGACGGTGTACTGAGATAAAAAAATGTTTTACATTTTATTTTTTTATTTTTATTTATTTTTTAAATCATTTTTTGCTAGGGGGCCCTTAGCCTTCTCTCATTCTTTCTTTCACTCATCCATTTGGCTAAACAGATTTTTCCCCACATTAAATTAACTAAATAGTTTGAAGTATATTAATAATTGAGCTAACAGGACTGTTTACAAAGTTGATGTTGATGACCTGCCAGATTTATTTAAAAATAGTGAATATGTGATAGCAAAGCATTGGTTTTCAAATAACGTGCATAGGCCTACAAGTTACCCGTAGAAAAAGAAATGATCATACAGGAACTTGCAACACCACATGTTATAAGGCACAGATTTTGGCCTGCACTTTGAGAAAGAAAGTCGGATTCTATGTAAAAGTCAGCGTCCTGTCTTGTTTAAGAATTAATGTTTCCGACGCATTTTCCCTTTTTCAATGTTTTACTTTTATTGAATTCTATTAAAAACACTTTCTTTCAGTAGTGCTCAAATTTCATCCCAAAACTCACCGTGGCTCAAAATGTTTTAGTAAACTCACTTCAATGCTTTGTCCATTCAAACAATGCTGCTTTTTTTAGATCACATTTGAGGTCACATATGTTTTCCAGTGCTTCTTTGTTTCATCTTTTCTTTTAGACTGATGCATGTGATTTTTTCTTCACCAGACTAGCCAGTTTTTCATTTGCCACACCTGAATGTCCAGCTCCTGCAGCTAAACCGGCTTTTGCAATTGTAGAGGACGTCCTAAGTCATTTAACCCTTTGTTCAAACGTCAGTTCAACGGAGAAAGAAAAGAACACACCTTCATATACGTTTCCTGGTAAGCTACTAAACAGTTTCACACAAAGAAAGAATGATACACAACTGTGTTCCAGATTTCCCAACAGTTTAATGCATGCTTCAAGACGCTCCATGCAAGCACCTTACATATTGTGAGCAGAAGTGTCATTAGTGTCAGTATTCTGTAACCCTAACTTGAACCGGATGGAGGCTTATCAACTTTTAAACTCTCCTCAGCAACTCAACCTAAGTTGGAATCTCAATGGAGAGAAATGGAGTGGACAGAAGAGTGAGTAAAACATTCAAAATCAAGTCATGTTTGCAGCTCTTTTAATTACGTCAGAGTGATAGAACTGGTCATTTAGAGCAAGAAGATAGAACATAATTTAAACCCTACATATATTACCTTTATTCCTTTAACTCATGTTCACAGACACTTATCTTTTCAAATTATTCTGAACAGCAAGTATCTCTTCAATATTTTCTAATCTAGGCAAAAGGCGAGTCTGATGAAGACTGTCAGCTCCTACAGGCCGAGCTGTCACGAGGGGACTCAGGCTCGAGTTCTCCTCCTGGGTCCGGTCGGTTCTGGAAAGTCCAGCTTCATCAGTTCAGTCCAGTCTGTGTTTAATGGAAGAGTCACCAACCGGGCCATGGTGGGCACCTCTTCCACCAGCTTCACCAAGAAGGTACAAGTGGAGCAATAACTGAGTGGGAACAAAAGAGCTGAAATTCATTGTTGCGTTTCTCAAATTAAGGAAGTATTGAAAAGAGAGCCTCATCTGGCCTTTTGGAAAGGCACTGAATAGCTAGCAAATTCAAGCGGTATCTATACACTATCCACAAAAAATGAAAAACAGCCGAACACCATTCAAAGAGACCATCTGTAGTCAAAGTATTGTCAGTCATTTCCCATGTTAAATAAAAGACTAATGTTATCTCCAATTCATCAACACTTATATTCAATACCAGTTTCAAGGTTGTTTGTAAAACATCATGAATTAGCAAAAGGAATTCAAAGTTAGACAGAGTCATCTTTACTCAAAGTCCAATTACTAGCTTTCCTGAAGCTTTCAATTTCATGGATTTTGTCTGTGTAAGAGTTTGCCTGGATGTCATAAAGTTGGCCATGACAAGTCCAATTATTACATATTAGATTTGAATATAGATTAGGACAGACAATATGCGCACACACTCACACAAATACATTTATCAACGGTGAACAAAAATGTCTCAAATGTGTTCATCAGAAGACACTGTTCATGCAAACCTCCGTTCACAGCTTAGATGTTCCCATCTTTTATAACCATCCAATTAACTTTTGTTTCTCTCTGTCTCAGCTGCAGTCCTTCAACATCCATGGTCAGAAAGGAGAGGATCCTACTGGACTGGTGCTGTGTGATATCGTGGGCTTGGGGGGTGGAGAGATGACTGGACTAACCCTCCATGACATCCTGTCTGTCATTAAAGGTCATGCACCAGAGGGGCACAAAGTAAGCAGGATAAATATGACATGTTCTAGTTCGTAGCTTGCAGCTTTACCCAATGACTGTTGTTTGGTAAAGATGAAAATATTTCACTATTTGTACAGACATTCATAATTTCCCAGAGGATACATCCTTACTCACTTTGTTGATCATCCGACCTGCGCCACCATGAGGTTAACAGTTGGGTTCATAGAGAAGTAACCGACTGCAACCTAAAACCCATGGTTACCGTAATTATTAACAGCCACGTAAATAACAAATCCCGGAACTGAACATGAAGTAGCCCAACACAGACCGTGGTACAATCTGTATTTGCTTTTGTCTTTGCAAAAACTACCTCAACATGAGTTTTTTTTTTTTTTAAATGTAACATCCTCTTTTCTCTCTCCTAGTTTAGCCCAGATCAACCAGTGCGGTCTGAGACTGTGGGCTATATAAAGAAGCCAGGTCTGAAAGACAAGATCCATTGTGTTGCCTTTGTGGTAGATGCCTCTAAAATCCTGACCTACCCCAAAGGCCTCGGCACCACCTTCAGGCTGCTCCGAAAGCACATCAGTGACCTGGGTAAGTCAGGGACACATTATCGGTCCAATACAAAGACATTTTCAAACACAGATGAACTACTTTTAAAGACAAGATGGGCTTTGACTTTTAATATGAATGTTGTAGAGCTGTTCTTCTGTCCCTCTGTTAGTTCCTGTTGAATCTGGATGTTGTTTTAACCAACCCGGTATCACGGCAAGACGTGAACATGTGACGATCTACCATGCTGGGAGACGTGAATATGTCACGGTTTCGTCCCTTCAAACGTGACAGTTACACGGTATTGTTAACATGGCCCAACCAGTGGAGAAATACCCGGAAGTGCCAAGCAAATGGTCTACCGCGCCTATTTGTCGGTTTTTATTGTCAAAATGAGATGTTTTTAATTTATTTTTTAATCGTCACACTTGATTTCGCCGATTTTCTTGTTGCCCTAGCTGGTCGACACCTCTTTTAGCAGAAACAAAGGCTACATTAATGTATTACATCGATGTTAATCCATGTGTGTGGATCATAGACTGGTGTGGATGTGGAATTAACGGACGTGACGTTGTGCGATTGACACAATTTACAAACTCTTCAACTACAACCCTAATTATATTTAAAAACATTTTAGAAGGCCTCACGAAATACTTTAATGTAAATTAAAATGTAAATGTGAAGGGATGTGTGTAATGTGATGATTGACATTATTCACCCACGGATCTATGGGTTGGGGGTATTGTTCCCCACGGACATTTTAGTTAACCGGACTTACTGTTGATGTGAAATCCGAAAAAAAAATTAAAAATACAATAATACTTTATTCCGAGTTTGATTGCTTTTCTCTTTGGAGGTCATCACATAACGGCATTGTAATACACGGTTCGGCTGCATTACATATGACATATCTGCCGTAGTTCTGTATTTATAGAGCCCTGATGAGAAGACTTCTGGACAAACAGGAAGCACTGCCGCCAAAACTGAAAACGTGACGTGGATCATAAATATATCAGCAATTAAACAACATTTTACATTTCTTTTCACACAATACGTCTCCTTGCAGTATCAATACTAATTCGGCTGACTTTTATATTTGATCCAATTGGTAGATAGGCTGTATTTACACCATAACGGTGCACAGCTGATAGAAAGGCACATCTAGTGGTTAAAGCACGTTATTGAATTTGATTATTTTATTATTTTTCACAAAAATTAAACCATCAATAGCAGAAACAGAATTAACTGTCATTAGTAAACCACCCAAAAAAAAAGATCATAAGTGGTTTTGTTTTATATATATTTTAAGGATAATAATAGCAATGTAACACTGTCCATGACACTTACTGTATAACACTGATTTGAAAAACATACAGAAAAAACTAATTCACTGCCCTTAATAAAGTATTTAAATATACATTTCAGGTGTGCTGTTTTGTTTAGATCATTGACATCTGGAGCTCTTTTAATGTCCTTTTTGATTATTGTTACACCAGGTCTTGTCAAAACCTTTATTCCATATTCAATAGCCATTACTAAACAAAACAGCAATTCTACTCCACTACAATTCAGAGGTTAACCTGGTATTTTGACTCCACTACATTTATTTTAGTTACTTTGCAGATACTGATTAATGATGTGAAATATAAACAACCCTTACATCAGGCTTTAGTTACACCTGAGTAAAATTCAGGGAAAGGTGATTGTCAAGTGCCAACAATCAGGAGAGATATTTGATAGTTGCTGCTTGAGAAGACTAAACATTTATCTGCAGATCCCTATAAAGTATATTCATTACTCGTTATTCTCTACTAATAGTTAATTAAAGACTGTATATAATGGCTATTTTGCATATCCCTTTCAAGATTTTCTAAGGTTCATTGACATATCATATACACAACTAATTCAATAACGTGCTTTAACCACTAGGCGGTGCACACAAGGTACACACAGCCATAATAACTTTGTATTATTAGTGTAGGACACTTGTGTATGTATAACATCTGAAGATGTGTAGTTTTATTCATGTTTTCACATAATTGTACAGGATATTGCTATATTATTTCACATGTTTTACTTATAATATCTGATTTGTAAAACATCACAGACAGAAAGGTATATCTGTCATTTAACAGTAAGCTATTGAAATTCTGAATCCATAGATGTGTCTCCCATCACCCAAATCCCCTGACTATTCTCTCAACTCAGTATTTACATTCTTATATTCAAAGAAAATCAGTAATATCTTTAAAAACGACAAGTCCTTTTATATCAGCTGTGCACCGTTATGGTGTATAACGTATTTATTTTCGGATTTCACATCAACAGTAAGTCCGGTTACTTAACTAAAATACGGGTACTTCTCAGGCATGCCGGGTAATCTGTGACGTTTCGCTCTCTCAAAAGTTGGGCCATTTTATCATCATGCGCGAATGAGCAACTCTCATAGGAATGAATGAGGCCCCGCCTCCCACGCTGTATCCAGTTCTTATTATACATCGGTTGGGCCATGTTAACAATACCGTGTAACTGTCACGTTTGAAGGGACGAAACCGTGACATATTCACGTCTCCCAGCATGGTAGATCGTCACATGTTCACGTCTTGCCGTGATACCGGGTTGGTTTTAACACACTGCTTTGAAGTTTCACTGACCTTTTATGTATATATTTTGGGGGATTTTGTTGTGGTTACAATTGCTGGGCACTGATATTCATAATAACTTTGGGCTTGAAACCCTCTTTACAGGATTTACTAAACAAAAGCACTGTTGAAATGTCAGTGATTTATTTCTCTGCAATGTAACAAATGAAAGCCTTTTTTGTAGTGACATCTTATTGACAGCATTGTATTGTGTCTGCTAGACATTCACCAGGTGGCCCTGCTGACCCAGATAGACCAAATTTGTCCAGAAACGGCCAAAGATGTCACCCAGGTTTACAAGAGCTGCATCATTCAGGACATGGTAGGTTTAAAAAATATGAAATAGACAAAGTATATCCATTATAGAGGAGGGTGTGATCACCATGCAGACTACAGGTGGGGACGTTTTACCAAAATGAGTGTGTGACCAGTTTAGTCTCCTGTGATCTGAACCATAATGGAACATTTGACTTTGTTTGCGGTGCTTGTTTATAAATATATCTTTTTTTTTTAGGTACACATCATTAAATTACAAGCTAAAGCAAAGTCACATGACTCACTAGTCACATTAGATTTTTGGACAAAGGGAAAGATCATCATTGATCTGCCATTCAAACATATACATGTAACATTTAGTTTGGTGAGGTAAGACACGTAAAAAAGCCAAATTACAGCCTGAAACTATTTTAACATTCTTGTTTGGACCTTTTTATAATTTTGCTATTTTTCAACTGTCAAATTGAGGACTACTAACCCTGTTTTGATTATTTCTGTCTGGCTTTATAATAATGATATACAAATAACTTTTGTGAGAGTTAAGACAGGGCTTGAGATGATAACTGTTTTCTATTTCAATTTGCCATTGCATCTTTCTCTGCTTAGGGAATAAAAATACCTATGTGGTGTAAATCTTAGTCATGTGTTTGTGTGTGTGTTTGTAGATGAATAAAGCTGGGGATCTGTTGGGTATGTCTACCTCCTACATTGTCCCGGTGAATAACTACTCATCAGAGCTGAAGCTGAACGTGAACAACGATGTGCTTCTGCTTAGAGCTGTGGACCACATCCTGCAGTATGCTGACCTGTATTTCCAGGACAATGCACCACAACACACAGGGCCAAAGATCGATTTGGGGGTTTAGCGTGGAGCATTTAAAAAATGTCGGAGCAACTTTAAGCTGTTTTTTCAAAGCTACAGAATGTAAATGCTACATGTAATAGATCATGTAACATATAACACTCTCATTATGTCATTATGTTTGTATTTGTAAGTGTGATCTGTTCTTTAATAAAAGGTAAATGGTCCAGGAACAGCATTGTTTTTGAGTGGCACAGAGTGGGTGTAAGTCATCCCATACTTTGTCTTTCTGTTGGTGGTAAAGACATTTACAAGTGTCTTACCGTATTCACAATGGCATCATTATCATGGCTGAGCACCTAACTGTGAGGTTCAATAATTTTGTTTTCGATTGTATGATTTTTCCTCACTCTCAGGGTCTATTGCAGGTGAACATCCTCTCTTACGAGTATAATTCACACAATGTACAATATATAAATCTCCATCTCTTTGCCTGTCACTTTTTTATAGCATCTACTGTTTATATCAACTGTATTTCCAAACCTTAATTAAAAATCTTTATTCACATTGTTGTTTTGATTGTCTGGCAGCAGGACATGTGAAGTTTTTAATTTTAACGTGATGGTAGCAAAATTGTAAATGAAACCTATGAAAAGCCATACATGATTATAGAATATATCTTATGAATGGGAACGTGCTTCTTCAAGGTCTAGTGTTTTTTTTACAGATTGGGTGAGGATGTGGTGAATCCTAGTTCAAACACGTGCAAACTTGCCTCATAAAAAAAGTATAGCCTACGTTTATTATAAAGTAAGGTCTCTCCAGTATGAAGCCCATTGTGTGATAAAAAGTGTCATGTGACAACTGGATTCACGTTCAATTTGAACAAAATGGAACTAAAGGAAGAAAACACTAGGGAGTTTCACATGTTCAGGATACACAGTGGGCTACACAGCTTTATTTAGAGACAAACTTCAGTTTTATTTTGAAAGCCAAATTACGGAGAATATCCGGATACTTTCACTTTCGTTTCTCAATTTCTGAAACCACATTTCTGCACATCTCTATCGTAGCTGGTCAAGATCCTCAAGTATCTAGATAGAACACAAGAAGGTAAATTTAAAAAAGAACAACGGATTATATTTTGCCAAAGTTTTATATGAAATTGAAGGGCGGTCGATCACATCTTGATTTTAACCTGAACTGAGGAACAATCAATATTGTTGTTTTAGTGCCACGAGGGAACTGTTAAAACGTATTCGAAAATGATTTGTAACCAAACAAAGAGAGAAAATTAAGGTGAAAATGGGGGGGTGTGGTAAAAAAACCTAACTTTTATGGCTGCAGTAGGCTATATGTAAACCGAGGTGTGGCAGACTGAGACAGGGGTTTAGTGCTACTTGTTTAGCTGCCTTTACATCGATTTCGACTGATAATGTGCTGTGATTTAATTTTGAACTGTGATTAGCTCAGCTTTTTTAGAGCTATTTAATAATGTAGGCTTCACCTCTACTGATCTATATTCACCTTCCCCATATTGCTCTCTTGCATTCAATGCAAACTGCAAATATTATTTTTTCTTGCTAGATAAAAAAACAACAATGGCCTTTGCCATTGATCCAACCTTTGCTTTTTTCCTTACACTATACAGTATAAACGTATTTTTCTAAGCTCTTCTCAGAAGGTATAATTTACATTAATGTCTTGATTGATTTCCCACAATTATGAATAGTTGGATAAAACCAAATCTCTTTGAGTTTGTTTAGAAATAATCCACCACCCAACAAATATGATGGGGCAGAGGTTTCAAAAATATTTACAGATTGCCTTTTTATTATTCCATGAGAAACTAGTTTATACATGACCCAAGTAAACAATGTAAATGTTTTTATATGAAATCAAAGGATACAAATAAGGGGTTTCAACTTTAAGAAATCGATTTCACAATCCATCAATCTAATTTTAATTTTAATTTCTCATTTTATGACCAGCTGTCCACCATGAACTCCATGCTAACCAGGAGCAAGCAGGGAACTATCTGCTCCCAGCTGGGAAGAGTCAAACTGCAGCTGCTGTACAAGGCCAGCATCCACGGTTTCACCGGCCCAGCCTTCCACCAACGATGTGACAACCGCTGTCCCACAGTGTCTGTGGGCTATAACGCCTCAGGTTACGTGTTTGGAGGCTACACCAAACAACCTTTCAGTCAGTCTGGGGCCTATGTGAATGATGACCAGGCCTTTCTCTTCACCGTCAGTGGAGAAAAGCTCCTCAAATATCCGGTCACTGGCGCTGGTAATGCAGTGAAAATGATCGCTAACTGTGGTCCATATTTTGGAGAAGCATTGGTTCTTGTCCATGGAAGCAAAGCAGTTGTACATAGCGCTCCGGGGAATTTTTACAACTTCACTGCTGCTGATATGCATGGGAACGACCTCACCCTGACTGAGTGTGAAGTCTATCAAGTGGAGGGTGAGTTCACGATAATAACCAGTCACAAGTGTTAAATTATATTCAATCATCCACTAGTAATTGATTTTCATCCTATTACTGCCACGTATGCTGTTAGCGTTATTTAGTATGAACTCAAGTAAAGGAGTTGATCAGATTAAAAAAGAAAATATTCCCTCAAATATGATCCAGTTTCCCCAAAACCCAATTTGTGCCGTAAAGCCTTACACTTCTCACGTGAGATTGTACGACCATAGTGAAGGAACAGATGTTCAAGGCACAAATTGCCCCTGAACATCTGAGTGAGATGACATTTCCCCTAAAAGTTACATAATTTAGTTTAAATTATCTTCACCAGTCACCAGGCGGGCTCTGTACTTTTGGTATTATCGTTGAACCTATTAAACTTCATTGGGAGATGTTAATACAACATTTCAGGCAATACAAATGTTTGTTAAAACAATTAAATATGGCATGTCATATTAATGCCAATTTTATTTATTTTTTGCCACGTAAACTCATCTCATAGAAAAGGTTGTATCGGTGAATAATATTTTTTATAACATTTGATCAAATTGTTTTTCTCAAAGTTGTGTTTGTTCTTCAACAGAAACCACAGCACTTGAGAGGCCATGGAGGACTATACACTGGGAATCTGTGTAAGAGAGATACCGTCCTTCACATAATGCTATTATATGCTTTGCTCTTGTAAAAATATACTTTACTATACAGTATGACATTAATTACAGTGTGTTAATAATTTTGATATTTAATATGTTCTAAATGCCATGACATGCAAATTAGCTATGTTTGCATAATATACATAATATGCCAGCTTTTCTTATTATATTAGACTGTGCAAAATATTATGCAATGGGATTGTTTGGCATAATCAATTTAATTGACAATAATTGTACCTGCGACCATCACTGGTTCTATCAGATCTATCACAGAGGACAACTACATAATTACTCTGTAACTATGTCAGATTGACAATAAAGAACCTTGAACCTTGAACTTGCTGTGCATAACAATCTGTATCAACCAGGCTTCAAAACAACTGAAAAGCCTTTTTGCTAGAACATTAAAAAAAATATTTTCTTGTACAGGAAGAAGAACGAGCTAAAGGAGAGTATTAAGATCTACCAACCCACAGACAGCTCTGTGTCCCAGGCTCGGGTCCTGCTCATTGGACCAGTTGGAGCTGGAAAGTCCAGCTTCTTCAATTCTATCAACTCTGTGTTCAGAGGCCACGTCACCAGCCAGGCCATGGCTGGCTGCTTCACCACCAGCCTCACCAGACAGGTTAGTTCCTGCCTCTTGATGATATCCTGTTGTTTGATTTGAAAATAAAAATCCCTGTTCTTCATTTTGTGGTTTGTTGTTCCATCTCTTTGTTTGCAACAGTTTCGAACCTACTCAGTGAAAGATGGACGCAAAGGAAAACCTCTGCCAATCATCTTCTGTGATACCATGGGATTGGAGGAAAGCACAGGGGCGGGACTTGATATTGATGACATCAGCAGCATCCTCAAAGGTCATCTGCCCGACCGTTATCAGGTACAGCTTTTTGTAACATTCAGCAGGACATTGAACATATGAGCCATTGATCTGGCTGGAGTTGACTCAAACTATCTGTGTCTTTCCACTGAACTGCATGTTCCAGTTCAACCCCTCTGCTTCTCTGGATTCGGATTCTAGTGGCTATCTGAAGTCTCCTGAGCTTAAGGACAGGATCCACTGTGTGACCTACGTCATTGACGCCTGCAAGGTCTCCATCATGCCCCCAAAGCTGGAGGAAAAGCTGAATGCTATTCGTAGAAAGGTCAACTTAATGGGTCAGTTAAATGCACTACCACTTATTTAAAGAGACACTGTGATAGTTGATATTAAGCGGATAATGCAATTCCCACCTTCCCTTGGCCTACGCCTAAGACAGTGGATTACAGCCATTGGAACTTCTTGTAGGCGGTTGTATATTTACTGCATCGCTGATCAACACTGCAAACTACTAGCTTACGAGTAAATCCTGAAAGTCAAATTGCAACACAACATTTAAAAATAATTTCAGTAGTGCTACTTTACCTCAATATTTTGACAGGCAGACATAAAGAAATCGACAGTATTTGGAGATGTTCTTTCTGCTTTGGTGTTTCTAGGGATTCCTCAGCTGGTCCTGCTCACGAAAGTTGATGAAGCCTGCCCTTTGGTGAAAGAGGACGTGAAAAACATTTACAAGAGTGGCTACATCAAAGAAATGGTGAGGCTTTTACACAGAAAAAAAGCAAGATGAATTGTTGTAGGGTTGCAGTGTTTTAATGGCCCAAGCACTGACATGGACCTATTGAAATTCTTTATTTTAATCTTATACTGAGCACTAAATGTTTGCATTGTGAAGGCCTTAACGTTTACCAAAAGTTGATTTCTTCTTTTGAAAATTGTAAGGACTGTTGACAAATGTTTTATTTTAGGGTGTCTCGTTTTCTGGTTGTGGGGAAAAAGCTCTAAAGCGTCCCCTACAAATCTGCTAAAAGGCAGCCCCTCGTTGTGGTTTCACTTACAAGTATGACATTTGGTGGGCATGTAGAGAATGATGGGATGCACAAAAGTGCCTCTTGGTGTCATTTCGTAAACCCAACAGGAAGTCGGCCATTTTGCACTTTTCACATGCCTTATTTGAATGTGAGGCATGAATATTATGATGTGTGTTCTACACATGAGCAACATACTGTTGGTGAAGCGCGTGTTCTCTAGCGCCACATAGTGGAAACCTGAGGTGGTTCAAGATATGCAACACATCATTTCCTGTGCAATGTTCACTGGCGCGGCTGGCCTCCAGCAGTCACGGCAATTAACTGCTACGTCAACCGGGGCCCTTGAAGTACCACCTTCCATCACCGCATGCTGCTTTTACTTATTTTTTACCTTAATAGCAAGATATATAGGCTGACAAGCCAGTCAAAGATTATTTATATCCTTAAGTTTGTGTGATCTAATCAGGCTGATTAAAATGATATTGACCGTAAATGTATTGAAGATGTTTTTAACAATAATTTGAGAGTCTTTCTCTTCTGCATGTCTTTTACAACCCCTTTTACAATGTTGAACAGACAAATGCAAACAACATTCAGCTGTGATTTCACAAAAGCAGACATCATTCTTTGTTGTCTTTAGAAAAAGGCATGAACTAGTTTAATTTAAACCTTTTGTGATTCAGATGCAGGAGGTCAGCGCTCGTCTCGGTGTGCCGCTGTCCTGTGTTGTTCCCGTGAAGAACTACAGCGAGGAGTTGGAGTTGGACCCGGACTGCACTACCCTGCTGCTGAGCGCCATCATCCAGATGCTTCGCTTCACAGACAACTACTTTGATGACATTAGTGAGAAATTCAGCAACATTGAAGTGTGACGACCCCGAAAGAGTAGCAAGTATTTGTGCAGCAGGTGTTTTTATTTGTCCAACTGTAATGAAATGTCCATCACATTCAGGGAATTTGCCAAGTTTAAGTGAAATAAGGATATTACAGTTTCTAATTTTCAGTTGGAAACTCCCATTTTCTTCTTTAGAAACTAGAGTTCAAAACTTCAGTTAGCTGATCCAAAATGTTACATATCTGTTCTATTTCAAGTCACTTCATGAGTAGAAATTATGACATGATAGAGTGCTATTTAATTTTTTCATTAAAGGTGTAAAGACTTATTTACAGTACAATTTTTCTTCATTCAGTTGGACATTTAACCATAAGTTTGACTTATTAACATATTATCAGATATTACTATATATAGCTATGATCATTTATTCTTTACTGCTTTATTGTTTCGTTTTTTCAATTTTCCACACAATGAGTGTTACATTAGACGTTGTTTCAGCAATCCTTGTAAGTTTTGACTGCTAAGTGCACACATGGTGAAAGGTGATGCAAAATAAAGTTAAAGGTGGGGTAGGTAAGTTTGAGAAACCGGCTCGAGATACACTTTTTGTTATATTCCATGGAATGCTCTTAACATCCCGATAGCAATGAATATCTTAAGTGCTTTGACAAAAAATCCATAAAAAAAATTAATCTGTGGAAGCCGTAGTACTGTAAAAAGCACGACCAATCATTTGAGCCGGCCCGGCTAAAATAACTGGATGGCCTACCTGCCTGTCAGCCTTCCATCTGTGCACAAACTTATCTCGTGCCCTCATTGATCATGTGCGCGTTTGTGTGTGTTGGAGGAGGGGCTCCGTAAGGAAGTAGCAGATTTTTTCCGGCTGTGTATTTTCAAATTTTAGCACACTCAAGCTGGTTTCTCCAAAATTACCTACCCCACCTTTAACATGTTCAGTCATGGATTTTCTTCTACAGAAATAATTTGTTATATTGGCTGATACATGCTCTTTGTAAGGGTACAAATTGCAATGCGACCTGTAACTGCAACACAAATTTCAATTGGACCTGTTTTTTGTTATTTCGAAAACAAAAGTTTTGTCGCTAAAATGTGTCTAAGAATTCCAATAACCCCCTTCAAAATACAATTATTATATGTGTGGTAATACAAAATGTACATTAAAATGAATAAACTAATTAAAAGTAGTAATGCGCACAAACACTGAGATCCACATTTATTTAATTTGTTGGCTCTTTTAAATTCAATTGACCCAAAGTACAATGTGCAAATGTGAGCGAGGGGCTGTGAGATGTGACAACTATCCCGAGGCTGATATTTAACCTGAGATGTTTTGGTCGTGTGGCAGTTTAATAAGATAATGGTTTGGTTGCCAATGAGTGAGTCCTGAAAATAACTCAAACAAACCAAAACAAATTCTCTACAGAAAATGGGTTAAAAATCCTCAATGTGGAAACTCATGTCCCGCATGTTGTCCAATTATCCAATCAGGACACACCTCCTAATGAAGGCACAAGAAGGTGATGCTCAGTTATTCCCTGATCTGAAACAGATTAAGACGTGCTGAGGTCGACATCTTTATTTAAATCAATTGTTTCATGAACAAGCCAAGTGACCAATAAGGGTATTTCAAAACGCCCCATTACTCATACTCCTTTGTGTGCCTGAAGTTTACTACTTTTGTGTTTAAATCAGTCCAATTAACAATATAATTAACATAAACTCGTAGTTTTAAATTTGGTAAAGGAAGTAAAGACTACATTTAAAATGTTATGTTTGTAGGAGTAGTGTCATCATTTTAAACATCAATTACGCACTAATAAATTACACAATCATCAAAAAATCGTCGTTTTCAGTCGAGTCATTAAAGTTAACTTTTTTTCATAACATTATTTAATGAGGGGGAAATATCTCAGTTTTAATAGTCAACATGATTTAAGCTGTCCATAATCAATAACTAAAGTAAACATTTGCCCAAAGTGCATGAACAGAAAAACTGAGATTTATTAATGCGGGTCAGACAGTTACTGTACAGTTACAGTGTTGAGTCGGACCAGTCCCTCTCTGTGTAACACACACACACCTCTAACGCGACTCCCCGCCTGCTCTTGTAGGCGTTACAAATGAAATGAATTAGAGTGGATTATAAATTGGCAGCTGTCCTCTCTGCGACATTAAATCATCAGTTAAAAAATAATTATGCTCTGTGCTCAGGATTACTTTTAAACAAACGTACATCTTGAAATAGTGTTTAAAATATCAACATTGTGTTAGTGCACATAAAAGACAACTTGCCCACAGTTTACATTTAACCGGTTGTAGGACTTTGAATGATGAACGATTGTGAAGAAGGAATGTCCTGGAAATGCAAAACACATGGGATTCAATGATTCCTTTTTCTCCCTGGCCATGATATTGATGCATTTCCTCAGAGGCCGCCAGTGAGAGGACAATGGTCGTACTGGGGGGCTCTCGGTGGAAATGTGTCAAGCATACTGCTGAAAATGAGATTCAGCAGATCTGTCAATAGGATCAGAAGACATGGTTGTTGGGACAGACGTCTGGGGACGGAGCAGAGGGGACGCTCTTATCGCACCGCAGACACTCTCGGACATTACAAACTGTCAGATGGCTTTCCTCTCCTCAGGCAACGGCTTCAGTCATCAACAGAAAAGGCAGCCATGTGAAGAAGAAACCATTTCAACTTCAACCACTTAGGTTACAGTGCAGAACACACAAGAACATACACACCCAATAACACACTCACACACAACTACACATGGGCTTGGTCCGAGTCCAAAGGCTGATTTCAGTGACAACAGCAGTGGACAATAAATGGGGATATTTGGCACCTACACTGCAGCGTTCTGCTAACACAGCACTAACATACATGTTAAAGCTACACAGACTTTTTGGCAATTTTTTGTTATTTTTCAACCGAGTACACATACAATGAATCATCCTTGTGTCGTGGCTGTGGTCCTCAATCCTAATATTGTTATTAGCAAGCAGCAATGCAGTAATAAGTAGAACATGTATGTTTGTTTTCATTTATTTTGTTCTTAAAGTTAGTAGTCCCTTGTTGCATTAATATATCAAGCATACATGAATTTATTTTACTGACAGAATTACCTGTACATAAATAAAGATCGCTACATTTTAAGATTTAGAGTTTATAAGTTCTCAATTTCAAGAAATAACTAGTTGGCTGGTAACATTTAATACAGTTTATTCTGAATAGTTAGCACAGCAACTGACCACAGGAAAGATTCAGGTATAAACATGCCTAATTCAATCTTTGTGTAAAGAATCAATTACAAAGTGTGTCGTTATAACCAGACAGAGGGAATCAAGGTGTTGGCCCAGCTGTGCAAAATGGCCTGAGAACTGTTTGGCAATGACGGGGGGATCTTGCAGCTTAATTTTGCTTATTTATGCTTTGCTAGGTGTTTATTTAGGGATGGACTGTGCTTTGTAACAGACACTTTAGAGCATACTGAACATTAGAGTTACCTAATTTAACGCACTGGCTCTATATCTACAGGGAAGTTGGATAACAGTAACAGGTATGAACAGGTGACTACTTTGAGTACTTCCTGTAGGTGTTGTCTGCACAGCGTTACGTAACACAGGCAGGTATAATCAGTTCCTCCATGAGTACTGTGATGGATTATCTGGATCAATAGAAGCCTTTTTTAAAGTCTGTAAAAAGAACTAATGCCAGAAATAAATCACAAGTCCTTTTACCTCCAACTATACTGCTTGTTTGCACACTCCAAAGACAAACTGTGTACTCTAAAACAATAACATTAACAAATGAATTTAAAAAACATTTTCAAATTTACAACCAGTTATTTAAAAAAAACATTTTGGAGACATTCACTCAAAAAGAGCCCATTTCTGCTGGCACCACAACTGTGAACTCATTTATGGCTGCATGCGCGTTTAGTGATAATTCACACCATGAGTTCAACCCGTGACATCAAACTCTCTGCAGGCTGTCACTGTGGGTCTTCAGCGTTTGGACTCGACCGACTGTGCTTACCAACATCTAGGGAGTTGACATTCAATTTCCAAACGGTAAAAAAAAAATAACAAAGAACTTTTCCTTTTTTTCTGAACTGTACAAGATTATTACAAAAATCAATAATTAGTTATACATATTTATATGACAACATTATTAACGTTATATTACTATAAAGAAATACAACTTTTTGTGTTGTTTTTGTTTAAGACTGAATGCAGTATTCTTTTTTCAGAGTGCTGTAGCTTTGCTGCGCTGAAGGTCTCTACATATCTATGCATTAAACGTATAATATATCGGCACCTGTAGCTGTTTCACTCATTGAAAATATTATGTAAATTGTGAGACTGATTGTAATTTTCAGCTACATAAATCATAATTTCACACAGATAAATGAACTAACTGCAGTAGCAATATCTGGTCACAAGGCGGAGCTAAATAATCCACCAATAAGAGCCATTGTGTGTTTACCCAGCTTTCCTATAATGAGAACTCAACAATAAACGTGTAGATAACGGCTGCTGAGCCTCATGATGATCCACCCTCGCCTGTCACCTGTGACATTTACGTTTTGTTCACTCAAACGTAAACATTAAGTGAAACAGGAAGCAGTCATCCGCCCGTTTCCTCCCTCATATTTTCAGCTGTTTGCAGTCCAAGAAGCTGGCGAGCTCTATGCTGCCACCTGCTGGAAAAAGAATACTGCATTTCTCCGCCGCTTGTTCCTTCAACTTTTGTTCCTCAGCTCTAGTGTGCATCCTGCAGGGAAAGGAGATATGGAGGGAGGGGTTGTTTAGGCAGGCCCCTCCTTCGGAGAGGACGGGGTCTGGGACGTGGAGCTGGAGGAAGAGGAAGAGGAGGAGGAGCTCTTCAGGGAGCCCAGAGTTTTGCTGAACCACGAGTTCTTGGCTGCCTGGATCTCGTTCATCAGGACCCCCCGCTGGTGCTCCAGCTCCTGCAAAGAGACAGAAGTTTATCATTTGTTTTAGCTCCAAGTCTAACAACATGTGATCCTGACTGTTCAGCTACTAAACATATTTCCATCAGCTTTAAGCACTTTATGGCAATTGACAATTCAAAAAGGAAGCCAGATAGTCTTTTCAATGCAGCTGTGTATTCTGATATACACCGTCTTCTTGGTGTATCAACTAAGTGTCAGCAGCTGCATGTACTTTTTTTCATGGATTGTGTGGAAGGTGTTTTTTTTGTAGTGTCTCACTTCTTTGTTATGTTATGAATTTAAAAGTTTTGTTTTTAGTGAAATGTATGAAAAACTAGTGGTTGGATTGCTACAAAATGTAGTAGAGGTATCAATGTACCCTTCAGAAATATATCTCAATTACAGTATGATCATAGAGTACAATACTGAGGCTCCTTCCTCAGGTCAAGTTTTGTATTTGTCCAATACTAGTAGCTTTGTTTTACACTTATTAGCCTGCTAGCATGCTACAATAAGACAAGTTAAAATGCTTGTGTTTTAAGAATCTGCAAAAAATCTGCATTTTGACTTATTTACTGTGAGCATGTGGAAGTTAGCATTTAGCTTCAAGTGTTGCTGTACCTACATAAAGCTAGCTAGCATGAATATTACCTTATTTGTGTTTGGTGTCTATGTTTCTACCTTTTTTACACACTTTCTTTGTATATACTAACTTTACATCTTCATATTATATGCATTTTCTGAGGGAGTAGTGCCACAGACTTGACATCTCTGTTGTTATTTGTATTTCCACCCTTGTCCTCCCTGGTGTTGCTCACCTGCATGCGGCACTTGGCCTCCACCAGCTGCAGTTTGGTCTGAGCCAACTCCAGCTCCAGATGCCTCAGCTGCTCCTTCAGGCCGTCCTTCTCCTCGTCCATGGGCTCTGTGGATGTGTGGTCTCTCCCGGGGGACGAAGTCTGGAGGGACCCCAGGGTCGTGAACAGGTCCCTACAGCGGTCACAGCCCATCACTTTACTCTGCAGGGGCACACAAACACACACAGGCGTTAGGGTGGTGGGTGAACACACTGTATGGACATGTACAAATATATGCTAAAAATAAGTGCTGTGCCAAAACAAAGTAATACATCTGGTGTGGAAGTACACTTGCTTGTCTTGAGTTGAAAGTAATATCTTGGTGTTTTTAGTTGATTTATCTTTGTACTAATGCAGACGCCTGCTTAATCTAGACAGTGATGTATCCGTGTAAGAGCACTATGCCTTGATGAAGACTAAAACTAATTTAAAAGAGGACTTGGAGTGCGTTTCCTTTATTTTTCCTGGTGGATGGGACTTCATAGGCAGACCCATTAAACATATTTGTACACACTATTCCTGTCATGTACTTATTGCCCAAGGAAAGTTCAATCCCCAGCTGATCCATTTCATCACACTATATTCCCAGCTCAACCTTTTTAATCCAACAATCTGTGTTGGGTAAACATGTTATACACAGTTCAGCCGAAGCTTACATTAATCAGACCATATTTACACATTATCCAACATTGTTTTCTCCAAATCAGGTTTCTTTTCTCTCAGATCCATCTCATATAAGTAGTATTTATATGTTAATGACAGTAATTCTTTAAAAAACGTCTCATGACTGCAGTGTCAGGGTCCTGTGGTTCACCAACCATCACACAGGAGAAAGTGTGACATTAACTTGTATACGGCATTTCTTTCCTGAATAAACTGGAAAAACATTAAATTAAAAGACTGATCTCTTTCTTCAGGATGGATAAACTGCCACACCTACCAAGCGAGACGTTGCATGTCTGACGGGGCTAAACGAGCCACGTGGGATCATTTGTGCAATCGGGTTCTTTATTAGTGTAATAATGTTTCAACCTGAGCGTGTCCTAACAGAACAATGCTGCAAAGAAACATGTTCCCTAATGCAACAAATGGTGGTTTTAGTTTAGGTTTGAATGTCTCCCTAACGTGCATCAGCTGTTTATTAACAGTGTGATCTCACCCTGACGATGTCCAGCTCTTCTTTTGTTGCCGCCTGCTGTTTTTCCAACCGGGTGCTTAACTGGGAGCATATCTGAAAAAAGGAGAGGAAGTTTGTTTATATAGTAGACAACACATTTAAACTCAACTGTATTTTTATTTCTTTTTTAAAATACTCATTGATCAACACCAATGTACATTTGCTTGAGTAAGTAAAAAGGCTAATTTTCTACTGTTGTGCACGGGATAAAAAGCCTAAAGGAGTAAGGCAGGCATGATTCAAGAGAAGAGATTCAGTTACGTTTATTTTACTCCTGTTTCTTCAATAAAACTCAGCATTATGATATTTTCCTTAAAAGTAAATTTCACATACATATTTCCACATATTCAAGAAAAAACATCCATGTTCTTTGGGTTTCATCTGGTGTGTAGTGCAATCTGTATTACCCTGTTACTTTGTGTTAACAGTTACTATTAGTTGGGTATGAATGGTCAGAGTGACACTAATCATTTACTATTAATACTATCAATTTTGAATACAGCAGGTGGATTTATTTAGGTTATTGAAACAGTCAAACCTGTTTGTATTCAGCAATGATCGCTGTGGTTTTCTTGATCTCCAGCTCGGCTTTTTCCAGCTCCCTCCTGAACACTTCCTTCAGCTGGGAGAAACAAAACAACATGACAAATACATTGAAGTGTACACGAATGAGAACGGTGAACACAATGTTTATACAAATGCAAATGTCAGGGCTTTGGTAAGAATTATTAACATTCACACATCAGTATCTCATTTACAAAACATAATATATGACTTTAGCAATGCTGGCTACTTTTGGTGATATTATAAACCACCACTCGCAGGAAAGGTTGTGCTTAGTTTTAAAGGTACCCTAAAGGTTGCAACCGATAGAGTCCATACATTTTGTTTGTGGTTTGATTACGCTCTTGATCAACACAACTAATGAGTACCATTTCAATTCTGATTATGTGTCATTTTTTCTAGATAACTCTTTTGGATTGCTTCTTTAACTAGCACACTTATTCTGTTGTGACAAGGCGACTTTATAGTCAGTAAAGCCACCTAGGGATACATTTGATTTGGTCCATAACTAAAACTGATTTAAGTAGTGTGTTATTACTTGTGCATTTCAGTATTATAGCTGAACAGTGAAGCCCTTTGGCCAACTTCACAGGAGACACACTGTTGCCACATAAAGAATTGCTCAAATCTGTGTGTGTTATTACCAAACTAAACTCCACGATATACAAAGCATTGACTGCAGAGATCACTGAGCTAATTAGCCAACGAGGCGTGTGGTTTGTTAAGGCTGAGCTTATAAAGAGAGTGCAGGTGATACCTGGGCCGTCTCCTCCTCCTGTAGTCGTTTCTCCTCCTCTGTCTCCACCAGTCGTTGCTTGGTGCTCAGCAGCTCCTTGTTTAATACATCGGCCTTGTCCTCGACCTGCATGAACACACACAAACCAGAACATTCATTAAACAACAAATCTGCAACTGTAGCACAGACCCACCAGAGTGCACAAACACATTCAGAACTTGACACACTGGAAAATGTGCACTTTCATCATCTGTACTATTTTACTCATGAATACCGTTCTACAGACTCATTTAGAACTATCCAGTACAGACAAAGTAGTCAATTGCTTATGAGCACCTTAACAAAAGCTTTGGAGGAAGAGCATTTAAATCTGTGTTGCAAAACTTTTACCTATCAATGAACCTCTGTTAGATTTAAGCCCTGTCCAAACGAGTTAACACAATGCTGATTAAGTCTATTGCTGCCACGGAAAGCTGTCTGTGTTTCACAGTATACTGGAGCTGTGCTGTCCGTGATAGCTTCCCTAGGCTGCATGCTTTTGAGCTTTAGAGCGTTTGAGCTAACGGTATCTGTCTGCTTGTACACTTTTTTTTTTACTTTAATCATTCCTCTGAAGGCCAAGTGTTTTTCTATAATTTAGCCACTCCTGAAACATAGCTTCTGCCATGGTCCTAGCTGCTGCTACCCTGCTATGGTTTCTATAGCTCTCTCACTGCCAGAGGGGGGGGGGAGAAAAACTCCACACTCCAGCTTTAAAATCAGGAAACACCTTCAGCTGCATTTGTCTGTTTCTGTCAGAAGAAAGCTTTTTAATAAACTCAAAGTCTGAAATGACTATGTAAAAATGTAGCTAGTTACAGCACATTTCTAATTTGCTTAGTAGCATGTATGTTGTCAGTTGGGGAACAAATACTGCATGTATGAACAACCAGACTAAACAGATAGATAAATAAATACAGCTTTAACTTCAGACAAAGTTAGCGGACTATACTGTGAGTTTGAGGACGTGCTGTGGAGGTGTGTGTTACCTGGTCAAGGTCATTCCGAAGGGCAATCTTACTGGTTACCAGTTCATGGGCCAGGTCGTCATTCTCCTGTTCGAGTCGCATGCTGGCCTCCTGAAGACGACGATTCTCCCTCTATACACACAGAGTCACACACAGTCACACACAGTCACACACACACACAACACACACACACACACACACACACACACACACACACACACACACACACACACACACACACAACACACACACACACACACACACACACACACACACACACAACACACACACACACACACACACACACACACACACACACACACACACACACACACACACACACAATATCAGTAGTTGAAACAAACAAGATCGTTGTCGTTGTTTTTGATTAAGTGATTATGTCAGTAATCTCAGGAATCTTACTGCAGAATATGATGTTTTTTTTATGAATGTAACTTATTTTAGCACATACGTGGTGATATATCTGATAACAGAAGTAATGCTAACAACCTTTTTTGTTCACTTGACAATAAATGTAATATATTCTATTTATTTGTTTGTAGCAAATAAATGTAATGTAATGTACTGTAGCATATGTCCTGAAAGTCCGAAATTAAATGAGCAGCTTTCGTTCTGAAAAGAAAGTCCCCTTTGTAGACCATTAGTGGAGTCTCATGACTTCTGGTGTGCCTATAAACAGTCTCACATGCAGACCAATCAGTCGACAAGGTTATGTGCGGTCACCTGACCCCACGGCCCTGTCCCCCTCACAATGACAACACATACACAGACATTTGTATCCACACACACACATCTTATAAATACATGTATAAAATAGTATAAAGCTGATTTGCTGGAGCACCTTTTAAATATAATCATGTATGTTTAAAGTACAGATCACAACACACACATTAGAATCACACTCAGTCACATGTAAGCTGCTCTTCAGAATGAATTATTCATTTCCGATGATGGGTTTAATTTGGGCTACGTTGTTTGTGTGGAAAGTTATCATCTGCTGTCATTCTTTAGACTGGTTAAGTCTTTAAAATCTTACATTCTCTAGCTTTTAAAATCTCACTGAATGGTCTACTTCAACATGGCAATATCAATCAGAGAATAATACATTTGACACAGCTCTAAGTGTATTATATAAATATGATTATGATGGGTAGAAGCTGTTGGCATAACAATCTCTGAAAGGGAAATCTTTGTTGGAGCAGAGGCAGCTTACCATGCTGCGTTCAACATTTAAAACGTCCCACATTTAAACGTTTCCATATCCTGCTTAACTCTCTCTTCCTCTCGCTCATTTTTTCTACACATTTTTATCTTTTATACGGATAAATATTGAAAGCATTCAAGAAGAGTTCAATATTTGACCATAGATATTATGCATACAGTATAAACGGTACATGCACATACAAAGACAAATACACACCTCAAACAATACTGTACATCCCAATAGGTACGTACCTGTACTTGGAGTGTAAACCATATACAAAAATGTAACTACAGTAACAATCAAGTTTCTCAAATCCAAGAAGAGTATAATTTAAACCTGTGCTAAGTTACAAGCAGAAACATTCCCCTGCTGTGTCTTCTTGCTCTGTAAGAAATGATTTCCAGTGACTGCAGAGGAGATGGCTCTGCTCCAACTTCTTATCAACAATAGAGCGTCTCCCTTCCTTTCCTTCAGAACCAGCAGCTGACACAGCACTGCTGTCCCCGCCAAACCCATCATGTGAGCTGTTGTTTCACTCAAATGTTTAATACTTGTTTTATTCTTGTCTTAATTCTTATTCATTAAATTGTATCCCCTCATAATTACTACTTTTTGGATATTATTTGAGTAAATCAGAGTTGTATTGATTAGTAATTGCTCATGAATGTGTTTAGCTAGGAGAAAGGTTTCTTGTTTTTCTTTAAAACGTTCAACTCATCAAAGGGAACAAGCCGATGGCTGCAAAATAGTTTGAGGAGTTACCAACAAAAAAACTCTGTCTGTCTTGGTTTCAGCTTAACCACCAAGCATTTTCCAGTGAATTCAATTAAGGACAAAGGAATGCCATCAGCTGCGCAAGGCCTGCCCTGTGCGCATCTTGAATAAGGCTTAGGCGTGGGGGGGGGAACACTGAAACAACGACCAAGTTTGAAATGTTTACACTAGTTCAGTTCATTATGAAGGTGAGGGTCGAAGAGGGGAGGCGTTAGGTTCAAGCAGAAAACTGGAACAAACTATCTTTTACAACAACTGCAACATACTAGGTATCTCTGGGTGATGTAGTTGTCAAACGAAATCCTTGTAACCTCTGCACATCCTGCATCCTGATAAAGGTCGAAATACAGTGATCTCTAGCCATGGTCTAAAAAAAAAGGTTATTTCGTCTATAGGCGTCTATAGAATCATAAAGGTATATTGTTCCTTCACCCTAAAATAGAAGGTTATGTTGATATTTTCTTGCTAAAAAACCGCTTTGAGAGCTCTGAAAAGTTTAACCTGTATTTACATTTGACCTAAATGGTGAATAGGTTGTTTCTGTCTTAAACTGGGTCTTAACTTTAAAACGTTATAGTAAACTTTAAGGAGGGGATAATAACAAATATGTAACTGAAAATCTGTCCAATACTAAATAGTGTATTCATTTCTATGTAAGCATTGAGCAAAGAAAATAACAGCGGATTCAATGGAGCAAATAAAAGGAAGAGATGCTGTCTGAATCTTTTCTCCCCCTCTCCTGTTTTTACCCTCTGAAGAAAGTCACATTCAGCAGCCAAAAGATCTGACAACACCCAGAAATAAATGATGTTTGATGATCTGATGTGTGAACAGTCTTTTTTTTCTCCAGCCAGAACAGCGTCACAAGTATTAACAAAGGTACAGTTTGACAAATCAGTAATGTCTTCACAGGAGATGTCTAACTTTAGAGGAACGCGGCTAATTTTAGCAAATTCTTTCCACAACAAAAAACTTAAAATATATCAAAGGGCCAAGCGTTTTCTTACCATCTCTAAGACTGAACACTACCTGAGAAGTTATTCAATTAAAATCGAAAAGGAAACCATGCGGCTCTTACACCAATCCACAATGTTTTTATGTCATGTGTAACATAAACATTTGTGTGTGTGTGTGTGTGTGTGTGTGTGTGTGTGTGTGTGTGTGTTTGTGGTTCACGTCCTACCTGGAATCGGTCGATGGGGTCTTCCTGTTGCAGCTGGCTCTCTCTCAGTGTCTGATATTCCTTCTCAAACTTCTTCAGCTTCTTGGTTGGAACCTTAAAACAGAAGAAACGTTTTTTTGTTTTACCTTTCGTACACCAAAAGATGCATGATAAAATCTCAGCCCAGCAACTTTATCTTGAGAGGTTTTTAACATTGATCAGTGAAGCTATCTGTAAAAGACTATGATCAGTAGGTGCCACTGACATCTCTCTGACTCTAGCTTTCTCAGTAGGATTCAAACTAGAGACCTTCTCATAGCTTACTTCTCTCAGAAAAAATATGACTTTCCTGTCTTCTCCCCGAGACAAATACACCAGTTAACATTTGACAAGAAGGGTCAGAGGTCAGCAGCTCAACACAATACAGTTAACACATATTCAACAGGGTCAACATGTCCAATAAGTATTATGATGCTGGGTGATTTTCGGATAAGCTTCATTTTTCATATAAACAACATGACTGAACTAACTCTGAATATGGCAGCTGAACATTGTGCTATTTTGCCGCACAGCTTATATTTTGTACCTACTCTATATTTATGACGACAGTAGTACATGTTTCTGTAAGTTGTTCTCTACAGTACGTCGTCAGACATTTCCACACTAGGTATGATGTGACATTGAGTGTGTGTGTGTTTCAGGCGGGCGGTAATGTTATCTCCCCTGTGCGGAAACAGTGTTGCCATAGCGCCCACAGTTAGGGCTAGGGATTCCAGGTCAGTCCCAGTCACATGACCCCCTCCTCTGAGACTGGTGTGTGTTTGTGTGTGGTGTGTAATATTAAGAACCTGGCCCACTATTATATGGGTGCAGTTATTTATTTGTTGTATCTTTCATGTGTTCCTTATTGAGTGTCAGCACTATACAAATCATAGGATGTACAGTATATGTGCCTTAATGCATTTCCCTTTTGTTGTTCATTCACTTATATGTAAATCATCACAATAAAAACAGTTGCTGAAACAGCCAAATAATCACTCTAACACTAAGACACAGCAGCTAACTGGCGTCCATCTTAAATGTTGAACACAAATACTTTGTCACAGTCTGCTGCAGTGTGATATTTACAGATCTGACACAATAACAACAAATGAATCTTATTTAATTTTACAAATATGACATGGCATCATTAACTGTTCAATAACACTATTCAAATCTCACGTCTGCGTATTTTTTTCTTTTGTAAAGGAATGAAACAGGTGGCCTTTTTCAAGAATATTGTGACCATGCACACAGGAGTAGAACATATCCATGTTAAAAATGCAGAACATCCTAGAGAATAAGTCAATAGTATCCAAAAAAACTAATTCAAAAGAAGAGCATTGTATTAGAGATGAAGGAAACTGAACAGGCCGCTTATTCATTACCTGTCCCCCTCACTGACCTGCAGGTTAACGCTCACGACCCTCTGAGGTGAATGACTGTCACACAGTAATCCATCTGACACCCCACCTCCCAGTAGATTACAGATCTCATCTTTTGTTATCCGAGTGGGAAGAAAGAGGAGCTCGGTCTCTGCAGGCTGGCTAGTAATCGTTTTATTGTAACAAAACGATGTGTGTTTTCACTGCAGGCACCAGCACATCCACTTACACACTCACAGAGCTGTGAGGTGTTTTTCATGCAAACAGTCTTTTAATTAATCGAGTTTTACTCATGTTTTATCTTCAGCTATAGATCAATGAGTGATCCAATGGGCTGATGGAGATTAAACTCCTTCTTACTCCTTGGTTGACAGTGTGAAATTGAGGAGATCTGATTCTTTTTGAATTGTAAAAATGTTTTTGTTTTTGTCTTGTCCCTGTAAAAAGGCCTCAGAAGTCTTTCATCATGGTATACTGCATCTCTTTTCTGCAACAATGTGATGAAATTATTTTCTGGCCCACTACATCAGTTCAACCTTAATTTTACTTGCTCATGTTTCAAACAGTAAATAAGTGGTTTCCTTTTTAGCTTCTCTGGCCCACCTGTGTGTGCTGAAACCAGTGTGCCTAAAATCATTCTAGATGTGTACCCAAAACATAAATTGAACACTACAAGAGGAGAGGGAGGGACATGTGACGCTTGTGTTTCCTGATATTTTAAACAACTCCACATTTGCCATTTTCATTTTAAAACTAGAACACACCCACATGTTCTTGAAACCCACGTGTCACTTGCTCCTCTCACAACTCATTTATGGCCTGTAAGCATTCTCCTACACTATCTACCGCACCAACAAAAGATACTGGTTGTGTCATATTTTCCATGCTTGCTGTATGTGTTGTGATGGGTTTCCACTGCAGCTTGAGAAGAAAACTGCCAGTATGATTTTTACTCTCTTTTCCAGCTTGCACACTTTATCAGTAAAGTGCACATGCTGCATGCTTTGTTAAAGATGTTTCTTTTGGCTATTTCATGCGACCATAGCTCTTTCTTTCTTTAGCAATCGCAATTTTAAATTCCATGCCTCAATATTAGAATAATGTTATAGAATATAAAATGATTGCACCCATCTGAAAGTGAATGCATGTTCAAATGAAGTCCTCACAACATTGAACTCTGATTGGCTGAGAAGAGCAGAGTTCAGAGATCAGGTCCAGCTGGTAGACGGACAGAGTTTTGCTCAAGGACACTTAAGCATGTCGAGGGTTAAACCTCTTTATTCTGGGTTTACATCACCCTGCTGATATAAAATAGAGAACTTCAACAAGAAAGAAGTGTCTCTCTTTCTCACACACTTCAAAACATGCATGTAATTACACAATACAGGAAAGGGTTTTTATAACAGATATTAACCCTCATTTTCTTTTTCAAATGTACTGCCAGTGAAATGTTACATTGTTCTCTTTCAGCTACATATTCAACAGAAATGATCGACACACAGGCTGAAGTCTAGCTACTGATTATGCAACCCACTTCCCTCCAACACCCCTAAGACACACAAACACTACAGAATGGCTGCGTAATGAATGCAACGCACAGCCAGGCAGTGCTTACCTGTGAGGGGTGAGGCTTTTGTTCAAACATACAGACCCGCTACAACTACAATCACACGGATCCTCACCTCCATGAACTTCCCATATGAACTGCATCAGAGTGCTGCCATCTCTCAAAATAGGCTCCAAAATGTCCTGATATATTTCAGTCTTGGTGTAACAATATGTTTTAAAAAAACCTCTTATGCAATGAATATATGAATATATATGACTCAACTACAGAACTCTGTGACTTCCCCCTGACTTCAGAGAGACTGCTGCCCTTTATAATTACTGATGTTTTGTTTGCATCATGTAGCTGATATATTTATTCAGGTCAGCAACACCGTCAAATAAGTTGAAATTCTCAGGTCACCAACATTACAACTTATCTGCGGTATTGGAGGAAAGTGTAAAACGCCCTAATATTATATCAAGACGTTCCCAGTGTCTTCGCCCTTATGGAAAATGTCTCAAACTTAATAAAGTGATATTAGCCTGCTCTGCTGAGTTACAAGTACTGAGCATGTGCAGCGCTCAGCATTAAGCTCAAGGCCACTTCAGAAAGCAACACACATGGTCGCTGATAAAAACATACACACTTGCAGTTCAAGGGCTCAAAGCAAATGATGCAAGCTAATATCATCTTTGCTAAACTTCCTCCATAAATATGAGAGGCCACCCCGAGGACAGAGGGGCCACTCTGATTCAGGTAATGCGCCTGGTGCCGGGTCCACTTTTAGATTCCTGACCTGAATCCCTGTAGCAGAAAATGGAGTTGGTCCCAAACCTCTGAGCTGAGATCGCTAAATGTATGTTATAGTGGGTATTAAACTACAAGAAGGTGTGTTAGTGTGTGTTTCTGTAGAAGCGTGATCTGCTCTTACATACACTATTTGAATATTGAAATCAGGACAAAACCAACCGAAGATCTCAGGGAAAAAACAAGACCATTGAATTAAATTACCCATGTTGGGACACACACACACACACACACACACACACACACACACACACACACACACACACACACACACACACACACACACACACACACACACACACACACACACACACACACACACACACACACACACACACACACACACACACACACACACACACACACACACACACACACACACACACACACACACACACACACACACACACACACACACACACACACACACACACACACACACACACACACACACACACACACACACACACACACACACACACACACACACACACACACACACACACACACACACACACACACACACACACACACACACACACACACACACACACACACACACACAATTGATTCCAAATTGATATCAGTAGTTGAAACAAACAAGATTGTTGTCCGAAATGACTGACAAAGCTTACTAGCCTAAACAAATCAGACACACTTTCATTTGGAACCCAAAACACACACACCAACACACATTTGAGTATGCAACATCTACCTCAGGGAGAGAGACGTGTCGTTTTCTCTCACTCAACACAACTCTATCTAGCATTGTTAGAATACAATCAGAGTGAAATACTTTTGAGAAAATAATATTGCAAACACTAATTCCACTTCTCTAATCCAACATTAATAAGAGATAAGAGTCAGATGGAATTGCTAAAAGAATGTCTCCCATAAGAGAGCGTAGAACGAAGGAACAAAACAAAGAAAGACTGTAAAAAAACAACGAAACAAACAAAGTGACAAGAGAACAGACCTACCACCGGTCTGGGAGCCCTGAGAGGTCTGGAGTGGGCCACCAGACGGGTGAGGATGTCCTCCTCACCCGGTCGGTCGACTACATGAGCGTCGTACGCCACCATGATGGACACCTCCTGCATCATCTTGACTCCTCTAACTCCCAACAGCAAGGACGCTTTAGAGTCCAAAAGGAGAAGGAGGAGGAGGAGGAAGAGAAATGTCGGAGAAGTAAAAGTAGAGGAGTGCTGCTGACAGGTTTAGCTTCTCTCTGAGAGTGGAGGAGACGAATGGCTGCTTTCGAGAGTCCCTCAGGAGCCAGGCCCCGCCCACTGAGAGGAGGAGGGGCGGGGGAGCGAGGGTATAGTACAACACACCTGTTTGTTCCTCCCTCTCCCTCTCTGTAACGCTAGAAGTGTGCGACAAGAAGGATGAGTTTGCTTTTTCCTACTTTCCACTGAGTGAGTACTCCCTCCCCTCTCTCTCTTTATGTGTTTCATTTGTACTTCTCTCTCCCTTTCTCACTCTCTCACTCTCTTTGGGTTGCTGCACTTTTATTTGATCTGTTTCCTGCTGCTGGGTAAAAATAAAGATAACGGCTTGTTTACACAGTTACACTGGGTTTGTATGTGTGTGTATGTGTATGTGTATGTGTGTGTGTGTGTGTGTGTGTGTGTGTATGTGTATGTGTATGTGTGTGTGTGTGTGTGTGTGTGTGTGTGTGTGTGTGTGTGTGTGTGTGTGTCTGAGGTTAACAGAGATAGGAAGGAAGTTGTCAGATCAACCACAGAGACTTTTCGTTGATAGTTGCACATCTTTCCAACAGTTAAACCCAGGAAGTGAAGTGAAAGCGACTTCAAAGCTGTCCTACACAATGCCTGAAGCCTGCAGAGCTCTCCCATAGGACCCCACAGCTAAAAACACCTGACTCCCTGTGGTGATGGCAACACATTCCCGTTAGGGGAGATAACAATAGGGCTGCAGCTACAGATCATTTCTTTATTGTCTATTAATCTGCTGATTATTTTTCTAGATTCATTGTTTAATTGTTCTGTTTAAAAAATTTCAGAAAATATAAAAGATGTCCAAACCAATTTCAAAGTCCCGCAGTAGACGTCTTTATTTGTCTTGTTGTGTCAGGCCAAAATATATTCAGTCTAATTTAATATAAAACAGAGAAATCTGAATATTTGAGGAACAACTATAATCTACAATCATCGTTACTTTGCTGGGTTCTTTGGTGCCTTTGTAAGGCATTGTGTTGTTTTCTCATGAAGGTACATTTTCTGATTTGCTCCAGTGGGCGTGGCTTGTTTTTAGCCCTGTAATATCTACCCTAATATATATTAGCATTACACTGTTGTGTCTTATTTCTGACGTGCTGTTTATGCATGTCAACCTCTCTATCAATGTACATTTCAAGGCAGAATTCTGTATATATACCAGGTTGATATTACTAAGGTTCATACAATTTGAGACTGTGAGACTGTTAAACAATTGAACTGCTGAAACAATTTCAAAACATTCATCTGCTACTCAGTAATATATATCTAATATCTAATATATATCATTCCAATAACTTGTATATAGACTCGTACTGCACTATTCCACATACTCACTTTATTTTATAACTATTTTTCTTTTTGTATTACTCTTACTATCTGTATTATTATTATTATGTTGCATTTTTGGAGAAGCATGTGACATAAGATTTTCAACAACATAATTACTCTGTAGCTATGTCAGTTTGACAATAAAGAACCTTGAACCTTGAATTTGAGAGAGACATATGTGAAATACTCTGCGCCACTTGTAAATTAGCGTTGATAAAAGGCATTCAAAAGGGAATAGGTGGAAGCATAAAGTCACTTACTAACAATTGCAGCAAAGAGTGACCACATAAAAAATATATGAGCCACACTGAATTATTTAACTAAAATACATAAATAATATAAGTACCATATTAATAAAACAACATTTCTTAAATATATTCTCAATTAGTATATAAATAATAGACAACAAACATCACTATATTAATTGCTATAAAGATAAGGTAACCATTAAAATCAATCCGCTTTTTTATGTTCACTAAACTTCACATTCGATTAACTATAGACTCATCTAGCAAGATATTTCAAATGTTATCAAATATATCTAATAATCTGCCCTAAATCAGCTTAGTTACCATGAACAAACTTGAGTTTTTTAGCTAGCCATGTTAACATTTTCATCCTCTAGGTCTTTCTCTGGGATTCTATATTTTTCCTTCTCTGTAATTATTCTGTCTGTCTCACTACACACATCATTATATCTTCTTTCCCTGTTTGTCGAAGTGTAGCTTCTCTGCTGGAAGGATTAATCAGTCAAACCCTGGGCGGCAAATTAATATACGACATCTCTCTCCTTTTTTCTTTAAGTCCTGAAAAGTCATCACACCAGCTGCGGTCGGGCGGATGTTTAAGAAGGCTGAGAAATTCAAATTCTTCCCATAATCCCCAGAAAGGCTAAGCCACCCTACTGCCCGTTGTGTTCATCAAGCCAAGGTGCCAGTGAATTCTTTCGATGTTTTAAGCAGCTTATTTAAGTTCAGCTGATCCGATTTAAACGCTGACAGAGAAAAATATGTAAAAAGTGGCTGGGGGTGAACCGAGAGCAAAGTGGCCTGAACAGAAAGGCTTCCCCTATTTCTCTCCGGTGGTGTTTGAACATGGCTGGTCTTCCCTAACATACTTTCTAAGACAGCACTCTATCGGCTGTGACGTGTCACAAGCTGATGCTCAATGTCAAGACAGGGAAAAACGTGAAAAAGTGTAAGACAAGGAAGAAAGGAATTCTTCTGCAAGTCCTTCTCATCACTCTACAGTCCTTATGTTTCATCTCTCTCCCTCTCAATGACTTGCTCCATATACTTTTATCCACAGGGAATGTTCTATTTTAAAAGCTAAAAGAGGGACTGGTTTAAAGACTGTGACAGTAGAAAGAGCAGAACAATTAAAGCCCTCAGACAGAAGCATTGACACTGATCCAATGTGTAAACCTTGGCTATTAGGAAGTGTTCAGTAGATTCCTCACTCTCTTCTCAAGTATAATGGTTAAGGTAGTGTTTAAATTAATCACTTCTCCCTCCCAAGAGTCTGACAATATCCAGTGACTTTTCAACATACCTGCATCAAAATCAGTACTTTGTGCTTAATCACACAAAACCTGTGTGTGTATGCTCTTGTTCAACATAAAGCCTGGTATGACAGGTTGCATTGGATTGTGCAATAGGGCCAAAATGTAACTAAACCACTAGAGATAAGCAGTGAGTCACAGTGCAGGATATCCTGTATGTAAAAAAACACTGAAATTCAGCAAACATGGGGCGATCGTAAGCATCGTCCTCATTTAGAGACATGCGTCCTGCCCGTACTGCCAAAATGCCCTTCAACACAACAATACATTTCAACCTGCTTACTCACTGAACGTTTTTTGTAAGATAAGTTAGTCGGAAAATGCCTGAAATGTAAAATATGAACTGTATGTAGAAACAACAAGCGAGCAGGAGAGGAAAAAAGAGAAGGGCAGAGGGAGGATGATTATCTCTTCCATCTATCACAGTCAACCCTTTCCTTCCTCTATCACAAACACACACACTACACACCCACACACACACACACACACACACACACACACACACACACACACACACACACACACACACACACACACACACACACACACACACACACACACACACACACACACACACACACACACACACCACACACACACACACACACACACACACACACACACAACACACACACACACACACACACACACCACACACACACACACACACACACACACACACACACACACACACACACACACACACACACACACACACACACACACACAAACACACACACACACACAACACAACACACACACACCACACACACACACACACACACCACACACACCACACACACACCACACACACACACACACACAACACACACACACACACACTCTCCTTCAATCAAATACACCATGTACTGCACAGGTCTCCGGTGACCTTAGCACATTCCCCAAATGTCAGCAGTCTCATTAAGGTTATTGGGAGAATGATAACACGCGTGTTTCTGTGTATGTGCAGGAATTTTTGTGACCACTCAACCTTGTATGCTCTGAGGAAAACTATTACTGCCATCCTTTTATCTGCTAAAGACAAATTGGAGTAAAGACCAATAAACTGCAACATACATAAAGACTGGTTCAAAAAACAACAAAAAACAACTAGAGTGAATACCATGGCATATTGCAAAGGGTTAACCCTAACCCAAGAAAACACAACTCAACTATTCATTAAACTGTCAAAACGACTTGGCAGTTAGTGTTCAGTGGGTTGTTAAGAGCATGTTAGCTAAAAACAACTGCCTGAACCAAAACAGTTGATTTATGCAACTCGGTACAGTGTAGAGCTCTGTAAAAACAAGAGAAACTGTAATCTTAATTCTCTGTAGGTTCAACCCCCTTGACATTGTGACAATGTTTTCACATTGTCACTTGACACAATGTTGTAATACAATCTAGTTTACAGCCAATTTAAAGAATGTAGTAATTATCTGAGACATGTTTCTCCCCTCTATGTCGGCCGTCCCCCTGACACAACAGAGATCCCACCCGCCGTTTATCCACTTTATAAAAGCTATTCCTGTTCTTAGCATCATTTGTGTGGTAGTGCTTTTGTTGATTTGTTTTTAACGTGTTAGTCATGTTTTGATGAATGGAATACGAGAGCATTGACAACATACAATCCTGAAGTCATATTAAGATAAAGTAAAAACCCAAAATGTCACAGTATGACCGGCTCTTTTAGACTGACATCTCCGTGTAGTGCAGTGCAAATAAAACTCAAGAACCCAATGCAAAGACAGAAAGAGTTTTTAAAAGTCATGAGGGACACCGACAAACAGCTCAGCTATAGTGCTGTGTGGACAAATCAGGGATGTCACTGCAGTACCCCGCACTGCATTTAATCACCACGAAAGCCAAATCTGTTCTTGACTTGCCCAATGACCTTTGACCCCTCTGGGAAAGTGTTTTGTGTCTCAGAGTGAGATGCTAAGACTTATCATAATTATAAATCCTTTTTGTGTTGCTTGGATTCCTACAATAATCCTACCAGAATCCAGGAATGAGGTGTAAGTGTGCCTAAGTACACACTTAAACAGCAGTTTTAGTGTTTTCTACGGTGCAAAAGGTTTTGTCAAACTTTAAAATTAAGACACAGGGAAAGTAAGGAATAAAGGGCTTAGGAATAGAAATGTCCTGTGTTGGTCTTAGAGCTCCTTACCTTGATGTTGCAGGCCTGCTCCATAAGCCTGCGGGCGTTCTCCGCAGCTCGGTAGCGTTTGGGGAGCTGGACTCTGAAGAACTTAAGAGCCCCTTCAAAGTCTGCCTGCAAGAGGTCCTCTTTAGACGTCTGGAGCGAGACATGATGAGATGGGAGACAGATAGACATATGATGGTCATTAAGAGTCAGACATACTGAGCACAGAATAACCTCCAGCAGCGTGTTGACCCCGGTTGCAAGGCTCTCATTTTAGGAGCGATTGCCTTCATCTAACGTTTTTAGGTCTCTTGCTTAAATGATCCTTTAGGGTGGTGTGGCCCTGAAAGTGTTTCACAGCAAGCACACATATTACAGTGGAGGTCATTTACAAGCACTCTGTGAAGATGCTGTACACAAAAACTCAAACAGTGGAGCTGTTTTGTCACTGAATTTGTACTGGGTAACTGAGCTAAAGTTAATAAATATCACCCTCTGGTGGTGTAAGGATGCATAGTCACAAGAATGTATCCAGAGAAAAATATTGTATGTACAGTACATGGCTGTTCAACTGTTACTCGAAGGCCAAGTCAAGCTATAAAAAATGATTAAGAGTTTTGTCTGTTGCATTTCAAATTGAATATAGTATTGGTTATAATGAAATTTAACTTTTAGGCAGCTTGATATAGTTGTACAGAATCAGGTTTTATAGCACAAAGCTAACATGCTAGCCTTCTCCTGCAAATAAAGTTCAGGCAATCGGCTGGCACCTCTGTCTAGTGTGACATACAGAATGGTCCAGAGAAGAATGTGCAACCTTCAATTTCAAAATATGTAAAAGGGTTAAAGTTCAAACCTCCATCAAAAACAGATGCAATAAATATTTATTTGACCAATGCAAGAAGAGAAGAGACAGAAGTTTCTATTCTGAGACATGTTTGCCTGTTTTTCCATCCGTCCTTAACAGTAGCACTTTTAATGTTTAACACAAGTCAAACTCAAAAGGTGACTTTGTAACTCTTAACCAAAGCAACCCTGCATGTGCAGTTTAGTTCTCTCTCACCGCCAGCAGTTTAGGGACAAAGAGCCGGTGTCCCATCCCAAGGAGACCCATCGCCTTGCAGAAAGAGTCTGCTGAGGCCTCACTGCCGTTTGCCCTCTCCTCCGCATTTCCCTCTCCGTCCTCCAACGCCATGTGCACTGCTGGAAGGGGCCGGTGCGGGGTCAAGGAAGGTATAGAGGTAGGAGATGGCAGAGGGGAGAGTGGAGTAGATGGTGGTGGGGTGGGGCATGGTGAGGGAGAGGGGCGGTCCCGCTCAGGGGCCAGGGTGGCAGATGACTCCAGCGTGTAGTCCGAACGTCCCAGTGGATTTCTTGGAGTTGTAGGACAGGTGGACTGGGAGCAGAGTTTATTCACCCTCAGCTGAGGTTTGTCGTGAGGTCACCCCCTAGTCAAAAAGAGTCCCGGGGTACGAGGTGACAGACCATCTGGGTGAAGGAGCTGATAACACCACATGAAGCAGTGTCCCAGGAACACACAGCAGACCGGGCATCCAACAAGAGCAAAGTTCCTTTTAATAAAGTGAATCTACTCCCCACAGAATATGGAGAAGTGGACGTCGGTGGATGCCACTCGGCTTGTACCACTGTCAGAGCCCGGTAACGACCACAAGATGAAACAAAACAACAGTCAGAAAAAGATGCATGGACGCTGCATTTGGCATAATGCTGAGTCTTCCAGTTACCTGCCAGACTCACTTTCAAATCTAGTCTCCCCGTGCCAAACTCCCAAAACCAATTCCAATACAGTACGCCGTTGCCTAGCAACAAAGCTTCTCAACACGTGGGCTGATGCTCCGGCAAACAGCAGTGATGGATAAGTATGCCACCTTTTTTTTAATTGTCCTTAGTTGTAAGACTTCAAAGCCAGAGAGAAAACCTCCCTCAGTCTACGCAACTGAGACTCCTTAATGCTCAAGGCTTCGTGCGGGCGTGACAACACATCAAAGCACTAGAGAGGTTTTGTACCCTGTTTTCAAACAGGAAGCCACACCAGGTGTGAAGCAGACAGGACTTAAAGCTTTTTTTGATGTAGAATGGCCTGAATTAACAGCATGAATCCTTTCATCTGAATAAACCCAATTTAAGCCTGAGCAGGCGGTCCTGAGGAGCGGGCAGAAGCTGTCGAAATGTGGTCTGTTCTCATGGGAGTGTGCCACTTTTCTGCCTTCCGGAGATGATGATGCATTCGTGTTTGCTTATGGCTGAGTGGATGCTGAACTCGTTGAGTCAGATTTAAGCCAATGATGCAAGAAAACCAAGATGAGCTTGGAAAGAGGTATAAAAACAGAGCGTATAACAATAGATTCTCTGTATCTTTGCTCTTCCTCTTCACCGATATGACCCTCTGATCTGAAGTCTCAGTAGATCCAAACCACTAGAGCAGTAACAGCACAGTCCAGTCAGCAGCTCCAGTATGGACTCCAGTGTTTTTCACTCCGGCAGATATCCATCAGGAGCAGCATCCAGGCATCCGGTCTTTAATTAGTCAGTAGATTATTTATATGGAAAGCCAGCTCCTTCAGATGGAAACTCACTTCGAACTCTCTACGACAAAGGCTAAATAGATGAGTGTAAGCATTAGAGTTTGAGTTATCAGGAGTGATGGTCGTAACCAGCAGCTGGGGTGAGGCAAAGAAACCACACAGCGTTTCCTGTCCACCAGCTTTCCCTTTTCACTCACTCAGCCTTCCTCGCTTCCTCTTTGTTATGCTAACAGCTAATAGCTAGCAGTAAGCAAGGGCGGCTCCTTGGCAGAGTTCTGGGTGATGAACAGAGGTAGCATCATGACAAAATGCATCGCCAGCCAACACAGAAGAAGAAAAGGTGGAGGTAGATGGGTGGCAGGAAAAGAAGACAGAGCTCAAAGAGCTGTGGCAGACAAGAAGCGTCAATGGGAGGTAAAGATGAGGAGGAAGAACAATTTTGAAAAACATAAACAGAGCTTCTCTCCTCCAGGTCCAGATTGCTAACGCTTTAGCTTATGCTCCTGTTGTGCACGGCGAGGGCTAAGCAGAAGAGGGAGGGAGGTGGACACAGATAGAGGGAGGGGTGATGGGAGCGGAGAGGAGAGCAGGATGGGTGGAGGGGGGAGGAGGGAACCTCAGGGGAGAATGCCGTCATGCCTGGCCAATGAGAGGCAGGCAGTGGAAGCCCCTTCCACCCTCCTCACATCCTCATTTGTTCTCCATTCCCGACCATCGCATGCACCAAATCTTTCTCTGTCTGACACACAGAATGCATTCTTGCTCAGATATAGAGCAGGAGGGCTTTTTTTTTATTAACTCTGTATGATATGTTTAGAGAGCAAAGCCTGATTGAACCGCACTAGGTAAAGAAACATCGCTTAGTTTATTTATTATAGTGAGTATTTATATCATGGAAGGAACTGAAACATGTATTGTCTTTTTTTGTATCATTATCAGGGCTATAGTTCAAAGTTTGTGTTGGAACATTTTATTAAATACTGGATCAGAATTCAATATTGGCAGACAATAGAATTTAAAGTACTGGTTTTCATGGCAAATTAAACTTGATTGGGGATAATTTATATTCTCTGATTTTCTAACCCATATTTTTCTATTAGCAACTATGATAAAAAACTATTTTCATATCCATATTGGCTCTCACTGGATGATCATGTATACAGCCTCCATGAACCTTTTTTGATTTCCCTATGATTTTATGAATAGTCATGATGTTTTCAGGGGGTGGCAAAAATAAAGGGAAACGGAACAAGCAAGAGTTATCAACTAAAATGACCCATGTGTTACATGATTTCCAGATTCAACATAAAATAAAGTTATTTTTGTATGTTAAACTTGATCTTTAAAAAATAAAATAAATGAAAAATAGACATGATGCTAAATGATTCTCTATTTAGTTCTTTAAAAAAATACTAAGACTGCATCACAACCATAGACTGTATATATAAAGATCACATTATCATTATCTGGATCTCTAGAAGTTTCAGCACGACTTCAACAAGTGCTGCACCATCAAATGAACGTCCACATTGACCAACGTGACACCGACATGCAATATGACGCAGTCATCGATCCATCCCACCACAAACAGATCTGATAACACAACAACTGGTTCTAAACCGTTCAGCTCTGAAGGAAACATCATTTCCAGACATGGAAAGTCAAGGCTTGACTATTGCAACGCTCTCCTCATCGGGACTCCTAGCGGGAGCCTTCAGAAGCTCCAACACGTACAGAACAGTGCCGCTAGGATCCTGATGAGGGTGAGAAAGTACAACCACATCACACCTGTCCTTCATTCCCTCCACTGGCTTCCTGTCTCATTCAGGATCGAATACAAGATGTCACTGCTCGCCCATCAGTGCATCCACTGGAACGCTCCTTCATACTTAAAAGAACTACTCGCATCACAAACCTCCACACACAACCTCCGTTCCACAACAAACCATCTGCTTCGCCCCCCCAGGACCAAACTCCACACAATGGGGGATCGGGCTTTCTGTGCAGCTGCTCCTCACCTGTGGAATTCCCTCCCAGACCACCTGAGGCCTCCACAGACCACCTGAGGCCTCCACAGACCACCTGAGGACTCCACAGACCACTGACGCCTTCAAGAAAGGCCTAAAAACCTTTCTTTAAAAAAAAGCCTTTGATTCAACTTTTGTTTCTTTTATTTGTTTCTTACGCCTACTGTAGCACTTTGGGATTGCTTTTAGCAATGAAAGGTGCTTTACAAATACAATTTATTATTATTATTATTATTATGTTTGGAAATATTTATTTAGAACTCAGTACATTGTTGTACATTTCTTTAACTACCTTACACTTCAAAACTTGTAACTTGTTTTTTCTAGCTCGAGACAACTGTTAAATCATATTGTTTTGTTTGCTCTTTTTATCTTGCATGTTTATTTTATGTATGTCTATTTTGTTGTATGTGCCTATGTTTTATATTTTCATGAAACCACATCCCAAATGGTTTACTTTTGAAAATGTACATTTATGAATTATGAGCAATCATTCTTACATTTTTCAACATCGGAAGGAACTCTATAAAAACTATGTATGCACCCTTACCTGCATATTAATGTTTAAAATGTAATTGCATTTATTAATAAGCTAGTAACTTCAGCTGAGGGCAGTGTGGGTGCTATATACAAACCTTTTTTTGTTACTATTAATCAATACATACACTGCTCAAAACACATGCTACACCATAATAGTAAAACGATATATTGAAATGTATTATTTGCTGTTGTTGCACCCTGCATCACATTCAACCTGCCATCTAATTTGTCTTAAATACAATCTGCCTCATCACTTCATGATGCAATATCTGATTTGAGCACTAGAGGGCAATAACTGCCAACTCTCTGGCCTCTTCCTAATGTGTTAGATGTAGGTACTAATGCAGCTCCTCACACAATGCCTCTTTTGCACAGTCATGCTTTCCAAAAGCTTTGCAGTTTTCCTCAGTGCTTTGATGTACGCACTTGATGTACACACATTTTCATAAATAACACTCTTATAAACTGCTCAAAACATCTGTGCATAACTACCATTTTATTTTTACATGCAATAATTGAAGTTAAGAAAAGAGTCCGGATTGGCTTTTTCTTAAATCCATGTTATATGAATAATGCGTCATCATCATATAACAAATAGTACTAACCTTGAGCAGGGCCAGGGCTACGTTGAAAATGATGTTCAATCCCTGGAAGAGAGAGGACAATTAGATATGAATACAGAAAAGGTTTATGCAATTCATGTTTATCAGGATGTTTGAATGTTTCAGAGCATCAGTGTATATGTTTCTGATACACAACAATTTAATAAAAAGATACACAGTATATACAGTACTAAAGTTGACACATCATTAATTTGTTCATAATTACCCTTTAACAGTGCATGTATTTGTATATGAACTGCATTTGCACTGTAAATCGAGCATACATCATTTTTGTAAATCAGCAGCATAATTGAAAGGAAATATAAATGTACCCACTTTTTAAATGAATCTCTATTGAGATAACTAACAAAACATGTCTAAAAAACTGAGTTGATTAGTGCAAATGACAAGATACTAAAACTTGAAAATAAACAGATAAAGTCCTAAATGTACATGTTTTGATCATATATGAATCACATACATACACTGTGTTTCTATTCACTGATTTACAGCATGCACATGAATTGCTGCGACTATGTGTTCTACCCTCCCTCTTTTGTTGACACAATGCTTCTGATTTTGACACAGAGAGAAAGAAAATGTGAAGCTGATGTCAGCTCTGCATGGGAACACCCGTCTCCTTGGTCTCCATGACAACCAGTTCACATGGCAACACAGAGCTAAAAATATCTGGACGGCTCTAAAAATAACCGGAGACAGAGAAAAGAGAGGGGGAGCTCTGCCTTCACACACCTTTGTTTGTAGGCCTCAAGATGGTGCTACAGTGCTGAAGCAGGATCAAAGGTGTGTAGGAGAGATAGGAAGATAATCTCTTAGTGTGTGTATGTGTATGTGTTTGTGTATCTGAGCAAGACAGATTTAAGGGGAGAAACTGGGATAAACATGCAGACAACGAAAACATCATGACTTGGACTGGGAATGTGACAGGGCGATGGACCAGGTAGGTGTTGAAATAACGTGCATATCATAAGTGATATTTATACGCAGCACTAAAATAGTTACTGGTAACCTCAGTTTATGACCTCAAAAATATCATGCGACATCAAGCTGTGAGCTTGGGACTACAAATCAGTGGAAATTATGATTTTTAAACCCATGTATTCCCACATTAAAAAAAATCTGATAAGGGACAGAAAAAACATCTCCTCTTTCCTCCTCATTGAGAAATTCTGGATCTAGCCTCAGTGTTATCACTTTGGCATCTGTTCCCCCGTTAGAGAAATGGCTGACACAGCGTTAGTGGTTGCAAAACAAACAATACCTGGTACTGTGTTCAGATATGTAGGTTATGACTCTGCAACTGTTTTGAAAATGGTAAAACTTAGCTCGCAAAATACTGACACACCGGTTAAATTATTATAAGATTGGGTCATGGAATGAGAGGTAGCAGAGAAAGAAAAAAGACCTGCAGTAAAAAAGTTGAAAGACAATAACAAAAAACTATGAGAGAGAAACATGATAGAAGGAAGAAGCAATAAAAAGTCGGAAACGATGATGGAGAGGGGGGCAGACAGAGAAGGATGCAGGAGATGAGAACTGGTTTAACGAGCAGATTCTCATCATGCGGCTCATTGGGTGAGAAAGACCTGGGAAACTTTTAATTGTCCTGCCTGGGGCCAATAGGAGGACACAGAGAGGGGGGGGAAGGACAGAGAGAATGATGGGGGGAAGAGGAAACAAATATGGCATTTTGGCTTTTAATGTTTATGTAATGAAAAATATCAAACCAATAAAGAAATATATTTGAAAATCACTAATAATTCCACCCATGTGTCTCTTTAATTTGAACACAAACATATCAAATTGAAGGGTGGTGAATTCTTAGTCATGGTGAGATGTAAGGACAGTCTGATTCAGTGGATCACACTATTTTGCTGTGTCACTTGGCATGGTGTAACTCAAGGCTCTGTTCATGGTCCCTTGTTACTTTGCGTTCTACGCTTCAAAAACATAATTTTTTCTTACATTATGACACATAACATTTAGAGGATAAATAACTAAACATTATTTGTTTCCCCCTATTCTTTAACAATGAAGAAGGACTCTAAAGAACTGCAAAAAATATGATGATGATGATAACGGTTCAACTATTGAGCATTGACGGATTTGTTTGTTTTATAGTTTTAAGAGTTTTGTATCTATACCATGTATGTCACATAGTCAAAGTGATTTCAAGTAGTCACTTCAAGACACACGGCTACTTATGACAGATCATGTAGTAAACAACTGTTTAACAGAGTTCAATGTGTTTTTTTACCTTTTGATCATACAAGCTCCTCAGTGATAATATGGGGGATACAGTTCTCTAGAATTTTAAAGTTAAAAAAGCTTTTGCAGAGTATCACAGAATACTTTTTTTAATCATCTTTATCCTTATATTCATTCTTAAATATTGAGTCATGGAGTGACAGAAAAGGGCTGTTGATTGGTATCGGGTCAAATGGTCCTAATGACATTAAATCCATGATATTATCAGCCTTTAAAAGCCTGATTACCACACCTCTATTGATTACATTGGTAAGATATTAGACAAAGTGATGCATAAGTGCTGGTATAGCTTTGCAGTAAGTGCCCCCCCCCTACTTGCCGACTCTTAGCTGTTCAGTTTTACATCCTTACTCCCCCTCTCATCTTTCTAGAAGGTGGACCCTCCCCACATTGGACAATGTCTACTAGATCACTCTCCATATACTCAAGGAAAAAAGAAGTGCAGTGAGCTACATTATACCTCACAGAGCAGCAGGTCAGTGATGTGGAAAACCATGCACAGGGGGAACTTGGCAGTGAAGAGTGTGAGGAACCACTGGGAGGCGTACATGTGTGCCTCCAGGTTCAGCTCCTGGAAGTGGGACCACAAGTCTGGAAGCTGCTCCTGTGGGAGAAACAATAAAGAGAACAAGGGTACATTTGAGATAAAAGAGCAGTTACAAGACTAGAGAATATGGCTTTTTTATTTCAATTTGACATCATCTCATTTTTCCTCATTCTTTATTAAATCATGGTGTCTTCCTGAACACTCTTTTAAGCGCCCCAAGAACAAAGTTGTAAAAAAGCCATTCAGTCCCAGCTGCCTAACAAATACATTTTATATAAATAGTAGCACACATTGTTAAAACTTCCAGTAAATACATAAAAAGGGATATGTACTTTATTATACAAAAACAATTATATTCACACAATTTGCTGCTGTTTTATTATTTTATTATTCTGTTCAGTCTATTCGATTAGGGTTTCTACATTTGTTCTATTTCAGTTCAACTAAATAGTCGCTCACAATGTTCCTTCTTATTTGTCTCTTTTGATTTTTTATAAGATTGATAACAAGAGGAGAATAAGGCAGCTGCAACTTTGAAGTTAAAAGTCTTAGCATCCATACATGTACAGTGATTGAACGATTAAATAAGCCAGATAGCGATCCACTTTGACCAACATTTACCGTGCTATATCACACCTGACACGAGCAGATGGTGTGCACTAATAATTAGCAGTCAATGCTAACATCCTTACATTGATCACATTTGGTCGATGCTAACCAAGTTCATCTTGATTCTGCAAGACACCCTGCTATCAGGGCCAGGATGGATATCAGGACCCAATTAAACTTTGCTCAGTGAGTGGATTTAGACTGTAATACCTGAGTGCGAGGAAAGTTAACCAGCGGCAGGATTATCAGCCTCAACAGACAGAAAGAATGGTGTCTCAAACACAAAGACCTATGTGTCCTCTATTATAATTATTATATGTGACCATGACGAGTCAACGAGGCAACAACAAACATGTTGTCCCCCTCAGATGATGCAATCCCTGGAAACATGTGCAACATTTTTGAATATTTCCCTTGCTTTTACGGAAAATGCAAATACATTTTGTAAAGCTATTTGTCCCATCTGCTAGTCTTTTCTTCTTAGTGGCAGCCAGTATGTGGAATCCCACAAACCATCCATTCAATCATTCATTAATTAAATAATACAGCCAAAGGGATTCTCAAGAAAGTGGAAATGTTGTGGACATTGTTGAGACCAGTCTAGTAGAATTGCCAAATATTGTAGTATAAAGCAACGGCCAAGTCAAAATGACGAGCACAATACTCAAAACTGGTGGCCATAACATAAATGTACCGTATATGGTTATTACATAAATCAAAGATAAAATAACAAGAATACAGTGAAGAGACCGAGTCCTCCTACTGTCTGTTCTTCCACTCAGGCTTATCTTCAGAGCATTATGTTACTTTCCATTGCATTGTAGTACAGTATCATTACATATTAAGTTATTCATTATAAAGCATTGCATCACTAACCTGCATCAGCCTCTCCAGCTGGTAAAACTTACAGTGAAGATCCTCAAAGTTGTTTTTGTAGAGAGCTCTGAGGCCATACTCAAACATGATCTTCACCAACACACAGAAGGCCTGTTCCTCTGGCATCTGAAACCATGTGAATAACAATTCAAGGTTCAAGGTTCAAGGTTCAAGGTTCTTTATTGTCAATCTGACATAGCTACAGAGTAATTATGCAGTTGAAAATCTTATGTCACAGGCTTCTCCAACAATGCAACATAATAACATAACATAATAACAATAAGAGCAAGAGCAATACAAAAATAATAATAGTTATAAAAATGAAATAAAGTTATGATGTGGAATAGTGCAGTATGAGTCTATATACAAGTTATTGGAATGATATATATATATTAGGTATTAACTTCCACCAGGAACATGTGCAGATTTCCACATGACAGTGGATGTTCACACAGTCTTCAAAACAAGATACAGACACATTTAATTATCCTGCGTTATTTGACTGGCTCCAAATGAAGCCAGAATGACAAGATGAATGAAAAGGTGTGAATGACATCCAGTTGGTGCCGGCAGAATTTTGATTTCATGTGATGCTTTATTGTCTTGAAGCTAAGAGGCATGAGAGTATCTTAAAACTGTGTGTGTCTGTTTGGGTATATGGGCTCGCTCGCTCGGACACGGGCACACACACACACACACACACACACACACACACACACACACACACACACACACACACACACACACACACACACACACACACACACACACACACACACACACACACACACACACACACACACACACACACACACACACACACACACACACACACACACACACACACACACACACACACACACACACACACCACACACACACACACACACACACACACACACACACACACACACACACACACACACACACACACACACACACACACACACACACACACACACACACACACACACACACACACACACACAACACACACACACACACACACACACACACACACAGACAGTATGTGTTTGGGACTGAATGGGCTCCTGCAGGTACACCTGAACCCTTATTAATATTCCTGACATCCCCTCTATAACCTCTCCCTTCTTCCTCTATAACCTGTCTTCCTCCTCCTCCTCCTGTATAACCTCTCGTTCTTTTACTGCTGCTGTCCCATTTATCTCTCCCCCTCCTTCTCTGTAACTTCATCCTTATTTCCTCCTCCACTCCTGTCTCCTCTCCTCTGTACATCGTGATGCGTCTTCACTAAACTCATCCATAGTTATCCTACCATTTATTCTAATAACCCCACCTCTTTTGACCTATCTTTCGCTCTCCCTCCATCTTCCCCCTCTTTAACTTCTGCTGCCCTTGTGATTAGGATTTGAACCAAACTTCCCATTTCCATTTGGGACTCCCGCCTCCATGTGTCTACACCTCTGTCTCTCCTCCATCTGTCTTTATACACTTTCCCGAAATAAAGATTTTGGATGCCTTTTACAAGTTGCAGCCCCTTTTGAACAGACAAGAAACACTGTACAACAGTTACATGTGCATTGGGATTGGACTAGAGGGCAGGAGTTACTTTAAGAAATGTGTCAATGACCTTGAAAAATATGTGAAATGAATGATTATCTTGTCCAGCCCTTTCCAACTTCAGATTTTCTGCTATGAATCTCTTATGCTTTCAGCGTTACCTTCTTCACACTCTCTAACCCACCTCTATTCATCAACATCATTCTTTTATGAAGTGTTTTCATTACAGTGGTCAGCCCGAGACGCTCTTTCTGTCTCCCTCTCAGCTGTAATGTATTCTCTTATATTGTCTCGCCTCTGCTTTATTACACCCAGCACAAGCTAGACTTGGTTTCTATAGATGCAGAGATGTGTAGGTGCAGCTGCACAATGCTAAGCTATTTTATTTGATAAAAAGTGTATCATGTACAAGTTTGTATAACTGCTACTCAAGACCTCTGTAGCATCAAGGTTACATTCCAGCAGCTCCAAAGAGTTTCACTTTTGAAGTCATGGTGCAAAGTTATTCTTACAAAGTAGACTAAATAACATAATCACATGATATGGCAACAGCTATGTTGTTTTTGTTCATCACAGGTTGGTGTGCATGTGTGTATACATTGTCATCAATCTGATGCATCATTTGACCATGAGACAGCAGGCTCAGTGGACAGATTGTTGATGAGTTTACTCACATGCAGCAGGAGAACAGCAGCGAGGAACGACTGACCCTGGCAATAACCAATTTCCTCATCATAGACGGAGTAGGCCTGCGAGAGAGAAACAAAAGGAGAGAGGAGGGAAATGTATTTGGTGAGTCTACTGTATCAGCAAGGCATCAGAGGTCACCTAGATAAGTCAAGGTTGTTTACAATGCATTCATAAAGCTGTGATTTAAAAACCTCTAACCTTATAGAAAATACTTGGACTCTTAAAGCCAAGGTTGGTAATGTGTAGAAACATCCGTTATATTTGTTAAAACTTGGGTACATTTCAGGATCAAATGCGACTAGTGATGAATCATACACAATCTTTATTTACAAAAGGTTTTAATGATAAAGCAAGGGCACATCAATTCAGAAAGTTCTAAAAGCCAATTTAAACTCAAGTGATCTAAATGAGCCAGTTTTGAAGAGTATATGATATGTTTCCTTTAGATGACACAAGACCAAGGGTTCCCTCGTTAATAAAATGCAGGTATATCAGACAAATATGATCACAGCTTTTCAGGTTTGAAATGATGTGATTACGGTTTGTTTTTTTGTCCAAATGTAACAAAACCACCATTGTGTCCCAGCCTTGTTAAAACATTTTTTTTCAATGCAGAGACATAATTATATACATCCTTAAACTCTGAGAGGCTTGCATATACATGTTATCACCATCATTGGCATGTGCATATTATCTTTTTTGATTGCACATTATTTACCCGGTAACCTGTATGGTTTTCTGACACTCCTTGTCTTTCACAGTTTCACACTAAGGGGCCCGAAGTTCACCCACAACGTGATTCAGTTACACCCGTCAATGAACAACTCCAGTGCAGCAGCTAGGGAATACAGTGTCTTGCACTTCAGTGTTGAGTGAGGGGTGAGTAGCAGCACTTGGTTTAATTAACAGTGAGTCAGTTTAACCTCCTACATAAAACCATGAGTAATGCTGCTAAAGTTACTTGTTGTCTAGTAAAGGTTATAGAAGCAAGAGTCTGGATAAGAACAGTGATTAACTATGTTTACTCATCATGAAGAATGGGTTTCCTATGACTACGCAGTTTGATAATATTGTTAGCATGTTGGATTCCCTTTTCAGAGTTAAGAACAAGTCATCTCTGCCCAATTTCATTCAAAACGCTTAGAGCCTTAATCTAGATCTCCCAAGCACTTTCATTTTTCAGAGGAATTTCCCTGGGGACTGTCTTTCTCCGTTTGTTTTTTTTCTCTTTGTCATTGTCGACTTATCTCCTCTTTCGATCTTTATAAGGTATCTATTCACTAAAAGTCTCTGTTTCTGATAACATAACATCTAAAGTACAAGGCCACTCAAAGAAACGTTTTAAAGGACAAGTACAGCAGGAGAATAATAAAGGAGCAGAACAATGATCTTACAGACAAACAGACTTTTTTTTTTTTACATTATAATTTTGCTGTGTTTAGGGTTAGGGTAACTCGAGTCAAGACAATGTCCCATATAAGAAACCTGTCTGCTTCCATCTTTAAAGCATGCAAGACCAACCAAGAAGAGTAACCTTCATATGACCGTTCAGGAGAGGCGCCGTCTCAAAACGGCTGGTAGTTGACACATCCACCAATCATGCTAATGAGCAAACAGACATTCCCCTTTCACAGTGAAACGAGGATCCAAGGAGAGGCAAAAAGTGATGAAGAACACATCACACCATTTTTACTATCTGCAAACATCCTTACAAGACATGAGTCGGAAGAAGAGTTGGAAGAATCTTATATGAACTCTAAACGTTAAATTGTTGTAAGTCCGATGCCTGTCCACTGTATACAGTAAGTATCAGAGGTACAGTAAGTGGGGCAACACACAAGGAACATAAACCACCTCACCTGACTTCTACATGTAAGCTGATGGGAAAAACCAGCAGCTTTGCAGCTCTGGAACAGCACTGAGCTCAAATCCAGAGAAAGTAGCACATGTATTTTCTATAGAAATATTGTGGCAGTTGTACACGTGGTGCACTTCAAATGCTTTTGCTTTAAAAGCTTTTTAATGCTTTACATTCAGCTGGGAAGGGTTCAATATCTTCCTCAGATATTTTGGCAGCATGCTCAATTTTTGATTGACATTCATTTTAACAAGAGGCAAAGCTCCGCACATTGGGTTAAAAAATATCTCCCCATTTACAAGGTTGATAAATGAGTGTGGACACTCAGAGCTCCACTGCTGATCTGTTCGGCTAATTTGGGGTTTGATGTGGAGGTAATGTAGAATTCTTGTGGAGCTGTCTGAGGTGTAATCTACAAATTGACATGCTTGATGGAGTGGAGCATTCAAATGTCCCCAAACTCGGCTGGAAGAAAGGCACGCTGACAGATGGATGGGGGAGGTCCTGGTGGGTGAAATCTAAATGTGTTAGCCTGAACAGATAATAGGCTCAGAGGGGTGGATTGTTACCATCTATACTCCTGGTTTCCCACAGCTAATAGTTTTTCTTATATGTGTATATCTTTGGAGAGCACTTTGGAGACAGTACAATGTCTTAATAAACACAAGTGTGGGTTCATCATGCCTGGCACATGAACACCACTGCACTTTTTTGTCAGGTATCATTTTTACAAATTACCTGATAGTATTTAAAACGTTTTTATTCCATTGTATGTATTCAGTAGGTCATGGAGCTATTGGAACGACGCATTTATTATCTGTGCTGTGTTTTAAGGTATATTTCTAGGCACTGCATGCCTTTATTAGACAAAACATAGTTACGAGATAACAGGAAATGAGGGCAGAAAGATTGTTATGACAGGTCCCCAGCTGGAGGAGAACCAGGTACGTTACGGTTCATTCTTAAAGCTTTCACCTTTGGCTCACCAGGGAATCCCAGGGAATTAAGTACTTCACAGACTTGCTGTTTATTAATTACTGAATAAGATTATGGACATGTGAGAACATTAAAGCTTTGAATGATAAGACTTTGCAGCCTGAAGTCTTGTATCCATTACATTGTATGTGCTACATTACCGTTTTCTTACTTTAGTAAATCAAATGTTAGTGTCAGTTTCAGAATAAAAAGGGCTTCTGAGAGGTACATCTCAATCTAAGAAAGCCTGCTCGCATTGTGTTCACAAGTATACACAGATGTGATCCGGACGGTGGTCACCAGGATTTGAGCTAGAATCCTGAATAATGTGTGCATGGAAACACTCGGTGATTACTGGGATATGCAACATTAGCCAGGTTGATGAGGCGTTCTCATGTTTGCTTTTTCCCCCCTCTTTGTTTAAGGTTTTGTTTCCATGGAAATACAGCAGATATTCTCCTAATCCATTTATCTGAGAGTTACAGGTTTTGAATCCCCACACCAGCTGGAAGGATAAAGCTCCCCTCTCCCCTGAAACCCACTCTCAGAGTCTTGGGTGAGGCAGCTTACACCTGACTGCTCCAGCAGACCCTTCTGAGTGACAGCCAGTCCATGTCGTAGGTTATACAGGTTACCAGGAAGTGTGACTGAGTGGAGCATTTGAGAATGAAACAAATTGTGCACGGAGCTCTGGGAACCTTGGGGCTTATTACTGAGTAGGGTATGAAGATGAATATAAACTTTGTCCTGGATTCTCTGTGCCTGTAACCCACTCATGCCTCAAGATCCAACCAACCTTATCAGCAGTAAATCTACATGGATTTGCATACAAATGAAGGCTGGCTCACCACTGACCTAGTTGGGTCCAGACTGGATGCTAACCTTCCCTGACAGGTGCTCCCAGAGCGCTGACCGGCCAAACTCCGCAGCAGCAGGAAATACAATGGAGCAAAAGTTTTCTTCATCAATCTCAAACTAACTTTGTTTAATGATTTCTCTGCCGTTACTTAATAGGCTATACTCGATCAGTGAGCCATTTTTGAAGATTATCCAAGAAATGTATTCTAGAGACCCAATTTTTCTCTATAGCAGTTATATTTAGATCACTCCCAAGCTTTGTAAACTATTCATCTGTATTCTTAACCTGTTAAGCCCTGAGCCTGTTTTTCACGTTTCAGGCTCGAAAATGACACGCCCAGAACAAATGACCATATCTTCACTTCTAAAAGGGGTAAATTAATAATCTTTTTTCTCAAAGCAATGATAAACCTTTGAGTTGGATGTAGAGAAGTCAGAATCAATATAGATGTTTTTATTTTAAAGTAAATTCATATTGAACATAGTAAAAACATGTAAATTATAGTTTCCGTCCAAAGAAAAACCATTACTTATAGTGAAAACCACCCTTGAATGATGAGATAGTAGACAAAAACCTTTAGGAATCCAAACTATAACATATAATAAGTACCCTGTATCAAGATTGATGCAAAACAAGTGACATTTGACCTTTTTAGAGAGGTTTAGCAAGGGGTCATTTGGGTGTATTTGCCATATCTAAATGCTAAATCCATCTAAACATTACCATTGGTGAATAAGAGTGATGCGCAGCCAGCACGCCCAAAACCGGAAGCTGGGTTACAGCTCTCATACACTATATGAAAACTACGCTTTTTGCCATAAATATGATGATGGATTATCAGTAATCATTTCAAAGTGACACAGAGACATTGGATTAAACTTCAGCAGCGTTTTTATGCATTTGAATGCCCTTGAACACAACTTTTGATCAGAAAACAGCAAAGGTAAGACGTATTTGCCGTTTTGGTCCCGTAAAGTGAAGTTGTGTGTTGTCTTTGCTTGCCTTCGCTGCCGCGAGTTTTGGTTGCACAGTGATGATACTTATACCATTGGAATCTGTGGAATCTCAGCTTTTCTTATGATATCTAGTTTGTGCAGATCCGATGAAGTATAAAAGATTGCTACCGTGAGGTATGTGCTAAGTGCGTTAGCACCCTTTCGCTTAGTGCTAATTCAGACGCTCGGTGTTAGAGTTGTGTTTTGTTTAGGTAAAAATGGTTCATATCGTCAGGTAGCTGAGTTTCTTCCCGTTAAGTGGGTATGACACATTAATAGGTTGTTAAATGTTAAGAAGCCCTGAGACACAGTTTCGTGAATATTGTTGTTTTTAGCCCCTGCCCCCGGGCTTAACTTAAAGCTTAAAGCTCACCTATTATGCTATATTTGAACAATATATTATAGGGCCATATCTATACAAAACATGTCTCTGAAGTGTTTTGCTCCAAATGCCAAACAGATCACCCATTTCAGCCATGCCTCATACCCCTCTATTTCCGCCCTGTTACAAAAGTGCTGATTCTGGGTCTGTAGCTTCAAATGTTACCCGAGCTGCTGCTGGCCACGCCCCTTTGGAGCACATGCAAGTGGTGAGCTCTGTGAAGAGAAGGCTGTCTACTCTACCGACAGAAACTCAGCTAAACGCTGCTGTGATTAAACGCCATATTATGTTCCAAACCACATCAAGCATTATTTCTGAAACAGCATGGAGCTCAAACGCTTTCTCTCTTGCGGGTTTAACACAAGGAGAGTACCTTTTATATCCGGCTTCTTTACACATATTCTCTCCAGTACAGCGTTAGCTCTGAGTGTTAGCGATGCTTGCTAATGTAAACAAAGACCATATTACTTCCAAAACACATCACACATTGTTTCTGATACAACACATAGCTTGACATGTTCTTTATTCAGTGTTTACCACTAGAACAGTGCCATTATATGTATTATATATTTAACAACTTTACTCCAAGTCCCTCTCGTAGACATCCTGCTGAATACACAGACACACAGCTGCGGGAGGGGATTCAGCTAGCCGACTGTATATGGAGACGATAGGTTGGGCCGTGGGCGGAACGTTGCCAGGAGTTCAATGTAAAGCTAGCCCACATTTCAGTAATGACGTTGAGTTCTCAGCAAATCTGGATCAGCTCCGTTTTTAGAGATGTGGGTAAGGAGGAAAAGAGAGAGGGTTGTATTTTCTGACACTTTGTGAGTCTCCTTACACACATATTTATGTATAAAATACATCAAAAAGTGCATTTTGAATAATAGGTGACCTTTAAATCAAACACGCTGATTTGATATTTAGTTTTCTAAGCATAGAAAGATGCCTTGTTCTTGTTCATAGCCTCAGACAACCTTAGAAGAGAACAGTGACATAGATTAATATTGGCTTTAATACATTACAGTAGTGCTGACCTTGGCCTTTGTCTGAATAAAATTAACCGTGTGTCTGCACAGATAATAACCTCAGGATGCGAGTCCACTGGGACCCTCTCCTTGACGCACGTATTTCTCACATTCATTGTAATGAAAAGGAAGCTAAATGGCTTTTTCTTTTTATGGTACCAAGCTTTATCCACAAAAGGTCAGCATCAAATATATTGTATGCATGATTTTGTATGGCTGGCTTTGAAAGTACAATGTGTAAGATGGGGCCAGAAATAATGTTTAAAAGATCGAAAAAAATAACATTATTATCATTCAGTGATATGCAGCAGTAACAGTTTTTTACGTTATGTCAAATACGTCTATATTTTGTGATGCAGGGCTATCATGAATAATAACACGCAATACAACATAAAATACTGCATTAAGAAAAATCAACTTTGCCTCTTCCTTCAACACTTCTGTCATACAGAAATAATTTAAGCTAGAAGCTTGATAGTTTCAATAAGAGCAAGAAACATTCTGCATCAGAACTTTATTTCTGGACTCTCATTTGATATTCAAAAACTTTTCCGATGGGTCATTTGAGAGAAATTGCCACCTACATAACAACCACCATTTTAAAGATTGGACGAAAAAAAAGAAACGACTGTCAACTGAGTGGTGTGTATGTCCGGTAATGTGTAGGAAGGTTTTATGTTGATGTCTCAGTGAAAGCGGGCGCTGTCAATTATATGTTGTAGAGCCAACTCCTCCTGAGCCATGCCAGACCCCAAAGAGCGAATCAACTAAAATACTAATGGCTTGGCTTCATAGGAAAAGGCACACATTTTACATGCAAACATAGATTTCAGAATTAGCTTCTCATCTCACAGCACTTGGTTCTCAGCAGGAACGATTTTAAAAATGTTCGAACACAGCGTGAACGATTGTGCATTGCGATTTGACTTTCTTTTCCATGATGCCAAAAAGAAAGTGAAATATACAGTTCTGTGTTATCCAATGAGGATATATCACATTCAAATATATTCCGGTAACTAATAATATAGCTTTGCATTGCACTGTAAGATTTAAAATCTGTCCACTACTATCTGATTGTGTTCATGCTTATTTTAACTGTTATTGAGAGATAACTTGTTGTGCATATGATAAAATAAAACAAAAGAGAACAAATATACAATAGATTAAGAAAATGCACAGGTCTGATAAAAAAAACTCTTGGGGCTTTAAAAAAGCCTACAAATTATAACTGATGACTTGTTCAGAGATTTTAATCTCAATGAGTCTCTCCATTCCTCAATGTAAAATCTCACCTTGCAGATCTTGTAGAGTGAATCCTGTCCATCTCCGTCAGAGTCCTTAAAGTAGTCGTGTGCGGGGAAGGTGCGGTGGATGTCCCGAGTGATGACACCTTCCTGAGCAGAGTCCTGCAACACACAGGGAAACACGGTTTAGACATGTGAGAAAACCACATTTAGATACACAATCCTGTTCATGCGTGAAGGTTGTGCACGTTTAGACACGGCTAATCCTGATTTATGCACTTTTTAAATGGATTCATGAGATGTACAAGTACAGCAAATAATTGTTCTACTCGGCAGCCGTAACTGTTTTGACATTTACACTGATCTTGCTCTCACATATATTTTTCTCGGTTTGTACTGCAGCTGTTTATATACGATAGAAAAACAAGGCAATGTTAAATGTCATCGGCTGTATGAGTTCACAGCTCTGATACAAAGCTATGTCACCGTGTTTGTTTATGTGTATTAGTGTTTGTCCCATTCCTCCTTCAACAGCACTCCCCAGAAGTCAGACTGCCGTCTAATCCACGGCCACTGCAGGGTTACAAGCACACACGCATCCTAGCTTGTTTTCCTTACTCACAAAAAAACTTAATGTACGCACTCTGCTGTTTACCCCCTCACCACACACACACACACACACACACACACACACACACACACACACACACACACACACACACACACACACACACACACACACACACACACACACACACACACACACACACACACACACACACACACACACACACCACACACACACACACACACACACACACACACACACACAACACACACACACACACACACACACACACACACACACACACACACACACACACACACACACACACACACACACACACACACACACACACACACACACACACACACACACACACACACACACACACACACACACACACACACACAACACACACACACCACACACACACACACACACACACACACACACACACACACACACACAACTCAGTGTAAGCTGCAGATAAACCAACCCAGAGCCTGACTGGCCCCGATGTGTTTGTGTATCAGAGTGTGTGTTAGTGAGACATTTCTTGTTGTTTCCTGGCAATAAAATGAAATGAAGGAAGGAAAACTTTCTGCTACATGTTGGTAGAAAAAATACAGAATATAATTCTCGAATAGTGAAAGGTCTTGTTCAGATGATGCCTTATTGTCCCTATGTATTAGTGCAGGGACATTCTCGAGATGGATAACAATGGTTCTGGCTAGACAGGAGATTGCTTGTCCAACACTAAGGTCAGACATGAAAAGCTTACAGCTCAATCTGGAACTCCTTTAACTTTATATTTGTGTATGTTTATTAATTTGCCTCTGTATATCTTTTTATTTTGTGTTGTTTCTAGAGTTGGACTAATTCGTTAATTGATTAATTGTTTCATGAAAAAAACAATGTTTTGACTTCAAATAATGTGCTTCCAGGTTTCTTAGATGTCAATATTTGTTGGTTCTTTTATTGTAAACATTACCCAATGGTTTTTGACTGTTCCTCAGACAAAATAATGTAAAGATATCACAGGGGCTTGATGAAACTGAGTCATATATTTGTTTTAATAATTGTCAGATTTCTTTTTGACCAAGCTACTTAATAATTGATAAAAACAGCGAACTACAGATTTATTGATAATCTATATCATTGGCGGTTGCAGCCTTTGCTGCATTCATACTGTGTTTCAAACACAGCTATGCAAACATTTCATTTACCACTACTGTACTTTTATATTGCAACAATTAGCTACCGTTCACATAATTCCTTGTTCAACATGTATTCTACAATATGCTTAATATGAGAGCAAATACACACACAAAAAGGGTTAAGAGAAGCAGCTGGCGCAACTGTGTGTAATGCTTTAATGTGATTTGTAGTGTGGAGGTGGTGTGTCGTTCGTGTATTATGTGATGGAAATGGAACAAACGGTTTTACATTATGTGTGAGATTTGTCTTTCTCATGCGTTCACGGGCGTCTTAACCTGACAGCAAAATAAATATTCCAAATCAGGCACAAAAGATGATGATGAATAACGTCTTTAACTGTAAAATCCTATTTATTTCTGGCACTTTGCTATGCAGTTGTAAACTTAACATATTTGGGTTTTGAGATGAAAAAAGCAAGCCGATGACATCACACTGGATTTTTGTAAATGATGTTAAATGTCTTTCACTTTTTTCTCCCATTTAAGCGACTAAAGGATACACCGATAATACAAAATGTTAGATATTGTATGTTAAAAAAACAATGAACAAAACAATCTTATATAGACACTACACTAACGAACGACCTCACCAATAACAGTTTATAATTACTCAGCTAGTGAAAAAATTACTTTAAAAACAATTAATGCCTAATGATTAATATATTACTTTTTATTAGTTAGCCCATCAATTACAAACACAATTATAATACTGTAATTACCATGGCAACATCAGCGAAGACCAGCAAGTATCTGGTTGACAGTGAAAGTTGTAAACACTTTGATTTAATAAACCATGCATGTCTCTACTAATTAACAGCCTCATTTCTCAAAAAACACCAAAAAAAGAGGAGCGGGGCGTCCTCTACTCAGCTTAATTTGCTTCCTTGTCTTCTTGTATCCTTTCTTCCTCTTTCACATTAACTTTCCCTACATATTTCCTTTCATCCTCACATTCTTAACCCTCATCTCCTCCCTATTTCTACTTCCCTTTTGCTTCATCTCCTACAGTACCATATTTCCTCTCTTCCCTGTTAATATACCTCTTTGATCTCTCTCATCTTCTATTCTCTTTTCTACTTCATTTACGTTCTTCCTCTCCGTACACCTCCATGTGTGCTCTTAAATATCTGCCTCTTCTACAACTATTAATATAGAAAGGCTTACAAGAAGACCAACCTTTTTTCCAACATTGATTCTTTACATATCATGCATCATGTTCTCATCCTGCTATTCATTTATAAGAACGCAGGAGTCCTGTTTAGTCGTGAGAAAATAAATAAAGCGTAATGTGTACACAGAGATACATGTGTTTATTGTTTGTAGTGTTTACTCAGCGTACCAATTATCATGATGATTATTTTTTAAATAGTACAATACATTTATTCTACATTATAATATACAATACATCAACAATATCCTCATGAAACAGTAAATGTGTCTTTTTAAGGTTGTTAATTTAATAGTGTTGTTAGAATATTTATTTGAAAAAGGATGGAATATCATTATTTCATATTCTTCTCCAAAATCGCTTTGTGGCACCACTGCTTCAAGGTTGTATTGTGTTTGTTCAGTGAATCACAAAGCCGCAGCGGTCTTCTCTCACTTTGTACAGAGTTAATTTCAGTCCATCGTGGACTGTTCCTCACATTTACTGCAGACCTAATCTGATTAGTGCACAACCTTCTCATCCAGACAGTGAGAGTTATATGCTGCTTTCTATGGATGTGTGTGTGTGTGTTGAAGCTGACGGCTCTTTGATCTCTGCAGGGGGGCTGAGGTGTTCAGGAGGAACTGCAGCCTCATCAGCAGCAGCACCAGTTCTCTGCCACAGTGCCCCAGTTCAGCATCCGTGCTATACGCTGTACACCAGCTAATAAGGACTCACTGATTCCTCACAGTTTCAGCTGTCAAACCCTAACCTTACAACAGAAAGCCAAGAACTTAACAAGCAACACAGTAACCAGGTCAGGGGACCCTGTGTGCACCCGTGTACTGTAACTAAGGATATTTTGAGTGTTGTTCCGGCAGTTTCTTTGGGCTTAACGGGGCATATCTAGATCTTTTTTGCTACATGCCATGGCTTGGATAGAGTATCCAACATATTTCTCTGAAGCAAAGACAGAGCTAGATGCTTTTATTAAGTGTGGCACAGCTAGAAGCAGTGAGTTTGAAATGATACAACTAGGCTGTCAACTTCATCCAAAGGATTCCCTCACTACCACAGGTAAATCAGTGGCAAGAGGCAGTCGGTGAGATCTAGAAAGCCTTTAGCGGGGCATTTGTTTCCTTAACAGACAGGAGTAGGAAAAGGACAGAGGATCTGTGGCTGCGATAAGACCATGGTAAAAGAGGCAGCATCATATCTGAAGAGAACACAAGGCTATTCTTGACTTCAGGTAATCCTCTTAGCTTTCATGTTGCTCTTTCAGGGGCTGAAAAAAGTGGATGGCAGTTTGGGGTGTGATGATTTATACAGCCGCTCACAGGAAGGATTGTTGCATCCTTCCTGATTGGCAAAACCAGTACATGCAAATTTCAGTAAGCTGCTCCACGGAAGTGAGAAGTAAATCCTATAGAGCCTGTTAGACCGTAAAGCCTGTGTAAATCAGAACTATATACACATATTTATGAGGGTATGCACTAGTCATGTGCACTGACACATGCATGGAAGCATTCAAACACACATGCAATCAACTTTCACTGACCCACATACACCCTTTTCATCTGTGCACAAATACACAATATTACACGTCAGTACGAACTCTCAGGTTTTGTTGATGCCAATAAACATATAGGGATTAAAACAGCATAAACACAGGCAGGGGGATTCCATCAACTCTGTCAAGCATCTGTGTGTGTGTTTGTTTGTGTATTTCTTGGCGTGTTCGTTCTGCAGTATTGTGTGAACCCGGCAGATTTATCCCCTGGTGGCCTTTAAACTAACTGACTGAAGGCTGAAAACAAGACAAAAAAAGAGATTGACATGAGAGAGAAAGAGTGGGAGGAACAAAAAACAAGGAGGGAAGAGAGAGACAGATGAAGACAGATAACAGAGAGAGAGACAGATGAAGACAGAGGCTGAGAAAGAAATAGAGAGAGAGAGAGAGAGAGAGAGTGGAGGGAGAGACAGTATCTAAGAAGAGGGGAATGAGAGGCTTCCCCTAATTGTAGCCTGGGGGCTTGTTGGGCAGACAGTCCATTACTCTGCCCTCACCGACAGGTAACTTACTTCACAAACACAGCTAAATATATAAGAAACTGCTGATGTGCCTGCACTCCACCTCCCTCTGCATTCAACAGTAATTAATGATATCTCACAGGCCTGACTGGTGAAAGCTGCCACAGAGGGTCAAACACTAAAGCACAGAGAAGCTTCACTCCTGACGTTGTATTAGACCCTTGTGATGTTACACCCCTGTGCACATCAATTGAACATCAGAGTCATTCTCTGAAAATGTTTTGTTATGTATGAAATAGTCACGATTAAACATAACCCATATTAAAGGGTGCTTAACAATTATACTAGTTTATTTCATGGCTTGAAGAACTTTGAAACTTTACCGTTAAACAGTTTTTCCCCATTAGATGAGTCAATCAAATCCATTACTAGTTTAGCGCTTTCAGTCATTCAGTGCAATAAATAGTTTGATCAATATTGTGATATGCGACTTGATATGACATTCAATTTTGGACATTATGATACATATTCCATATCGTGTCTTTTACTGGTTTTACAGTAAAGTGATGTAATTGTCTGTAACAGTCTATAGCACCCTGTTCAAATCTGGCCTGCTGCGTCTCTCCTCCTTTACTGTCCTTAATCAGATATATTGATTAAAGGCAAAACAAAGCCCCTTGCTTAGCTGACCAATGAATGATCAACCATTTGATAAATGCTTAATCTTTTAAGTAATTTCAAAAGGAAAAATATCTAACAATTGCTGTTTTAAGTTTGCTTTTTTATGGTTCTAAAATTGAAAATAAAAAATCCTTGGTTGGCTGGGAAACATAAACAGTTTGACGTCATTATCTTGGGCATTTTGACATTATACAGGGCGATTCTTTCTATTTTCCTAATTATACATCGACAGTATATAGAAGAATTCACAACAACAAACACAAATACAAACAAAAATGAATTAATATTTTTCTAAATGTTATACTGGTTATACATTTTGTATAAACCAACTGGAAAAGTGTATTTGTTTTAAAATACCACCAGTTCTAGTCACAACATACGAGAAAGAAAGAACAAGTTTCATAGGCTGGAAATAAACTGCATCTGCTGCTACATAGCAGAGGGTAGAAGTAAAAGGGCAGATGCTCGATGGGGGATATTTGAAATGTTAATCACTGCCTTGGGAACTTCACTTTAATTTATATTAAGCTTGAAGGCAAAATGAGCTAACACCTGTCATTTTGTGATAAAAAACAATCCATTCAGAGGCCTGTACAGCTGAGTGGAAACCGGAGTCGCTGCATGTCAAGTGTCTCCTGTCACTGACACGTTAAGTCTTTTGTCCACTTATTGTTTACCATGCCGTCTATTAGGCTCGGTCAGCTTCTTCCTGTCTCTAAAGAGGAAAGATGAAACCGGGGAACCTTCCGGGCTACTGGTCACTTATTTGAGGCTGACATTGGTGAAATCAGTCATGCTGCCCTGCTCAGAGTGTCCACAGTATCAGGTAGAGAGGTCAAGTTTTTTTTCCATTGAATGAATACCATGCTGTACCTACACTGGATCCCCTACTACAGTATCCTGTGATGAAGAGAAACCAGGACTCAGTAAGTCTGTTACTCATAGGTATATAAGGGAAGGGTATCAATGCTGATTTGAGACTTGCAACCCACATTGGTAATTTTCAAACAAGACACAAGTTAAGCACAAAAATGCAGTAACGTCAGAATCATTATGTCGACACACTGTGTGCTCCAATGCACCAAAACATTTTACTTTAGAAGCATGAGTCACTCTGTCCATCAACTGAATCGTGTCCTTGAGAAGGATAATGAACCACCCACCTGCTCTTACAATTTGAGTCTCTCTGAATAAAAGTGGTAGTTAACTGCTTAAAATGAAAATATAGAATTTCAGAAGCAGCTCCATCTATCTCCTCTTTAGACAGAGCAGTGAGCGCTTAAGTTACCCTTCTCTTCTGACAGTGTTATGTAACTCCCGGGTGTGCAATGGGCCCACAAGGCTGGCTGGTGAGCCCCTCGACAGAAAGGCAGCCACGCTTTGCTAAACCGATGAGTCGGCTGGGTATATGCCGGGTTTAGGCAGCTGAACACTCAGAGACCAATAAGTCCTGAAGTGACAGCCCAGCCAATCAGAGAGGATGCTGCTAGCGTTAAACCGCTGGAGGCAAACATGCGGACAGATTGCTGGGTACAAAGTCAAACTGTGTGTACAGAATAATTACAGAGGGAACACAGCTAGTGACAAAACCTAAATGTTTAACTTAGCAACTCTAACAACCGCCTTTTGTTGGGAAACTGATTACTATGGATATTTGAAATATATTAATCAATACTAATACCAGTTCAATTCTGTACACACCATGGTAAACAAAACAATAAATCACTCTACTTTAACATACACTAATTTACACTCTGTGCTAAATTGGAAATGGTCTCTCTCTCCATTGGGAACGTTTATCGTCAACAACTTGGTAACAAAGCATTGGTTCTCGTGACATCCCTCGTGATCAGGGAATAAGATGTGTGTTTCGTCACAAGTGTCATTTGAATTTACTGGTATGCTTGTATATGGATTATATGTTTGTTCCAATTTGTTAGCCCAATACTATAACAGAGGATTCTATTCTTTTAAACATCTAAAAGTCCATAGATATTGCAGAAATATTACACTTTTGCAGCTACACAGTGGTCGAGCTACTCGGGCACAATTTGTCCATTGGCTCCTTTATGCGTGTCATCCCCTCTATCCCTTCTAGGTGAATGCAGAAACAACCACAATTCGAAGTTGCAAAAATATTGTATGACCAAAATGGCAATCCAGCATTGTTTATTGTGTAAATATCAATACTATATTAGGTTGATTTTATCTCTGGACAACCTCAAACAATACCACACAATCCAATAATAGGGGGCTGCAGCAGTCTGCTGAGGCTTGAAGTGTTAGAGCTGAGTAAGCAGGGATGAGAGGGTCACTATAGTGTTAAACCAGCACAGGTTTCCGGACTGCAGCTACTGAGAGACAATGTCTTGTGTAAACATTACTATTTTTAGATTTTTGTTATCCCATTCAAATTAAACGTTTTTTTTATTTTTGTATTTTACTATTGTTAGGGTAGGGGAAAAAACTCTTACCATCATCATGTAACTAAAACTCTACACTAAAACAAAGAAATACAATTCGTTAACACTTCTCTGTGCTAGGTCTCACAGCAGGTTTAAAGTGAAACACACCACTGAAGCTGTTGAGGCATTCCTGTTTATGTGTTACTTATTTCCATACTGTCAAAACTATTTATTGATCTTATTCTCACTCGGAAGGCTCGCCCCCATTCCCCCTCTCACCTTACCAAAGTGGTGGATCAATTGAATGAATTATTTGTGTTAGACTCCATTCTCTCTGATGGGAATGGGAAAAACAAAAGCAAGTGCTACACCATCTGAGTCTGGCTTCAGCATGAGTAGGGAGAGGTGCATTATGGGCCATGCTTGAATACACAGGCAGTGATAAACCAGAAGGATGGTACGTCAAAGAGTATGTCTGTTGCAGAGCTGCGCCCTGAAGCTTCTAGACTCAGTGTCCAAAATGCTTGGGAAAAAAATCTGCTTCAGTGTAAAGCAAAATAATTTGTTCCATTATAGACAACGGACACATTAGTAAAGAATGTAAAGCACAAATATGAAGGATCGGAGAAAAGACTTCAAAAGGTAGACAGTAGAGGCATGATGAAACAAGGGGTGAGTCAAATGACTGACAGACAGAATATTAGTTAGATGTATCCTATGGATAGACGGCCAAATCTGAAAGTGACAAACAGGCTGCGTTTTGAAATCTTAGGTAGACCAAAAAACAGAACTGGAGGAAGAACGGGGGACTGCTAACGTTTTTTTTGCTCTGGTTTGATTTATGAAATCATAATAAATACAATTAAATCACTTTAACAATTATGTCACATTCACTTGTGGCTCGTCTGTCATTTTGTATCCTTCCTAAATAACTATCTTGCTTCTGCACTCTGCAGTCCATCACATGTTTCATGTCTGTTGATCGCCTTTACAAAGTAAAACAGGATCTCCCTCCGGTGGAGAACCGGTAAGCAGGAAGCCGCTCAGGAAGCATGGGCCGAACTCTGCCCTCCTGCAACTAAGCCTCCGAGCAGAGTGACTTACTGCTCACTTGCAGTGGAGACTGATTACTATTAGGTTTTCATTAGTTGATCAGTGTTCTTGAAAATGCCTCAATACTGAAGAAATTGTACAACGACATAGCGAAAAACTGCCTTTGTCCATTTGTAATTTAGATTCTAAATAAAAAGGTGATAACTGTATGTCAGGCAGACACAGTTTGTATTATAATTACACATTCAGACTGCTGGTTGTAAAAATGACACCACCCCGTCCTGCTGACACGTGACTTCCACAAACACTCTCCTAATTTCAGTGGGACTCAGTGAGATAATCTATTGTTGTGATATTCAGAGGACAGCAGCGCAGTAATTAAAAACCAGCTCCCCTTGAGGCCTTTGTCCTTGGTTGCTGGCGAGGAAGTTTCTAGAGGCTTCCCTGGAGGGTTTAGGATGAGGGAGGGGGGCAACAGCTGGCCCTCCTGGCAGATTGCTAATTCATCTGTCTCTGTATCACTGCCGTGGCATTTTAATGGTCTGGCTGGTTCTGCATTTCAATAAGCAGAGTTGTGATGGGAGAATCAGTGTTCAGACAGAAAATAAATAAGTGGAATTTTACCTTTTGCTTGCAGTGAAATAAGTGACAAGCAAGCAGGTTGAAGAAAACACCAGACAGATGCATGGTAACACTATACACATTTTCTGAATACAGCTTTTTGATAAATAGACGTCCTGTCATAAGGTTAACTAGATTCTCCAACATCTGGAATTGTCCGCTCTTTACTCAACAAAAGTCAGTTTGTGTTGCAGTTATTCGGCCTTTCGGGATGATGGTTGTTCAGAAAAGAAAAGCTTTTCAAATACATTGATTTGTATCAATGTATCAATTAATCAGACCACAATTAATAATATGCCATTGTTTCTCATTTCTGTTCAAATTGTTACCCCTTCAGGTGACAGGGACATTGCCGTTTGATCGATAACATTCTAATCAGTTCAACCCTGAATGAAACCGATAATTCTGCTACATTTGATGACACTCCCCCTTGACCAAGTCGAAAGTGACAACAAAGACAAAAGCTTCCACACGGTAAGGGAAAAAAGGAACTAAACTTGGCATGATTCGACAAGAACTTAAAGACTCCCAAACAGCAATTCAACAGTTTTGAATCGAAACAGATTAAGACAGAAATAAAATAAGTCTGAACGGACTTCGATAAAGTGATAAAGAGACTGGAAGAGAATGAGACACAAATTGCCGAAATAAAAGATAAAGCCACGCTTCTGAAAAATACAAATATAAATATGTGCCGTCATATTTGTAGTGTATATTTGATGGGGTGGCTTGAGCTCGACGATACACCATATTCTTTCTGACTCTCCCTCCCTCTCTGTCTCTTGCTCACAAACACACAACAAAGATAAGAGGTCAGTGGATAGAATGCCTCGACCCGGACATTTTCTGTGTTGTTCTTTTTTTTTTTAGAGGTCAGGGAGAAGTCTTGCATATGGATGTATGAAGTAATGTTTTATGTGCAGATTGGTCTTTGTGTCTTTCAATCCACTTCTTACTGGTGAACCTGTACCCTGCATCTTCTAAATAAAAGCATATTGTGAATGAATAATAAAGAGGCTGATGTTTTGGAGCTTATGTTAACATCAATTTTAATTGCGCCCTATTTATAAACTTCAAATGAACTCTGATACCTTGCTGCTTCTGCACACTTGGTTTGGGGTTTCCATAGCGACACAGCGCCTCTTAATTCTTGATGTTCATTTGGGAAGAGGCAGAGAGACAATTGAGACAGTCAACTGTAACCAGGGATGTGATGCTAGATGAGAAGTCACATCCCCCATTACATACAGGAAGAGTACAACTAACCACATGCATGTGCTGAATGGGTTTTAATTAATGTATTATTTATTTATTTTAAATGTTGAATGACAAATGCAAAACTTAAGTTGCCTTATCTTTAAAAAGTGCACAGCGCATTCCACGGCACAAACCGACAAGTATATGTTCATACTGTAAAACCTTTGTTTCATTATAGATCAACCGGTAATAACTTTGATGGTTTTTGCACCCTCAAATCTCAGTGTCCATGATTCTACAGTGAAGAATTTTCACATGCAGAATGCAGTTAAATGAATAACAGTGAATATTGGCTAGTAAAGACAGGATATTTTAATCTAAAGAATAGGGGAGGCTGCATGTACATTTACTGGCAGAGCATCGGTGCCCGAGGTCTGCATGGAGGTTAACAGTAAAAACAGGTTTGTCCTCTAATGTCGGTCAAGGTGGTTTGCTTCGTCGTGTATGATTGAATCACTAGAGCAAGAATATGTGTGCAAATTATGCTAAATCTAATTTGTAAGGATGAATAGAAAAGACATACAAAAGGAAATTATTAGATGTTCCTTTAGCACAGCAGTAAGAAAAGTGGATTGAAGTGTCTACAAAGCCAATACTTGAATGAACGCCTGTCTCTCCCAATAAAACCCTTTTTCCAACAGGAGAAATAATGCCTGCAGTTCAAAGTGCCAGCTGTGGCGAGCTCAATTGTTTGACAATTTTGACAGTGGAAGAGAAGAGAGGAAGAAACATCACAGTTTGAGACAGGCTGGACAAGACCAGAAAGGAAAGCATTTGTAACGCACTAAAACATAACTTTTATTAAGACCGCTATTTCATTCATCAGTACTTAAAAGATGCAAGACATTTTTATTAATGCGAGTTCATTGTACAAAAATAACTTGGCATGTCACATTGACACCAAGGGAACTCATTTATTCAGTAGTTCGAACAGCAGGAAATTAACCATCAATAGCTTATAAGCATTAACTGATTTTGATGAACTAGATTTTATTATGACAATTTTATTTTGAAATGTAATTGATTGCAGGTGATAAAAACCTGTTTGTAAATAGTAAAATGTTCTGCCTGAAAAAAACTCATTCAAAAGTGTCTTTAAATGAAGTTGTGGTCAATTTGGCTCTCTTTTCTTAACCTTTTTAATCTGAATGGATCATAATATGGATTTAAATGATGGCCATTCTGACCTAATTCCTGAACACTTCCTGGTGTAAAATATTCATTGCTTTTGACAATGAGGCATGGGGAGATTGGAAATGTGCAGGAGAGGTGGTACTGTAGATCACTGAAGACAGTTTATCAATCACAAGTTGAATAATCATTACAGGGCTTCTACTTGATCAATAACTAGATGTCCAGCCAATCTATTTATATTTATTTTCTGTCAGCCTCGCAACTAATATTTCATTTATCTTTTTTACCTTTGAAATATGTTATGCTTAGTTTTTTAGCCTTCATTTATAATCTCCTGATTATACCTGAGTCAATGGTGTGTTACTGTCATTCAGCCGTTACAGTACTTTGTAGCTGGTCCTTACGTGCTTTTGTATTGTACACATTTGACGCTGATGCCCTCTCAACATCTCTGGTTTGAGCACACAAAGGGATCTTAAAAGGCTTCCGAGTGTGCTAAACCGAGGCGGGCGCAGCCGGCTGGCAGCAGGGCCCAGTTCAAGATGGGGGCTGGCATTTACTGTCTCTCACAGTCTGACTCAAAAGACAACAGTTTGAAGCAAGTCATGTAAAACTCCTGTTTATTTGGAATGCTCTTGGATACTTGATAGCTAGCTCTTATGTTGTTTTATTCCTTTTTTACCAGAATCTCTACGACAAAGGTGGTGATTCCAACGTGAGCATGACCCCATAGTCACGATGGCAACATGTATGGGAAATGGGCATTCATATAACACATAGTTTTCCTTTACGGTCAAGTGGCAAACACAAACAAATATACCTTATAGGTAGGCACCCATGTTATTAGCATAATAAAACATGTCTGACCAAGGAGATAAAAGCATCACCTGCTACGTCAGCAACATGGTCCAAAGTGGTCCCATCACAGGCCAAATACAAACCCTGACCTGAATTGGTTTTAATAGTTGCCACTGGCTATAGAGGCAAGGTGCTCAAGGAAGAGGTGGGATTTCAAAAAGTGGTTTCTAAGTTGCATTGTCAGCGATACTCGAGACACAAAAGATGATGCAACAGAGAATACAAGTGAAATAAGCAGAAAATTGCAGAAACTGACTTCAGAGTGAAAGTGGAATGCTAAATGCCACTTGCAACCAATGAGAACATTTGGGAGAGTCGAAGCACTTAGAGAAGATGGAAGAGAAAGCTCTCAGTCAAATGGCGACTGATGGAGAGAAAGTCTACCTAAGGCAATCATCGGGTCCAAAGGTGAAATGGAAGTGCTGAACTCTAAAAAGGAGCTGATGATGACATTTTCCAATGTTCCCATCCAGGGAATCCAGCAATGAGTGGGCCAGTAAGTATTCCGTTTATTGCTCTGGGGCACTTTGACGGGATGCAAGTCCACTTGGGGGATTGAACCTGCAACCATTTTGTCTCTGGGTGGACAGTGTAACCTTTTTGGCAACAATGGCGATTAGAGATAGTAACATTTAGAAATAATAGATACCATGTGGTTAAAATGTCAAGTCCCGATCAAAGGCTCTGCGGAGAGGCTCTCACAGTATTTTTATGAAACTGTTATATTTCCTTATCCTCATAACCATGGAGGGACATTTGTGAATTCTGATCAACAATAAAACTTGTAAGGAAAATTGCTTGAAATGTAGGATTTCTACATTTGGTTTGGTAAATCGTTTAAGCAGTGGAACACTCCAGAGGCTAATGCATACATCTGGGTGGCTATGATGTCTTCAGTTTGTCAGTCCACCACTTTGGTCCAGAAAAACTAAATCTAAATCTTAACAACTATTATATTTAATACCATGACATTTTGTTCAGATATTCATGGTCCCCTGAGTATAAATCCTACTGACACTTTGACCTGATTTGTGACTTTATCTTGTAGCACCACAATGAGGGTGACATTTGTGTTTTTAAGTGAAATGTCCCAAACTGGGAAGAATTGCTGTGACATTTGGGTCATACATTCAGCTGAAAGCACCAATGTACCCAAGTACAGTCCCAGAGCCACTACAGTCTTATGGTCAGCCTCAGTCATGTTAACGGATAAATAAATGTTTAACACTACACTTTACATACAGTAAAAGCACACAATCAGCTGATCCTAGATCAACACCTGTCAGCTATCGGGACACAGTCGCATCCTACACGTTTTCAAAGCCTGACTGAGGCCATGCAAGACATATGAGGGTGTGTTGGTGTGTGGATTCATGAGTGTGTCCTCCTTATGCCATCAAAGGCTTTTGGTGGGTGCCGCAAGCCTCCACCCTTAGCAAAAGAGGGGCAGGAACTGGCTTCAACCTCCAATTACGACTTCCCCGCCTCAAAGGACAGTCAGGTGGTCTTTTCTCAATCAGGATGGAAGAGTAGGAGGAAAGTGGCAGGATGAAAGGGGAAAGAGGAAGTGAGGCGAGTGCTGCCATTTATGGAAATAAAAGGGAATTCCTGATATAGTGTTGCCCATGAATATTGAGTGGGCCTGGGCCGGAAAGCGGCTTGTGCTTTGGCTGGTTAGTGGGGATGAAATGTTTTCTGGAAGAAGGAACAAATAGAGATTTCCGTGGCTCTTAAAAATAGGTTTCTGGCAGGATCTACACGAACACAACATAAAATGAGTCAAAACTGTATATTAAAGTTTAGGCCATACAACAACTTTAAATATATTAAAACCCAGCTATAGATTGTTCTTTAAGGACATAAAATAACAATAGTTCTTTCATGCTGATTTAATAACACACTCAACCTTTTTTGGTCAATTAAAATGGGGGTAGATATGCATTTAGTATTTGAATTTTGTTTTAAAAATGTAGTTTATAATTAAAAATAAAAACAAATATCCCACATTTATACCTTACTAGTATTTTTAGAAATCAGTAAAATTGCATTTGTAGTACTAATCCTAATTTTTAACGCTCATTCTCTCTCTCTTGCTTCTTCACTAAATTCTCCTCCTCTTCCTCGTACCTCCTTTTCAAATTCCTCCCTCCTGATCCACATGTTTTCTATAATCTTCTCTATTCATTGAGGCAGTCTACTTATCTTGCCATCTTTTCTATCTCAGTTCCTCTCCAGGATCGGCAGTTCAATGTTCTTCCAATATGACCTTCCCTCTCCTTTTGCTCGTCTCTGCACTAAGCTTCTCGGAGAAGACTGTGGGGTTATGGCCAGTTCAAAGATTGTCTGCAGTCTAAGGGTTGAGTTTATGAATTTCAAAGGCCAATTCAAGACCAGAACAAGGGCTCAGACTCTCTAATGAGGACACTGTTCACACAGAAAGATGACATGATGGTGTGCATTAACTCCCAATGGCACTAACGGAAAGGCTACCCTGCTGCAGATTTGGTTCCCAGCAAATGTCACTTGATCACCCATCTGCTGGCTCAAAGTTACAAGTCTTGCATTGCTTGTAACTGATCTCGAGCAACCATCAGATGAAATTGCAGTCCAAATGTCAGAGTTCTTTTGTGAAACTACATAGTGGCAATCTTTATTCAGGATTCTTTCTGTCCAAGGAGGAAATGTACTACAATTCAAAAGTAACTGAGGCTTAATATCCAACCAACTTGCTGAAGGGCACCTGAATAATGTTTGATGAGGCAGGCAGTAGCTTTCTGCACTGAACCCTGTCAAGCTTAGGAATTAGAACCAAAAGCCACACAGGAATACACCCACATCTCCATCCTACTCACTATAAGATAGGTGCAGAGGGAAGGAAATATGTGGGCAAGTCTAGGGAGAGGTTCACTGGTTATGAATGAAAGCTGGCAAATCGGTGATTGTTGTTACAGGAACACAAACAATTCATAAAAAACAACTTTACAGATTTGAATTTCTACTATTTTCAACTTTATTGGGTTGGTAGCAACAACAAAACCATGTTCTTTCACAACATTTTGAAAATAAAAAAATAGATACTATGTAATTTAACACAATCTGCCTCCTATTAAAACATCAGCAGCTTAGTTGATTCAAAACAAATGGTGTGCCATACCTTTGACAGAATTTGTCTGATTTTTTTTGGCTGTACAGCAGAATAAAAACAGATTCACACACTTTACATACAGTATACTCATATACAGTATAATGTGTAAAGTTTTAAACATAACTTAATAAATAAATACATATTATTCTTTAATTCATAAAAACTATTGTTTTACTAAAAGCCCAGATGAATGCACTTGAAAATAAGATCACTTGTTTGAACAAGATAACAGTTTATTTTTCTACCACTCAAGTTTGGTCATTGTAATATAGACACATATAAACAATTTATTTTTTAGATATTCATTCATTGGCTCTTGGATTTGTGAAAATTTGAGCCAAGACACACATGTTACATTACCCGCTACAAAAAAGCCCACCAAAGGAATGCATATTTGTGCAACTTCTTACCAAATACTATTATCTTCACTTGAATATATGCTGACGTTTACATTAAATGGTAACGACAGAGCAATTTTTTAGGCTATTACTGAATGTTGTTTTCTTCTGCGTTTGTTGCGTGTCACCATATTGTGAAGGTAATATAGCATTAATTCAGATCCTATACATTTCTTCTACTACCCAACTGCACTTTGCTCCAAAGAAGCACCAAAAACACAAGCTATCAAAATAAAAAGAATCGCACGTTCAGTATTTGACACGGCTCTGCTGTACTTCCCTACTGCTATTCCTCATATCTGCCAGGTCATATGGCTACACAAGGGAATTCACAAGACAAATCTGATGTCTCCTCTTGTCATATATATTGTAGACATCATATAGTGGAACATGAACCCATTTGAAGGAAGTCTGTGATAAATGGGTGACTTGACCCATTCTTGGTTAGACCCATTTGAACTATCAATCATGTCAATGAAAACTAACTTCAGAACTGTCACTTCAGATGTGTTCACAGTCCAACCTTATGGTCATGTAGCTGGAAACTGAAAAGGTGCAGCATGTTTTTGTGCCAGTGATAACTTGTCAACATATTCTTTCACTTTAAATACAAAATACATCTTTAGGCACGTATACAGAACAGTCTGTAATGCATCAAAGCTGTATAAAGCAATACTTGTTATATTAACACTGAATCAAACAACTCATGGTTATGTTAAAGGGGGTGAATTATGATGAATCGATTCCCCATACTGCTGCTTTACAAAGATTTGAAACAACAACAGTACAAACTATGGGCAGCCACTCCCAACAAATTATTATTTCAAGTTGATTCTAGTCTACCTGCCTCAAGCAAATTGCAAAACTCCAGAGCAAACTAATGGCTAGTAAAGAAAAAAAGAGCATATGGATGACCCAAAAGAGATTTTTTCTCTTGGTGATATTGGTTTTCAAAACCTTAGCTTAAAAACAATGTTGTACTTACATTCGTCCCTCAAATGTAATAAGCTGAAACCTCATGTACTTTCCGTTGTGTTTCCCAAGTGTTCGACCACTTAATGCAGCTTTAAAATTAGGAATGACTTACGCAGGCCACTATTCAGCAACATAGAATGCAGTTACAACATAAAGGGGCTAGGTTTGCTGCATCACTTGGTTTCTAGCTTGAACAAATATACACTACAAGGAAGGCCTAAACCACACTGACACCACTATGTGATCAATGACGATATTTAGTATAAATTCTTGGCTATGGCACTTGGCTTTATTAATGTGAAATAAATTTTTCTTTGACACGGATCAAATGGGAATATACATTGACTCGACTGACTGTACTAAAGTGCTGTAGCAAGGACTAGAGTCGTAACCAGTGGACGTTTTTTGAGTTGTTTTAAAAGCCCACATCGTCTGCACTTTGTGTATAAAAAGCCCCAGGTTGGGGAACAGTCTTAAGATTTAACTGGTCAGGAGTGGGCACAGTAAAAGAACAATCGAGGTTATCCTTAAGTGGAATTGAGTTAACTACTGAACGTATCTGATTCAAACAACCCATTATGGGTTCCATTTGTAACACCTATTCGCTGCCCTTCCCAGTACAGTCATATGTTGAAAAGAAAATTCAACAAGCCGAAATGTACAGTTTGATTGCCACTTAGATTTCACCCTGTAGAAAGTGCATACTTAATACTGGGGTGGTTCACAAAGGCATTGACAAGTATCTAAAATGGGGGGGCAGAAGATTTGTTGTCGTTTGTTGTTTTTAATCAGAAAGTGCCTCGGTGCAGCAGAAAGAGACTGCAATTTAGAAGTAATGAGAAATGTCCGGCAAAAAGTGTAACTAACCTCTACAACATGAGCTACTGATAGCCTGAATCATTTATAACCAAATTTAATTCCAGATTTTCACATTCACATTAAACAGAGCCCTGTCCACAAATTCTAGGAATTACAATTCAATATCAATTCTCAGCATAGTTATCTTTTAACAGCCTTAAGCCTACATATTCAGGTTTACACAGCCTCTACTATCACTTACCTATACTGAATTGACTTTTGTGAGTTTGTTAAAAGCAAAACCCAGGAGGTGCATTTAATAATAAGTACATCCTCAATACAGCTTAATTACCGAATTCTGTTTTGAAACTAAATACCTTGCATTATAAATAATAATGTGAATGTGAATTAAATGCAGTTTCATTTTGTCAATGCTCTTTGTTCACTATCCAGTATACGTGGCTCTGTATAAACAGTATATACAGGGTTGGATTTAATATTTATTTGCTGGTTAGAAATGGCTGTCATGAGCGCTCATGCATCAAACTGTTAGCAGAATACTCATAACACAGCCATATCAGGAATGCCACACGAATGGTGGGAATGCTGTTGCTGTTGTGCATAAGCGCAAAGGCAGACCTTGAAAAAAAAAAAATAAAATAATAGATTGTGCTGGACATCAGTTCACTACTTACAATATAAAGGTCTCAGTGTCAAACAGTCACATCCTATGTCTGAATTCTGACAATAAGGTGCTCTTTAGGGTTACACCAATCAATTGGCAATTAAGTATTCTCAGCTAATATTTAAATTGGTAAACAATTAAAACAGCATATCATCTGTTAAGAATCTGACACAGTTCAAACTACAGCAGTAGACAATGGGTTGAATGTTATGACAATTTGATGTCAATATACGTTAGTAACCATTTTAAATCAATTGAAAACTTTACTTCTTTCTCATTGTGGGGATTTTTACTTTATCTAGAGGGTTTCTACATGCCTTAGTTACGTTGTTTCTTTGCAGTACTCAGTACGGGTTTAATGTTTGTGATTTATGTTTTGCCAAACTACAGTGCCATATTACACACAGTGACAATATCAAAACTGTCAAATTGATGATTGGCTAATCACTCTAATAATAGAAAAAAAGTGTCAACTGACCATTAAATCCTGACCTTTTTGCTTACCTCTTCAGTTCACGTTATGTTTACAGATTAAACAAAACATTTTTCAGCAGGAATGGACTGTGCACTTTCCTCTACCAAACAGTCGAGGCCAAACGCCAACTGTTATCATAGCACAATAGCTGTCATTGTCACTGTGTGTTTCTACAGTTAAAAAGTCAATGTTTTACAACCTTTAGAAAGGTTTAAGAAAACAAGTAAATGTAGGTTATCTAGTCTCAGCTAATGAGAGTAATAGAAAGAACAAATACATCCAAATGGAAGGTTGATCTTATTCATAACCACTTACTTACTGCAACAGGAATGAAACAGTAGTATCACATTTGGTGTCTGAGGAGATATTTGTAAATCATTTAAAGTTAACAGTTTTGTCTTCCCACTATGTCTAACCTGGCTGATGACATACAATGAGATGTAAAGGCTAAGAAAGCGATGGGGAGACTACTTTCTACATGATCTACAGCCAAGGTACATACCACAGGATAAAAAGCCATCACAGACTGCTATCTCTTTAAATCTCTGTTGCTGCACACATGTGCTTTAAAAGCTTGTAATGCAAATAAACATTGTTTGTGTGACGAAGGCAATGTCAATGGAGTCAGCTGACAGGCTTATACATAAATTGCTTTCTGTTAGGTAAGCCGTGCCTATGTTACTGAAATTAACTAGCTGCTAAGCTTGGTAATATTTATGTTCCCCACTGATAGATTCCAGCAATATTGTCATCCTGAAACAATCCTCCCTTCAGATGGAGCATGAGTTTGCCCTTTTCCTTGGTTTAGGCTCCCCAAAGTCCCTGTCATCTGCCGCACAGTGGCTGAAGGAGCACATCGTCTGCGAGAGCCTACGCATGCCTAGGCGGAACACACTATTAGACAGGCTGTAGATGACACAGTTGCAAAAGCTGTTGCTAATGGCCAGCCAGGTGGTGATGAAGGAGAGGGCAGGGCTATCCAGCACATGGGAGCTTTCAAGCAAGAAGTAAATTATGTAGGGCAGCCATAGCATGTAGAAAACGCTGGTGATGCGGAACAGCACCATTGCGTATCGCCGGTCTGGTCCATGCCCTCCATGATGGCCACCACCACCCCCTTCACCTGTCTCCATCTCCTGGCTTGGGAAACGAGCCCGCCTTTCACTGATATCCCTGTTGTGCTGCTGGCAAATGCGAAATATATGGTAATAGGTAAAACAAACCACAAGTGCAGCAGGCGCATAGAGCAAACACACCACAAAGCCTGTAAAGAGGGCAGAGGTGGGCCAAGAGTGAGCGCACCACTCAAAAATGTCCCCATGATAGCCTGGCTTACCCCAACCAAAGAAGGAAGGCAAGAAAACCAGGCTAGAGTAGACCCAGATAAGAGTGATGCAGCCTCGTAGCCGGCATGGCGTCACCAGCTGGTTGTAAGACAGTGGTTTTGTTATGGCCAGGTAGCGGTCCACGCTGATGCAAGCCAAGCAGGCCATTGAAACACTCTTCAGAACAGAGATGACGTAGCTAAAGACCTGGCATGTTATGGGCTCCTGGACACCTGCTGGGTAGTGGAGTAGCGATAGGGTGGGAACCAGGCAGCTAAGACCCACCAGCAGGTCCGCATAGGCCATGGTCTGGATGAAGTAGCTGGTGGTGTAGTGATGTAACAAAGGGGCACAGTGGAACACAAAGATCACCGTCAGGTTCCCTGCAATGATCAGCACGGTCAGAAGTACAATGACAGCAGTCTCCAGGACACAAGCCTCCAAGCCTTTGTTCAGCCCCCAGCCCAAGGGACAAGAGTGGTTGGCGGCCTTTCCAGGAAAGAAGTCTCCATGACTGCTGTTGGCAGTGAGCAACGGGTCGGTTGTCAGTTCAGACTGGTTCATTGTTCTGGGTGCTATCCAGGTGAGTCAGGATTGTGGTGTGTCACACATAAGGCAGCTGGCCTGAAACTGAAGAACTGCCTGCCCTGCCCCCCCCCCCCCCCCCCGATCTACACCGGGTGTCTGCAGCCTTCTTCAGTTAACAGAGCTCAATACTCTCTGTAACACACTCACTCTCCTTTTCACCTTCCTCTCACATAGCTGGGTCTCAATCAAATGAACACTGAATGGAAGAAAATCAATACTGCCTCTGGGAGGGTAGGACAACCCGTTTAGCTCTCCTTTTCCAATCACTCATGGTTAGTGAAAGTAGTGGGTGGTTAACAGTCGGGAGTAGAGAGGGAACAAAAAAAAACTGTATTCCTTTAGTAAACCAGCGTAGCAGGAAAGTGTTGTGACCAGCATCTATCCCAAAGGCGAGTTTCCCCGCTGCTTTGCCTGCCAGTCTGTGGCCTCAGCTCCTGATCCTAATGAGGGTTGCCACCGGGAGGCTGAGGGCATAAGCTGTCCACACAAGGGCAGAGAGCGCAGAAGATGAGGGGGAGGACAACATTCGACGAGGTTAAAGCATGAAGCAAAGCACAATGCTGTCAGCTCTTAACACATCCTCACAGGAGATCAAATAAGTTAGAAGCATTTGGCTCCTATTTCACTCCAGGACATCAGATGACATTTACAGAAACCTTTAAAAATAGAGTTTTTGGGCAACCATTGCTAAGAGAAAAAAAGCTTCTTAGGAGTCTCTCTTTGTCTATACCAAAGTTTGGAAAATAATATAACATCCATCTCTGCAAATCAGCTCTTCAATTCGATCCAAACTTCCTCTGTGCCATTGGTGCTGGTGTGTTTACAATGTAACAGTAGGCTTCCCCTTATTTTGGTGGTCCTCTGGTCAGTGTCTGGAGCCCATGCATGCCCAGCTTTTGTCTGAATCAAAACACAGACACAGGCTAGAACAACATGGGGATCTCCGCAGGAGATAATGTCACAGCTCTCTCTGCACACACAGCGGTGGGGGGAAAATGTGTATACAAGGCATCCCTAGGCAGAATGAGGGCAAAACCAAGCGCTTTAAATTGTCTGGATGAGTTTGGCTATTAAAGTGATTTAAAGTTTAAATCCAAATGTGCAAACTTGCCTCTCAGTGTTCTGGACTGCAAGTCACGAATGAAAAACAAACAAAAAAGTCCAGTAGCAGATGAAAGTGTTGAATGTAATACTCCCATGCAGGCAGGTGGAAGGACTCTCCTGGAGCAATGAGAGGCCAGCTGAATAGCTCAGCGCTCCTCTCACTTCGACTCCTCAGCAATCCTGTGGCAGACACTTGCAGAGGGGGGTGTGAGGATCAATAGGCAATCCACCTATTTATCCCATGAAGTGTAACTTGCATTTTTGTTGTGATATTTGTATGCATTTGCAGGCAACACCATCTCTTCGGCTGCATCATGTAACCATAGATTTTCTAACTTGCTTTTGTCCTTAATGTATGTGCTCTGTTTGGTTGTAGAGGTATGGGATCCTACAACTCCTCTCTCAGTATGTCTGTCGCCCTGAACAAAACACTGGTAGCGCAACAAAAGGGAATCCACTCTAGCAGCACAAAGAAAATACCAAGTCCCATTCGGAGTCCCAGTTTCAAGCACTGTCCTCTGCAAACGTCCCCGTTTTATTTCCATTAATCAGGACAACCCACGATTTTAATAAATAAATCCTTGGATCCTGGCATACAGATAGAGATGAATGCAATGCATCTGTCAAAAGCAGCAAGTAAAAAGCAAGAAAAAAAAAGATGAGGGCGCTGATGAAAATGAGTTAAATCTGCAGCGAGGGAAGCGAGGGGACGAAGAGTCCCTCAGCCCTGGTGCAGTGAGAAGGAGAGATGCTGTGACTGGCTTACACTTCCCTCCCTCCCTCTCCACACAATCTCTCTAGCTTGCACACTCAGCCTCTCTCTCTTTCCACACACACACACACATACTCAAAACACACACACATGAACCCTCCCTCTTTCTCGCTTTCTCTCCCTGAGCTTTTCGCTCATTGCCCCGCCTCCTCCCATCCCAGCTGCACCTGAGGCTCCCTGCCACATTATTCTGTCTCTCACACTGGCTTTCTCCCAGAGGTACATTTGGATACATTCCCTATTTACATATTACTTATCTCTCAGTCTCTGTTTTCTATTAACTAAAGCCCCCCACACACACCCTCTTTTCTTTCCATCCCTATTTCTGTCCCACTTCTTCCACATAATCTCCATTTTCCATAGATCTAACTATAGCCCCAATACGTTTTTTTTAAACTAAAAATATACCTTTTTTTTTAATAATATACTTTAAAACAACCAACAGTATTTCAAAAATAATTATAGATACAATATCACACCAATAATGAGGAACATGCACTTTTCATGACATCTTTCTTTGGGGGAAGAAAGTGTCACTGGTCATCAGCCTCACTATTATGTTCATGAATACCGGATGACCCTCAATCTCAATAATCCAATGGAACATCTTGGACATCTAATCCTAGTCAAATGAGTCCTCTCCCCTATTTAGCCAGATACCAGGTTCTTTTGGATACTTCATGTATCCTTTATTTAACAAACAGCTAGGCACAGCTATACCTGCCCCTTGGTTACAGTTGCCCAGCATTTGGGCCAGCCAGTTGGGAGCATCCTCTGGCCGGCAGATGATAAGGAGGATCAAGTGACAGCAAATTGGCTAAGCAGAAGGGAGGATGGAAAGAAACGGTCATGCTTTGTGGCCTGGCAGGACAATCTTGAAAAAATAAACTTCAGGGCAACTTTTCTCACATTGTTGTTTTCATCGTATTTTAAAAAGAAAAGCAAAAGAAATGCAACAAGAAGTGGTTTTTCGAAAGATGAATGGAAAATTGCCACTTTGGAAAGCACATTTCCTCTTCCAGAGTGTGGTAATTTGATTATTTGGAAAAGAAGCTAGCTAAAAGAGCTAAATCCGAACGGCAAAATATAGACTTTCTGCCAAGCAATTGTTTTACTGTCTACAGCATAGTTAAAGGTACATAATGTTATTCACCTTTGTGTCAATTGGACAAAACTAAATTATTGAAAAGCGCAAATCTACACCGAACCATTAGAGCAAAACCAAATGTGTTATCTAAAAAACCAACAGGAGAGACATTCACAGACAATGGCTAAACCTAGAACTGACTGAGTGTCCTTGAGGAAGATGTAATGCAATGTCAGAAGATTACACAGGAAAATGTGGCATGCAGCCAATCCAATACTTTAAGAGAACTGTTTATGACAGAGCATTCAATCCAATAAAAACGCCCAGGGACTACAGATGAAAATTAGCTCATCTTACTCTGCCATAATTACATTCAGGTGGAAACTGAAATGTTGAATAATGTCCCCTGTCCCTGGTTAATAGACACATCTGCAGTTTAGGGTAACCTAGCAATACCCATGATACTCACGATAGATAGTAGATGAGGAATTTAAAAAAATCATTGGATAACATCAACAAACACAAGTATTATTACACTGATCATGTTAATATAATTATTATATAAATAATGGCATATATATATATATACACACATAATCAAAATCACTGTTGAGCGAACTCTGTTGTAACACTGTTATAACATGGAAGTTATATCAGCATCAACACCAAATGTAGTTCAAAGTGAGCTAGTGAAACTGTACAACTGGGAGAACATATAATGTGTCAGCTGTTACAGGTTTTAGCTGGATGAGTATTGTCTGTTAACTAATGTTTATGAGATCAAAATGAGAGGTTCAACTTGTGATGGAGACCGCATATTGTTCAGCACCTCTGTTGGTAAATCTGGTCATTCAAAAGAAATGGTGTGATGGAAAAACAGAAGAGAGGTCAGGAAGAAAAGAAAAGTAAAAATAACTACACAAAGTAAAGACAACAAAAAAGTGAATGTAGACAGTTGTGCTGTCACTATGGAAGGAGTCAGTGAATGGGGATCACTCAGTAGAGTGCTCTTTGGAGGTGGACACTGATGAAAAACACGACCAGAAGGCCACCGTTAATAATTCATTCTGCTCCAAAACAAAGCCAGCGGGGCCACTTGGAAACAAAGGTGGAGGTTGATTCACCTTTCACTGCTTCCCAGCATCCCACCCTCCTCCACCCCTGGGCTCCAGCTGATTCCAGTCAACAGCAAAGCATTGGCATAAACAGGGATTTACTACATTAGCTGCTATCGACAGCAACACACAGTACAGAAAGTAACGAGGTAGGGGGTTTAAAATCTTCTTAAAAGGACATATTAAGCAAGCGAGTCAGTGAGTAAAGTTTATATATGCAGCACCCTTCCAGAGCCCCTTTCTAGAGACTCTAACACATGAAAACGTCAATCCAAGGCCTACAAATAAGCTTTAAGATCCATATAAAAAAGTCAATTTACAGAATGTGGCGGCAATGTAAACCTTTACAGTTGTCAGCCTCGGCCTGTGTCATAATGTTGACCAAGAAATAGCCAGTATTGCCAGACCTACAGTCAGGTGAATATGTAATATTAGATAATGATGAATTACATTATGCTTTCCATACATTGGGGCGATTGCTACATGTCCCAATGTGTGTTTTTGTGGTCATTTTATTTGACTGCAGATACATTAAGTTGGGGTAGAGGCAGACCCGGCGCCAGAACAAATCTACAGAGGGCATATGATTTTCATGGGAGGGCACACAAAACCGTCATGTGCCGCGGCCCGAAATTTTCTTTTGGGGGTGCTGTGGGGTAGCTTGACGTTTCATAGAGGGTGCTCAAACATGTAGGGTTTCCCATTAATGTACCGGCGCTACAGTTGAATTTTCTACTGCAACACTCCCCACACGCACATACACAGCACACCCTCGACTGTTACAATGAAGGCTCGATAATCAGCTCACATATAGGTGTAAGCAGGGGTAAAGTGCTATTTTTTTATAAGTGGTGTGTGGACCAAACATCCTCTAGGGGGGTCCGGGGGCATGCTCCCCCGGGGGATATTGAGTTTAAATGTTGTAATATTGAAGTTAAATTAATCAATCTGGTGCACTTTGAGAGCAAAATGAAGAGATCTATGGATACATCTCTCAACACCCATATGAAACAGAACTGTAAACAGATTTTCTATTTCTTTATGGATATTTTACAAATCACTCTCCTTTTAAACTGTATTCTTGTTTTACTGTCATATAGTATTTCATACCCGTTTTTCATTTATTACTCTTATATTACTATCTGACATCACATACATCGTAGCATTAAAGTTCAGTTTATAATTAAAAAAAATTAAAAATTCTGGGGGTCTGGGTAGAGGTATGGCATGTTTAATATTATTAGTTCTAAACAGTACATGCATTAACTCAGAAGCATTGTAGTTGTATTACTGTAGTTTGAAGGCACCAATACATTGATGTTCTTTGTGTGGATAATTGAAGGTGCTTCATAAATCATTTAATTTGTATTTAGGATAAAAATAAAAATATAGCTCTGATCCTTGACAGTGTTCTAGTCCAAGAGCATGGGGGTTGGGATATGAAAGAATAGGTGGTTATTGGGGCAGATTAAAGCTGGTTCACTGCCTGGATACAAACATTCAGCAAGCACCATCAACGGACCAACACTAAACCAGCTTAGCAGGCACAAGCCAGTGTATATATGTATCAACTGTGGGCCGAGCATCGTCTGGATTCAGTTCCCAGGTGAAGGGCTCTCAAGTAGGAGAATCCCAAGTACTGACAACAGACGTAGACATTGGCTTTAGTGCATTTACTTGTCGGACATAAAACCTGCATCAGACATTAAGTTGTCAAAGATTGACACACGAAAGAAAAAATGTATCCAGTAAAATGATAATGTTTTAATTAAAGATCTCACTATTTACTGTTTCAGACTTTCTACCTTTCCTGGATCTTTCATATGTTGGAGTGTCAATGCCTGTAATTATCTCGATTGTGAACATCGTATTAAAGTCAGTCAGGTAGGGCAGTTAAACATTTGTAATATAAATGAAAAAAAAAGAGCAGATCATTGTTTAAGGCAGTAATGGTTGGGAAGGAACATTCTGTTGACAGTTAATGTAAGCAGTGGCGGCGCCAGGGTATGGCTGGGGTAGGCTACAGCCATACCAAGAAATGGCTTAGCCCCACCTTAGCCCCACCATGAAAAGTGATGCAAATTCAATTAAATAATAAGCGAAATGCTAAATGTTGAGAACACGGATTGCGAAAATATACGGGTCGTGTCCACAGCACACAAACTGATCCTGCTGTAACAACAAGTGCACTATGGTTGAGACCATTCGGGCTTATGCTATAAGAGGGGTGCAAGGAATAGTCTAAGTAGTGGGGGAGTTTTATACACTAAAGGTGTGGAAATTCTCTGGCGTTATAATATCAGCGCGGCCGCGGTCAGATCAAAATGCCTCCGAATGCAATTTGAATAGACCTACAGCCAATCAGAGAACGCAACGTTGGATCTGCATCATGCCTTATTGATTGAGATCAATCGAAACCGCCATTCAGTATCCCCATTGGATCTTCAACGTGTACTATCATACGTCACGTTCACAGTGATCCCTTTTTATTTACTACAAGACAAATGTGCCGTTTTATTTCATACAGTTCCATTTTGATTGAGACAGGGAAATAATCTAAACCTCACGCGTGGCGTTTCACTGTCAAGGGGGGCGATATAGCGTGTATGTAATTACATTGCAAATACTGACTTGAGCACCACCACTGTATGGGTTAGCCCTACCATAGATTACCCAACAAAAATGCTCTGGCGCCGCCACTGAATGTAAGAGAGAAGATGTATGAAGCAGACACAGTGGGAAGTGGAAAATGTCAAATGTAAAGATAGGAGCTAGCTCACAGCATGTGGAAAAACTATTAACAGCTATAATATTCCTTTACATGATAACAATTTATGTTGAACACTCTTAACAGAAAAAATGTATATACTAATGGCGCATTTCCACTACACGGCCTCGCTCGGCCCCGCTCGGTATGGCTGGGCCTCGTTAGGACTGGCTCACTTTATGGCGCATTTCCATTACAGTTTAGGAACTGGGGTAGTATCTATTGTAACGCAGTGTAGGCGGAGCCGTGACGTGATCTTCAGAGAACCCCAGAAAAACAACACAGCCGTTAGCTGTTAGCACTCAGAGCTCACAGCTCCTCATATATGTTCAGAAACTAGACAAAAGTTAAACAAGTACAAACCACAGACTGCCTGTGTCATGGTGAATACAGTCGCTGCTTTATTTATGTCTGTATAGGCCGTTGTTGTGAGTGTGGACGGTCGGAGCATATACTGCGTTAGCTTAGCCAATCTCCATTTAGAAAACAAGCATTTTAAAAGGTTTTTCGCCTGCCGTCTGTCTGCAGACTTGACAAAGCATTAATTCATGGTTTTTACTAACCGGTATCAGTATGTTGTTACTTCGGCATCATTTTGAAACGTGTATTACAATTAAATCACGGTCAAATATGTCCATCTTGTTGTAGTTGTAGCCCCCTTGCCAGCGATGCTCTCTCTAGTTTAGCATACTCAGCCCGACTCAGCCTCGTTGTCTCTGGCCCTAGACCCGCGATTTTATGAGGCCAGAAAAACTGTGAATTAGGACCCGCCGGCCGGTACTAGGCCAAGTGGAAACGCAACCAAAGACGGGCCGCTGACGTCACAGCCCTCTTAAACCGTGCTCCGCGCTGTAGTGGAAACGCGCCAATAGTGACCTCCAGCACTATGTTACCTTGTATACTGCACACACAACAGTTAAATAGTAAAGACGAGCTGAAGGTCAAAGATTGACAGGATGCCTACTTAAATCACCGTCTATCATCTTCAACTCACCTCACCAAACATGGCAATAAAGACACGTCTGACAACTCTGGTTGAGATATTCATTACTCTGTTTGTTCCACCTATTGTCTTTACACCATGTAGTTCAGGATGTTACATCTCTTAGTTCTAAGGCTGATGGTAAACAGTAGGAATATGCCTTTAACTGTTGGTGTAACCCAAAATAAATACATTTCTTTCATCTACCTTGAGCTAGTTTTTGCCTAAAATGCAAATAAATCCTATTACTTTTATAGCCTTTCTTTTCAAAGCCTTCTAATACTGAACAGATTGACAAAACTGTGTATGTCAATCCTAAAGGTGTTGTGCATTTATTGAATGAGAAAACACAAGCTCGTGTGAACCTGCAGTGAGGAAGAGAAAGAAGCAGAGCACTACTCTAGCTGTGAGGCTACAGTCGATCCTTCCAGACAAGCAAGTGTTGTGACCAGAGAAGACGCTGTAGGCTGGAGCTCCTTAATCCGAGCTGTCATATCAGTGTCAGCGGGGCCAGGAGGCTATGCTAATTCACACACGCCGTGCATGCAATCCCTGCTGTATGGTAGCACAGTTACAACTACAAACAACTTTAAAAACATTATAAAATGATCACAAATGTGTCATTACTTGCTAATTTCCATCTACACATGAAATTCTTTATTCAATTAAAAGTAGGGATGTCCCGATCCGATCACGTGATCGGGGATCGGAGCCGATCACGTGATTTTCACGTGATCGGGGATCGGGAGAAAAAAATCGGGGATCGGAATTTTTTTTTTTTTTATAAAATATTTTTATACATTTTATTTAATGTTACAAAACAAAAATGACCATGTTCACGTCTTAAAGTCATCCTGAGGCCTTAGTTTTGGGTTAAAATTACACAACATCATGTATGTGTTGCTTCTTTTGGGCTTGTTTTCATAGACCTGGTTGCTTATTTCTCTCAAATCTGGCAACAGAGTGGGCGCAGTGTCTAATAGTAGCAGTAAGCTAACAAGAGGCTACGTTCAGCTGGTGACTCGGGAGTCGGGACAGAGAAAATGTCAGGAGTTTGGAAGTATTATAAAATTGAAAGCGAAGGCAGTGTAACAGCCAGATGCAATGTTTGCAAGGCGGAGGTTCCGCGTGGTGGAAAGAACAGAGCTACGTTCAACATGACCAATCTAATACAAACACCACCAACAACAACACGACGAGTACACAGCGGCCACTCAGGTAACGGCACTGAAACAACCGACACTTTCAGAGACTTTTAAAAGGAAAGAGAAACTGCCCCAGAACAGTGAAAAGGCCAACAAAATAACAGCCAAGATAGCTGAATTCATCGCGTTGGATGACCAGCCGTTATCTGTTACCTTTTTTTTCCTCTTAATGCATTGCATAAAGATCGGATCGGGAAAAATCGGTATCGGCAGATTGTCAAAATCAAATGATCGGAATCGGATCGGGAGCAAAAAAAGGTGATCGGGACATCCCTAATTAAAAGCTTTCACGCCTTCCATAAATACTCCAAATGGCTAATAAACCCCATCTTAAAAAGTACTTTTCGCTTGATAATTTGTTAACATGAATCACAAATGGGAGAATGAGATCCAATATTTGGATTTTCTTTTCAAGATATAGATTTTCCTGAAGCTTGGGTCCTTCCCTCCTGTGGGTATATACATGGGAGCTGGAGTGCTGTATTCTGATGGCACACAGAGCCGGGTTAGGAAGGGTGCTGGGTATAGCCCTGCAGTATATTGTAAGGAGGGGAGAATAGAAGTGGTGTTGCTTGGCTGTTTTGTGGCCATACAGTGCAGCTGTACAGAGACTATAAAGCAGACGAAAAGTATGTGTGTGTTTTTGTGAGGGAGGCTTTGATTGACAAGACTTAAGACCCCCAAGGGGTTTTTTTTTCATCCATGAATGAATGATGGAAGAACTCAAACTAGTGGCAGGTCACAAGCTAGTGGAACTATGCTTATGTATGTGCATGATGTGTATCTGTGCATGCATGCGAACTGTATTTTCAGCTGAGAGTGAAAACCTTGCATCTCTTAAATGGCAATGTTTGAAGACCTCAGAAAAGCTCTCCTTTCTTTATGCTAAATGTAAGCTATTACTTGCATGTGTACACATACTGTGGTTGCTAGAAGGTTGATCAAAAGAATAAGGTCAAATCTGAGAGTGTGTATTCATACTGTAAGCAGATGGCCACCTACAGTACCCGGTTTGCAATTATTCAAATATCAAGTACTTAATGAACTAAGGCACATGTTAAAAGACGAAAGGAGAAACAGAATTGTCATGGCGACAACAAGCACAGAGAAGTTCATAGACCCTCACAGTTACCATGGCAGCCTATCTTATGTACATTACTCCATTTATCTGTATGTGGGTTATCGGCGTGGGTGTCATGTTATTCCAGCCTGGCTGATGCTACCTTTGATTGTACACCGACGTTCAATGTCATTGCAATGACACATGGCCTCAATATGATCCAACATCAAAAAGTAAAGCACCTCACAGCCCTATAATAATTTGCTCTGATTTCTTTGTAAAGTATTAACTTGGGTATTTCTGGTCATGCGTAGGAACTTCATAAATCATCAATTTCACGTCATAGTACCGGGATTCAATCTGATTTTGCATAACCAATAAAATAAGAACCACATTTCTGCCTACATATATTATGTGTTAAGTAGACACTGATGCCAGCATACAGGTTTGTCGAGTTTTCAAGAGTGGAACATATGTAATTGATTTAGAATAGCCTCAATAGCAGTGTCTACGTGTTCCCACACGAGTGAGTCAACTCAGTGGAGAGGTGGGTTAAAAGGTCTGGACCAAGGAAGTCAGGATTCACAATGTGTCCAAATAACCAATAAGAGGGACAAGGTGTTGGTCTTTTGTACAGCCACAGGACCAAACAAAGTGACAGTGTTGGCACGAAACTGTAAGTAGCAGTAGATGCTTCTGAAACTGTTAATAAGTAACAACAACAAAATGATTTAAGTAGGAATTATAAGGCTCCTTAGAGTGTGCTGTGGTGAAACCGTTGTTCTATGACAGGCATTGCACCTGTGGAGAGACAGACCTCTGTAAACACACTGGCTGTGCTGTGAGATTGTTGTTTGCAAAGGAAGGTCTGGAAATAGCTAACTGAGCAATTTCTTTTTAGCTGCAAGCGAGGCACACCTTGGGCTTGTTCGGCTCTGGAGGGAGGAAAAGGTTGTTTAAATGTCACCTCCTGACCCTAACTCCACACACATTGCTGCGCCAGCCGAGAAATAAGTTATTTGTAAATGTCTCAGATGCCCTAAGGCCATGGCGTGTGTGTGACAGAGTGTGTATTTGTGACTCCGTGTGTGAAGACTGTAAATGAGAGCTGTACAACACTGAACATGACATTTTGCAATATATGATATCAAGCTAGCCAGCCGCAGGCCACATGCTGCTAAATGCTCAGTGAGTTAGTCTAACCCAGTGTTTCTTACCTTGGGAACAGACCACCCAAAGTGACAGGATCCCTTTGGAAGCTTTCAACATGTTTTATGAGTAGGTCGATTTGCCAATGTACTGCCAGATTGGCGGGCTACTGGGCCGAAAGTATCATTTTATAATGTATATTTATGATGTTTATTTAATAACTCAGTGTGAAAGTTATGTGTACACAGGGTGTGTTTAAGGCAGCGTTTCTCAAAGTGTGGGGCGTGCCCCACTGGTGGGGCGCAGAGATGTGATAGGTGGGTCGCGAATGGACGCGATGAACGGGAGATTATTATTATTATTATATTTATTTTTTTAAATACATTTTTTGGACCTCAGGCCGGAATCGAACCTGGGTCCTTGTGGGCGGTAGTGGACTGTTACAGCCGGAGACTCGCAACGGCGGTGGACTTTCACAGCGCCGCCAGAGCCGCCAGAGCCGCCAGAGCCTCGCAACGGCGGGTGTTTGCGGCGGCGGATGCGGTACCGGCGCAGCGGCGCTGTGAAAGTCCACGGCCCACCTATGCCAGAGCCAGTGGCCCACCGAAGGCAGCAGCCCACCAATGGCAGCGGCCCACCGGGAAAAGTCCAGAATCTCCCGATGGCCAATCCGAGCCTGCTCAATATGTGAAAATCTCTCACACACATGTGAAACGCTCTCACACACACACACAACAGCGTTGCAGTCGGGAAAAAAAAGCAATGTGGAGCGGCACCTCACCACTTCATAAGGAGTTTAACCGTGACACTTTTCAAAATCCCATTTGTGTCCTCCCACTTTACAAATAGGCATATGTTTATTTTATTTTTTTAACGCAAGCCGTCATCGCCAGCGAAGAGCACACAGCCTCTGTGAGCGAGCGAGACACAGAGAGAGAGAGAGAGAGAGAGAGCGAGCGAGAGAGCACACCTTTATCTATTTAATATAGCCTAGTTGTAAAAAATAAAGTAAGAAATCATTCCAATAGGACAGTAAAAAAAAAAAAAAACAGTTTAAAAGGGGAGTGATTAGTAAAATATGCATACATAGAAAGAAAGAATGCTATAGGTAACACAAGATAAGAATAAACAAGTTTAAATGATTTGTTATTGGTTGTGATCATATTATAAAGATGTCTGGATTATTGAAAAGTATACATCTCCCTTTCATCTGAGTGTTGAGAGCTGTTTCCATAAATTCCTGTTGTGCTCAAAGTGCACCAGATTGATGCTTTTGACTTCAACATTTAAAAAAAAATCTTCCCGGGGGTGCATGCCCCCGGACCCCCCTAGAGGATGTGAGGTCCCCCCTGGAGGAGGTGAGGACCCCCCTAGAGGATGTGAGGTCCCCCCTGGAGGAGGTGAGGACCCCCCTAGAGGATGTGAGGTCCACCCCCAAATAAAGCAGGTTAAAATAATTAAATTTAATACATGTTCTTTTAGTAAACACTGAAAACGGGTCCCACAGACCCAAACAGCACACAAAGGTTAAAGGTCAGCATATCATAATGTTAAAATGTGCTAAATATATACACTGCAAAAAACAAAAAAAAGAGGAGTAAAAGTAGCTCACGACTTGTTTTATTTTTTGAAAGTAGCTCTCATCCTAAAAAAGGTTGGAGACCCCTGTTATAGAACGATACATTTGACAATTTTAAGCTTGGCCTACCATTTGATTGGAGCTATGATGAACAGGTGGGGATTGAAAAGGCCCACCTGTTCAAAGCGGGGAATGACAGAAAAGGTTTGAGAGCCACTGGTTTAAGGCCTGCAATTGTATTAAGATGTTATCAAACTGACCATCTGCCGCCACCACCATCTGCAAATCACATTCGTATAAGACTTGTAAAGAAAATGCAAAAAAAACAACATTATGGTTTGTCTGGCAGTGGGATATTTTCTATATAAAGTCTTTTTTACTGTTTTACTAACATAGGCCTGCTATAGTATATTTTATTGGAGAATAAGTGAAGGATTCATTCCTGAGGACAAAATATAGATTGCTGAAGGACATTTTATTCAGGGTGTGTGACAGTTTCATAAAAAAAGAACGATGCCTTTTTTAAGAGACTTATAATCAGAAAGCGAGAAGCAATGGGAAAAGTTGCAGGTTTTATGTACAAAATGAAACACAAATAAAAACTCACACCTTTCAGTTTATAGAACCTTCATGAAGTAGCTTTTTTTTCATGAGAACATTTTTTTTTTCTACGCTTCCTCATCACAATAAATATCTGTTCAAATACCAGGTAAAATAAAAAATTGAAATCTGTTTCGTGATGTAAGTTTAGGACTAGAAACCACAGATGGTTTACAGCCCATCCGAACCCAACGCCTGAACAGTGCTGATTTACGATGACGATACCCTTCAATAAGGACGGCGGTCCAATTATTTAAAATTCAATCAGCATTAACGTCGTCACTGAGGCCAGACAACAGACATTAATAGGCTCCACATCCCCTGCGCACTTTGCTGTCATTTGCCTCTCTTCCCTGTTTCCCTCCCTCCTCCATCTTCCCCTAGTTCTATTCATTTGGCGCAGCTATTAATAGCCCGGCCACCCGCCTATCAATACCATCACAACTCCAGCAAGACAGAGGATGTGGGCATGGCCCAAGCCCAGCCAGTGGAATGAGAATAAATGAGCCAAACTACAGAAACCTGGTCTTATGTAAGGTGAGAGAGAGGCTCATCAGACAACTAGATACTATAGGAAAGAGACAGAGAGAGCAATGTAGAGAAATGGGACATAAAGAACAAAAGAAAAAACAGTCCCAATTTCATGGATAATTGGAAACTGAAAGATCGTGAAAGACAAAAGGGAGACATTTACACATTAGGTGCAAGACAACAACAAATATGTGAGGAAAGAGAGGAATCCACCAGCTCTCTCAACGTTTACACACATTCCTTTCCTCCCATTCCGCCCGCAGTGACTACAACCTCATATTTATGGGTCCACATTCTTCCCTCTCCATTTTCATTTTCTTTCCATCTACCCCCCACCTCCCCTCTCACTTTCTACTTATTGATCGAGGCGGGTTCACCCGCTTCTCTGCGGCAAAGAGAAAGACTATTGCATTATCCATAAAAGCAAGGTTCTCTGTCTGCTTTGAGTGTTTATATCACCTCCTCCTCATCGTCCTCCTCCTCCTCCTCCTGCTGCTGCTGCTGCTGTCTGGCCTTTGTCACTCTACCTACTGGTTTACAAATCTCTCGATAGAAATCCAAAGATGGGTCACACACCTGCTTTCACAACTGCTCGATCACATTTGGAAAGTTCCTTTTACTACGATTTATAACTGTTGAAAACCTGGACCAGCTCTAGCTCAAAAAGCTATTGAAAGAAATCAGATGACCAAGACATTGATATATTTTAAAAAATGGTAAAAAATATCAAGCAAGTTTCACTGGATGACAAAATGATTGATTGGAATGGTTATCATAATCACGCAGTCCCTTGTGTTATCAACTCCAGAGGCCTCCATAGGACAAATACATACAGCTATAGTCTTTGTTCCTATCCTACAGTGGAACTCAATTGACCTATTTGCTTGAATATATGTAAAATTAAAGAACATAACTGTCTAAAAACTTGCTACCCAAATTTAATTAAGTGTTTATGTTAATGTAATATTTTTGCACCTCTGGCCATTGAGGCTTTAACGTTTAACATTTACTATGACCTCCTAATCACTGGTGGCAAATAATATATTGGGAACAAAATGTAGGGGTTTGTGCTACACATATTAATGTTACTTTTAAAAATAAATGTGATGGTTAAATGACATCAAAACCATGAAAGTCTCTTACCTGGTTTCCACCAAAACCCAACCAAAGGATTGTTAACTTCTGATTCAGATTACGCTATTGTCCATTAAATAGATAATTACTTCAACAGGTTTTTGATTGAGGGAACAGCTGATGGAACTGAAGAAATAAAGGATTTCTTGTTATGCTAGTTTCCGAGAGAAAGATGTAATACTTTCAACACATTGTTTGCTAAATATTCATAACTTCGGAGGAAAACAAGGAAAACTGATGAGCTGAAAGATCAGAGTCCCCTCTCTAGAACCTGTGAGACTACGGTTTCCCAAGTTTACCTTGAATAATTAATACAGCGCAGGAGAAGAGAGAACTACACACATCAACCTATGAAGTAAAAGAAACTCTTGACTCTCTTGTAGATACATGACATATAGCGGTAACCGCTTGGCATGCCAGCCCTCAGATCAGAATATGATAAGAATTTTTTCTTTGCAACGTTGACGTGTTTAGATTTTTTTTTTAACTAAAGTATACTTATGAGCATTAGTCCCTCTATAAATCAGTGTGTCTGTGTGTGTGTACCTTGGTGATGAGGATGCGGTAGTGCTCAAGCAGGTCGTGGTTGTCGTGGCAACCGGCCAGCAGCTGCCAGACTTCTGCTCTGAGTGGCTCGGGAATGCCACTGCGAACCAACGAGGGCAAACCCTTCGGACGAGTGGACAGGTTTGCGTGCCTGATACACAACACACAGAGGTAATGCATTAGTTTCTAATCCAATTCAGCCTCTTTAAATCTTAATGTGAAGTGCAGCTGGACAGGTTTGATAATTGTTTCTTGCGCAGAGACAGTTTGTAGACCAATCAAATCATTCAATTGCGTTATACGCCTGTCACACTGAAGTAGACATGTGGCACAACAACATGACTGAGATTACGGTATGAACTTCAGTGTCGAGTTGTGTACAGATTGAATGCATTATTAACTGCCTTACTAATTACAGCACGACCTACCTCATTAGTTGGAGTACAGTTTTGAGTACAGTAATACTGTAAACACTCTACTAACTACAGTAATCAAGTACAATAGACCAGAGTCTCAACCGCAGTGCTGCCATACTGTGAGAGTTCTCCCACTTGAAATATCTTGCTTTTTTTAAAACACAGCGTCAGCTCTTTTTAATGATGCTTGAAATCTCATCATAATGCATTTATTGAAGCAAAGCAATTGCTTGATAAACTACTTCACCTCATTGTGCTGAGGCAACAACAAGAAAACGGGCTGTGAAATCAAATAAAAGTTGAGCATCTTTCATCGGTCGTTTGGTTAATAAAGCTTCACAACTAAAGCTGTATGTAACAAAGTGGTTGCTATTACAGCACAAAGCATTGGAATAATGACAGGACACCACCGTATGTGTTAGAGAAGATACATTAATACATTAGCTGTGTAAGAAGGGAACTGTTTTCTATAGTAAAATAGTTGATATAACAATCAAAAGTTCTCGGCATTTGCACAAGATAAACAGCTGGAATTCATAAATACATGAATGTACCGTACCTAAAATCCCGTTGTTTTACACTTCTTTATATTCACCTCACATTTGTCTAAATTTAGATAAATATGGTGCATCTGCCGGCTCCAATGCTGTATTAAGTATATTTTTAAATGCTTGTTATTTTTATTATTAGGATTTAAGTGCCCTTTACATTAAATTGTTATGACGAACATGTCCTGAGATATTAAAACAAAAATATACTTTGGTAGCAGCTAAAAACGTTCCTTCAAATCTCCAATTAATTGTTTTCCATTTGAGGGTACAGCATTTCCACATTACCAGCACCTGGTTCCCTCTCTATTCCTCCACCATCCACCTCTAAACTCTGTATCTCTAGCGTAGCCATTTCTCCATTTTTATTTGTATCTATACTTTCCAGTCCTGTATCCTCAATCGTTCCAGTATCAACCTCACCGTGTCCAGCGAACAGCTGTCTTTAACAATTTAATTTCATCTAAAATTAAATTATTTGCAATTTGAAATGTCTCAGTCTTTTTTTCTTTTTTTTTTAAACCTTACCATCTGGTGAGGATTCCTCCCCAGGACTCCAGGATTTTCTCAGGACAATCTTTGGAAACGTCTCCTGTGCCACTGGAGATTTCACTGTCACTATCTGTAGGAAACACAGACACACACAGTTTTAACAAACATTTAGAGCATAAATGGATAATTCCCGATATCTTTAACCTACAGTTCTGAGATCAACACCTCGTTGACAATGGCTTTAAAAAGTTATATTACCAAATGTGTTGAGCTACCTTCATGTTAATTACTATGCAAAGACAACAAGACACATTGTTTGGTCTTGAATAAAGGATTTGTGAAGAGTAATGTGCCATCAGCCATAAGTCTGCTGGAAGGAGATTTATACCTATATATTTATATACCTTTTTTGATGTACTGTATGTATCTCAGCGAGATCTGAACTGTTTGCATTTAAAAACCTGTTAATATTGATGCACACAGAGAAATCTAGAAAAGAATTCCATTATGTTTGTTGGCTTGTAAGGCAGACAAGACGCAATCGACACATTGAACCACTTGTGTTTAGATGCAGAAACACTAATTGACCGTCTGGCCTGCTCTGCTGCTGGAGAGATGAACGGATCCCCACACAGAGCCCGCCCACTGGAACAAACACACACACACAAACACACACACATCACACAGAGTCCAGCACATAACAGTGAAAATGATGCCTGGGTATGAAAACCCTATGGTGGCAATGAACTTCTCAACAAGGCGTTAAGATTTCACTGATAACCAAATAACAAGTTCGAACAGCAACAAAAGTCTTTCACGTCCTCATTCACTACCACTGAAGCTTTTAATAACTCCTTGGCATTAAATAACGAGTTAAGACATTTTCGTCAAGAACATTCGTCTATGCTTAATGCACTGCTGCTCCTTTATACCTTCCAGCCTCAGCCGGAGCTTTTCAGGTCTTAATAAATGCTTGATGAGCCCTTTCAAATGTTTCAGACCCAGCACAAAGCTGCAGCCTCTTGCCGGAGAGCACGTGGAGAAGAACCCTGAGTCCAATGCCACTGCCAACTAACCAGGTGATGAAAGAAGCTGTGAAGACGAGGGCCATTAAGGTTAACCTTTAACCCCGAGAGGAGCTGTGCATTCACTGTAGGATTACTTTTAAAAATAGGATCTATCAGATGTTGAAGCCACTAGTCGATTGGTTTTGTCTACATTAAAATTGATCAGAAATCCCCTAGTAGTGCCTTAAAGATCTTCTACCTTCATATTTATAGTATTTTAATCTACTTTAGTTGATCTCCTTTTATGTCCTTTACGTTGTCTTGCACTCTCACCGCCTTTTTTACCAGAGTCTCTTCAATCAATCAAACCTTTCTTGTATTGTTGATTTTAATAATATTTGTATTATAAATGAACTGAATGGATGTATGCATGTGTTTGATTGCAGTGTGTATACAATCAGAACATACACACAAAGGGTCTGCCTGCATGTGTATAAAAAAAATAGATTAACAATGAAAAACAATCACAAAGCCTGCTGTGAAAAGCTAAGGAAACAAAAAGAATCGAGATTGTCAGCTTCGAGCCTATTTTCCCCCTTGAACATTTCGAAAAGAAGAGAAGAAAAAAAAAACATCCACATGAATTGAATGCGTGTGTGCGAACAACGGTGGCATCTAAGCTAAGAATGTATTCATTTCTGTACACAATGACGGCGACCTCCGGCTCCATGGCCCTGAGCGCCTCCAATGTTCAGCTCTGGGGGAGGAGGGGGTGTTTTAGAAAAGGCCCTCTGAATGGCTCCTGCAGTGCCAGTGAAAGCCGTCAGCTTCGGCCTTGGCGGCTGACTCGTGACTTTGGATGACAATTTGGGCCTCCCACTCAGGCTGGAGCCACACGAGAACGGTAACGGTTGCATCCGCTACAGTTCTCTATCATATAGATGGTTCGGCCACACGAGGCCGACAGGGAAACGCAGATAACGATAACGGGTCCCAAGGTGGGTAGATCTGCGGACGAAACGCTCTGGGGGGCCAAACGGCTCCGTGTCTACGCCCTCTATACGATCATTTTCTGATAACGATGATGCAATAGCCCCGCCTCTCCCCACCTCTCCTGCTCACCCCTGTGTCACCCGCGTCATTGCTGATGTGTTTCGCCAACAACAACAGTTTTCCGAGTGTTTCGAGCCAGGTCCCGGTATCTCGCAGGACAGTGCACCCAGCAGGTGCCTTTAGCAGACCCCCCCGCACGGCAGAGTTTCCGTTAGCCGAAATCTAAAATTCTCCGATCAAAATGTCGCTTACTGTTTAGGTGTCCTTTGACACTCAGGCAGTCATATCATTAGCTAGAACTAGCTAGATCTGATCGATATGGACATAAACGCGAGTGAAGTCTAATCGGACAGGAGAGAGAGATCAGAGATCAGCTGCTGCTGAAGCATGCTCGGAAGTCTTCTTCGCTGCTTTTGGTGTGTTTTGTGGCGGAAGTACAGCGCCACTTACAGGCCCGGCATATGTACTACAGCGTGTCCAGCGGTCTCGTGTGGAAGGACACGTTTCTGGTGCCTATTGCGTGTGGACGGAAGACTTTTTTGATAACGATTTCGGCTTGTTTGCGTTACCGTTCTCGTGTGGCTCCAGCCTCAGTAAACATATTTTACTGCTTCAAGATGACCAAAGAAGAAGAGTTTGACAGTGGCAGAGAAAAGAGAGAAGCCTCCAAATAAGACGAGGAGGAGCCTCCAATGTGTTGGCGTATCAGGATTTTGTAAAACATTTTTACAGAAAATTAAAGAGCAATGGGTTTTGATTTAAGTTGAGATGTTGTATGTTTACATCCATATGGGCTGAGGTGAATATTCCACTGCAGTCCAGTAGTGCTATAAACCCTAACAGGATTGAGACAGGCTCAACACAGAACCACTCTCGCTTGATACACAAGCACACACACACACACACACATACACAAGCGTGCATTAACACACATAAGATTCTGCCTACAGTTATTAAACACCCACAAAGACAAATCTGTTGTGAAACACACAGAATCCCTTCATTTACTTTAACACATACGCAAACAAACACACACTAAAACCCATTCCCCATAATCTCAACACGTAGCTGGTATCTCATGCCATGCCTCACTTACATATAAACATGTTCAACACACAACCCTGCCAATGTTTACGTGCCTTAACTAAATGAAACTTCACAGTTGATTCATGTCAGCCCAAAAAATAAACTGAGAAAGTGTGTGTTGGTAAACCTCTATTTCAAACTGAATATCTAGACATATGATCTCATTTAGATGAGGCGTTCATGCAACCCAGAAATACCCCCCCCCACTAGATATGTGAAACTTAAAGTAAATGCTCGCTCTGACAAGCTATTTGTGCCTGAGAGGGTTCAGAGAAGTCTCTCGTTATGTTGACGACAGTGAGGGATTTGTGCAGAGCTATGCAATGTGAGGTCGCATTTTTCAATCATGCAAGAAAAATGACTTTGAGATGTGGCTCTTGGATGCATTTGTGTATCGATATACAGCATGTGTGGGTTTTTTTTGGGGGGCGGGCATTCTGATAAAGAATGTTGGCGTTTAACAACAATGTCAAGCATTGTGAAGCCTGACGGGCTTTTGTCAGTTATGATTATGTATTGCGGTATAGTATGAGGAGAATCCAAGCGACTGAGGAGAGAGCGAGAGAGAGAAATCCATACCTTCATCAGCCTCCTCTTCCTCAGTGGGCGAGGCCAGTCGTCCTTCATTGCTCCTCTCTGCCTCCCTCTGAAGACTCACCACCTCATACACAGCATCGCTCTGTCCCACCCTCTCTGGTGCCTGCTGTACACACACACATTACATTGCATTTAGCTGACGCTTTTATCCAAAGCGACTTACAATAAGTGCATTCGACCAAGAAGATACAAACTTGAAGAAAACAGAATCATATAAGTACATCAGGTTTCATAGAGCCAAAACATTTCAAGTGCTACTCAACTGGCTTTAGATAAGCCAGTCCTTTATTTTTTACACACACACACACACACACACACACACACACACACACACACACACACACACACACACACACACACACACACACACACACACACACACACACACACACACACACACACACACACACACACACACACACACACACACACACACACACACACACACACACACACACACACACACACACACACACACACACACACACACACACACACACACACACACACACACACACACACACCGTTTACAGCATCAAGGACCTGATATATATATATATATATATATATATATATATATATATATATATATATATAGTAACAAACGAGTGCTCAAACCATTAAACCCTCTTTTCAGTTCTGCAGGACAGACAGCAGTCCCAGCTCTCCAGAGAACGAGTGCCAGTATTCAAGTGTCAGTATGAGAGTGGCAGCGACAGTCAATCTCAACAAGGCAATCGGCAGGACCACCCTCGGACCTAACATTGAGCAACTGTCTGTATTGATCGTGCAGGTGGTCAGGCCAGAGCTCACTGTCCAATCAGATGACAACATTAGGAAGAAAAGGGCCATGTATCAGGAGCTAGGGTAAGACAATTTAAAAGACTGAATAAAAAATGAAAACCAGAATGAACTTTTATCTAAAACCAACCCTGATGACTGAGTAGGGTGGGTTATAATCCGAGTCACCTACTGTACTGTATGTGCTTATATTTTGGTGGCAAGAGATTTTCATTTTTTTACCTTTATTAGATGGAGGGGAAGAAAGAAAGACGTTAAAGACTAAGAGGGAGCACACCGGCCACCCAATATTTTGTGTTGGAGACATTAACTGAAATGAATAAAATAAACAACTACTCAGGACTCTTGTGAATACTTGACTTGCATTTGACAGGTAGAAAGATCTACATCTATTACTCAATTTCTGTTTCTGGGCAGGCAATGTTTTGAAAGTGTTTGCTTCAGTCATATGAACTAGAAAATTGCAGAAATACATCAATGATCCCTGAAATTAGTTTGTTTTGAAATATATGGTGTTAAATGCTAAATAGAGCTTTAATCTAGCCCTTAAATCCATAATAATAGACTGAAGAAATACATAAAACAACACAGACTACAATAGGCTTGACCTTGGATGTGGACCATGAGCTACTGATGTTTATTTCTGGTTTATTCAATTACTGTAGTGCTGCTGCCTCTCTCCTCCACCTGGTCGAATGGATCAATGATTCGCATCGATCTGCACACTCGCATGGCGTCTAATGACTAACTCAAGTCAGTGATGAGAGCACCAATTGGGAGTGAATCTCAAGCTTGGCCTATTTTTAGAAGAATTCTGGAGAGGCTTGGGTAACATGTTGGCTTTGCTACGGTTTATGAGAAATTGTTAAGCCTACGGGATAAATTATTAACAGTGATTGAAAAAAAAAAAATTGGTCCAAAAAAGATCCACTCTATAAACAGAGTATTATCTATTATGGTTTTCTAAGCAGAAAAGAAACAAGAAAAAAGGATTATTACTTTTCTTTGGTTGATTCATACAGTATATAGGGAATAGCCCTATGCTAGATGTTGTCCCATGAGATGAACACATTTTACCTCACAAAATAACAGAATTCCTCAAATGTTGGTCTTTTTAGCGTCATTACTATTTTCACAATTTTCATCTGTAGATATTTTAAATCTCTGGTAAACAGACGGAATCACTCTGAGCCATTAGTTTCATCAACCTCTGAATGCTGGCTCAACTTTTAGTCGCTCGTCTTGAAATCATCCAATCTGATAACTTTATAGATTTTCTTTTTTAGAATCAGGAAAACCACACTTGCAGAAACATGTTTGTAGCCTATGTAAATATTTTATTTTTACATATCTGCAGACTTACATTTTCTTTATCTGAAGTCTTGACTTATTCTCAACCTGTCTAAATCTGTTCCAGACTTGGCATCAACGTAGACTTGACACAGGTAATGTAGCCTAAAGCCCTGGAAGGTTTGTTTCCCAGTATAACAGACACCAATTACATTTTCTAGTGAAGCCGACGGAGAAAACATTCTGAGAAGTTGGCTTAGATAATGCCTCCCTGGTACTTCAGCTGGCTAATGACAGTTTTTGGCTAAATAAGACAATAGGCCTACATATTTTTATATGTGTGTGTATCACCTCTGATTACCATCTTTCACAAAAAAACTCCTCACAATATTATCTTTTAATTAGCTCTTAACCACAGCACCAGTCCAACACTCTTCCATTTTCTGAGGAGATAACTAGAGAGGCAATCAGGCGGGCGAGTCAGCGCGCCGCTGTTAATTACCCACATGCCAATAATGAGGCAGAGTCTCTTATTAGCTCCCTACAATCCAAAGCTTCCCCACACTCCACTGCTTTGCCAGCTCCCCGTGGCCTGCTAAAGAAGATCTGCTTTGAAACAGGAAAGAGGAAGCTTACAGCTTAACTGTTGAAAAAATTAAGCACCTGCAGCAACTGCTAAAGCTGGGTGTCCTTGTGTTGATGGGAGGTAAGTGAAAGTGCTTTCTCTCGCAGCACTTTTTAATAAGACAAGTTGTGAGGAAAACTCAAAGGGCAAACATTTCAGGGCCTGTGATGTTTGCCATTATACAACACAGAGTAAGGTCCAAGAGGAATACAGTTTATTTGTTGCCATCAACAAAACTTGTCACGTCAGTGGATTGTGGTGACTGTTATTCAACTGCCAGACATCAACTCACAAGATAAATGTAATGCCTGAGTTGAAGATGAGCATGGTTACTATAAATCTTAAGAGACAAGTGACTGACCCGTGCAAACGTGAGATTTTGAGCATTCCTATACAAACAGTACACATTCTCCCATCCAATACTTGACGGTGAGAATAAAGAAATCTGACACTGTGTAGGCAGGAGAGGGAATGTCTTGCTGAGCATCAATGCACCAGCATCACAATGAGAGACGGATAATGGAGCAAGGAGGCAAAAGTGGGAGCTGCACAGATGGACAGGGAGGAATGAGAGTCAGCTGACGATACAGATTTCAGCACATTTCTGTAGCACTCACAACAAGGAACATTTCAGCTCTCTGGGGAACAGTATTTCACTGGTCACTGAAACACCACCACGCCTCCAAATGCCCGCTCTGAACTCCATCGCTCCACACCTGCTCCACCTTTCCATGTTTTTTTTATGGAAAGCTGTGGCTGAGTTGGGACACGATGCCATTGTGGCCTGTAAAGCTTCTTGAGACATACAGTATGTGAGGCCGGGAAGGTATTCTCAGGAGGCTTTGCAATGTCCTTCCAACACCCAGAGATATTAGAGGCAAGGCTCAAACTGTATACACAGGATGGCAAATCACAAATGTGTAAAATCATAATGTCTAAAAGGGACATACCACCCAATCAATCAGAAACCGTCCATGAATTACCAACTACTTCATAACCTCACAACAAGCTTACCAATGAGGCTATGAATCATCCAAGACCTGGGATATCTAGAGGCAATAACTACACCACATTACGTATGTTATGTAAAGTAGGGGAATGCGTGCAGGTAGAGATACCTGTCTGAGTTTGAGGTAGAAGGTCTCACTGAAGGTCTTGCGGCTGAAGTACCAGAAGCGCTCGTTTGATGGATAAACCCTGAGCAGAGTTTCCATCAGGAAGCGAACTGGCTCCAGCACCTCAGTGACCACCAGGTCCACTGCCACCGTCATGTACACCTGCTTATCTGGAGAGAAACAGAGAGAGAGAGAAAACAAAAGCCATTTTATTTTTGGGGGATATTATGTGGATAAATATAATTATATTTATTTCAGTGGGTGAAGCCTGTTCGCCAAATGTTTGCAAATGTAAAAAGGTTTTTACAGTGTAGTGTATATGATAAACAGCTGTAAGTACAACACAGCTCTCATTGTTAATGAGAGCTGTGTTGTAATGAATTGTCCAAAAGCTGACATACAATGATGAGTCTGAACCAACCTTTATTACCTATGTCAATGTAGTGTACAATTTGTTTAATTTTAAGAACTAGTCAAATCTAACTTTACAGTTAAAAATAAATCTATAAATGTAGATACTATGTGTTTAGCTTTTCATCGCCTATGGTGGCAGGAAGTGCATACTATGTATCCTGTGGAGATGCCACACCCCCTGGTGGATAAGGAAATAACTCAAATGTCTTCAACTCAAGAAATGACGACTATAAATGTATTCTTTTAGGTGGGAAAGTTAAACCTTGGGGCTTGAACTTGTGCTAATACTTAGTACTGAGGATTTATCTTTATAAATATAATACAGAGGTGTAAGCCTCAAACTAACTAATCACAATGCTTATGACCTTTGGACAGTTTAATTATAAGGTGAGAATAAATAAAAGGAAAAAAGACAGAAGTGCTGGCAAAGTTATCTCCAAGTAGGGAGGATTTATTATTGTAATAAACTTGCAGAAGGCAACAAATTAACTACCACCATCTTTATTTAAAGATATTCTTTTGGCCTTTAATTGATAGAAGAGCTACAGAGGATAAGGTGGAGGGGGGATGCAGCAAACAGCCAGCATATAAATTGCAATTATGATAATGTGAAGCTGTGTGTGTGTGTGTGTGTGTGTGTGTGTGTGTGTGTGTGTGTGTGTGTGTGTGTGTGTGTGTGTGTGTGTGTGTGTGTGTATGTTTTATACTGTCAGACTCCCATGAGGAAGGCTGCTCTGACAGACCTGCCATCTACCTTCAAGTCAAATTCTCAGAGCTTTTGAGTCAGCAAGTTGCCAAGTGGTCTAGTTTGTTAGCTGTAATGGATTTGGCAATGCAAGCGCCTGCATACACTCTGAACACACATACATGCTTCCCTTTTAAAATACAATAAAATTGGTCCCTCTTCTCAGGTACAGTACATGAGGATATTGAACAAACTCAAATATGAATTTCTGAACACATTCTGATTCACGATCACACATTTCAGGCAGCTGTTTAAGTTTGACTTTAATAGCCATATTAAGGTTTAACACAATGGTTTAATGAATTTGGGGTATGAGAGAAAAAGTCAGAATAGCAATACAAGAGGAAACAAGATAAATATGCCAATTGGGATTAGATGGAATGAAATAAAAGTATAGAATACAACATGTAGCACTGTATACATACAAGAACATTGATTGTCTTTTAGTGCAGAAATAGAAAATACCCAATACAGTTATGTAAACATATTTTGTGTACCTACTTCATGAATCTTCAATTTGATGTTCTTTTGTTTTTTTTAAATGTATGTTCTAGAAGTAAATATACGTAATACAGAAGACATAATAAATAAACCCTCCCTCTTTCTCTAACTTAATGAAAGCAAAGCAAAGAGCCTTTATAGGAAGGACATGTTTTAACCTCAATTATCTGCATACAGTAGCTTAAATGCTAGCAAAGACTTAAAAGTGATTTGCATAAAATTAATCTCCTAAAATGTTGCTTTCAATTGCTTATAGCCAAATCTCTTTTGGCTTTGCTGACTAACAAGATGTGATCACACTTAAATGTGCGAAAATGTGCCAGGCCTGGACAAGTAATGGGTCACAAGGACAGGTCCTTCTCTAGCATAACATTATCACATCGAGGCTCCAATGCAAGCACTGCATCATTTTTAGACATGACCTTGAGCTTTGTGCAGTCCCACATCACATTTGTGACAAATGGAAATAATGTTATACTTCATATGTGTGTATGCACAACCGGTACACAGGCACATGCTGGTCTCAATTAACACAGATCATAAATGTAGCAAAAGCTTGTGGACAAGGACTCAAAAAGCTAGACATGTCTGCTACAGTATGTGCACTAAATTGTATTAAGGAAGGAAACTGTAAATTGAATTGAAAACAATTGACAAACTTGGAAACATTTTACCAGGTTATCTTGACGCATAGTTTGGTCAATAATATACAACTACTGTATATACAAGCAAACGTGTAGTTTTTTACAGCTATCTCGGTTTTAAATCAAAATATAATATGCGTGTGAAACAACATTTATGGGGACAAAAGGTCGCCTCACCTTTAGGGGTGTCTTCGTTCAGCGGCTGGAAGGCTGCCATGTTTGGGTTCCATGTTCCTGTGATCACATAGGCCTTCCCATCAGAGCTCTTCCCCATCGACTCCTGTATAGGTATTAATACATGGAATAGTTAAAAAAAATAAAAACTCAACTTTTAGTACAATTTCAAATGTAAAATATCAATACAGGTAGATATTATATTGTAGAAAGGCACATTTATCAGCTTCACAAATATATACTAGGACAAACAAAACTGAGAAAAACAGAGCACAGTAATAATAACTGGCTGAATATAGCATTAACCTGGCTATTGACTCTGGTTGTGCTTATTTAGGTCTAACAAATGAAAGGTCTGGTTAAACAAGCTAAGGTGGGTTGAGCTCACCATGTCTAGTAGATGCATGTCACTGTTGCATACTTTCTGTCCTGGACTCAGCAGCATCCCAAAACACCTAGAGCGAAGACACAAGAGATAAAAAACACAAATCAATAATCACAAATGTCTCTGCTGAGGTACAGTCTGGATTCACCAGCAGAGGGGATCACAGTAGTTGGGTGTGACTGAACTACAATCATAAATATTTTACTGTTGATGCGTTATGAACTTTCAAGCATCAAGCAGACAATCTGACAATAACTGTAAGAGCCTGAACTTTGCATTGCACAATTTAAAAAAAAGTAATACATATATTTTAGCCACAGTTTTAAAATATCTTGATGACCTGTGTAGCATGTTTAAGCCGATTCAGGGTGATACAAGATCAACTCTCCCTGCCTCTTCTGGCTTTGCCCCTCACATAGAATAGGGAAGCATGGACGCACAGGAAGTTAAAAATAGAGAGGAAAACCGGTACAGGCAAACTTCTAAAACACATATCTGAGGTCTTGCACTATACTGAAGCAGCATTGCATGTGTTGTTTGCAATTCATCATAACATCCTAATCACTTTGCTATAGTTAAGTCCCTTCAGCTTTAGGTGGAGGTGCCATCCAGTGGTCAGCATGGGAACATCCCAATTCAGAAATGCATTATATAAGAACATAAGAATAACTTATCTCAGCTCTTAATGAGGTGTGTTAATACTGGGCTTAAAAATATAAAGGCTGAGTGTCATGCAGAGTGATTTTTCAAAAGGTTTTGCGTGTTTGTATAGAAAGATTTCCTTTCTTTAAACAAAGTGTCCCAGGGTTAAAATAGAACTTATTGCATCTATACACATGATGCCAAATCATAGAACATTTCAAAGGAATTAACCATCAACACAGAGGCTATAACACAAAGTATAAAATAAAGTGTTGTCAAACATGTGCCTAGCCCCTCAGAAAGGAATCAGTCCTGAACACAATAGAGGTTTCCATTGGCACTAAAAAAATAAAGGAGAGGGCAGGTGTCTCCCTCTGATAGCGATAGGAGGTGAGGGAATGAAGAAGAAAGGAGGGGAGTGTTAACTGACCCACTTCTTTGTTGCTGCCTGCTAGAGCACGTAGAGCCATACTACAAATGGGAGAGATTGCAGGAAGTGGGAAATGTTACAGTAGTATTCCTCTGTTGGACGTTTGTTTTAAATCATGCTCTATTTGTCCTTGTTGTTTTTCCTCTGCAATATTTTACCAACAAGTATGTGCACTCACTGTCCTTATTAAAAGAAAGCTAATCTGGTGGTTTAATCTGGAAAGTCATAATATAACAAGGCATAATATTTTGTATGGCTTAGAAAGAAGTTCCAAACTTTTGAAAAGCTAACCCCTCTGGGAAGATGTGTGAGGAATAAATGCGGTGCAAGACGTGCCGATCCATAACAAAGAACAGCCAGTGGAAGGTTCTTACTGCAGGCCCTCGTCACGCATCACCTCTCTTACAGGGATCCTCACCTCTCGATGCCCAGCTCCTTGTTGCACATTTGCTGAACTGAAACCACGACCTTCTTCTGAATGCTCTGTCGCAGCTTAAAGTAGAATTTATCTCTGTCCTTTGGCACAGGACTGTGGATAGGAAAAAAGGAGGTTATTATATATAACCTTTAGGACTTTGGTGTAATTCAAATGTTGTCAAATGTAAGTGTACTGTGGTGTTCTTTATTGTGATTCTTAAGTGTATTTCCATATACCTTGTTCCATGTTATTGTTCTCTCTGTCTTAATGCCAGTGTCTTTGATACTTTGTCATTATCTTAGTATAACTATCCCAGTTAAATATAAAATAAAACATTTATTTTCTCAAGTCTTCTGAGTTTATCACATTTTACAGGTTGTGTCGTTTCAGAAAAGTTACCGGCCGTTTTATTTCAGAAGAAAACAGAACAAAGAAAATCCATCACTAAAACACTCAATATTTGATAGCTAGTGAAAATGTAAAAATTATCTTGCTGTGCCATTAAGTTTTATGCATTTTGAGGATGAACAATATCATTCAGATAAAATAGTAGAGCTGCAGCACATTACAGTTTTCCACATATTGAGATATCTGTGATACCAACAGTCCTGAGCTGATAAGAAACACACACACAAAATGCATTTATGTACACGTCGTACCATCATTCTTCTTTCATAAAACGGAGTTTGATTCTCATGCAGTTTGATATAATATATGATATGATATAAGATGTGAAGATAATATTTGTTTTTGTACATGTACACAACCATTATAGTCTGAGACACCTACGTAAAGTAATAAATGGGTGTGTATCTGCACATGTATGTGAGGATATGTGGACCAGGTACCTGAAGTTGCCCTTGCCATCGTCCTCTTTGATCTCCAGGGTGACAGTGAAGGTGTAGAGGTCGCCTTCAGGCGGGCCGGAGAGCGCCGTGTCCCTGATGTCTGCCGGCCGCGCAGAACGCCGGAAGGCTGTGGAGAAACTGTACAGGATACGACTGACCTGTTGGAAAAGCAAAAGAAACACAAAAGTTTGTAGGCAAGAGACAGGTAAGTTCACTGAAAAGATTAAACAGTGACTTTAATTTAATGTCATATGTCAACAGGTTCCACATAATTGTATTAGGTTAGTTTAAAGCAATAGTATGAAGTTGAAACTTTAGTTTTTTTATTTAGACTTAATATTATTGCTTTCAATTAACCTAATACAATTATGTGCTATCTGTTTACATTTTTCTAAGTGTACGATAGATTTGGAATTTTAAAAAAGTAATTGTAAAGAAAATATTTACAAATCTGAATGGAACTGATACATTTAAATGTTAAATTAGTAAATAGAATAAAAAGACCAGAACTGGACAATTTAATACTGAAAAAAGTGCAATAGAACTGGGTATCATTGAGAAAACACAAGACAACAGCGCCCTCAGCTGGTTCACCAGTGTCAGCACTTATAGGGCTGTGGTAGTAATACAGCCTCACCGTTTTTTACATCAATATAAAGCGCACATGCTGTCAGGTCTACTATACTGCAAGTTATAACAGAAGATATCTATGTTTGATATCTCTAGAGCCTTTTATTAATGCAACTAACTCACGGCCTCTTTGATGTGGCAGGAGAAGACATGGATCTGGAAGTCCTCAGCGCTCCGGTAACTCTCAGTGAAGGAGAAACAGTCACTTTCCACAGAACCTTCTTTTCCACGGGCACAAAACAACACCTTGTAGATTGGAAATACGGCGATCTCTGTTCCCGAGGCCTGGTCCACAACCCTGAGAAAAAGTAATGTTATTTTAAGTGCAGCAGTCTAACGTTAACAGCAAAATATCTTATTATGTAAATGAATTGCTTTCTTTCCAACAACATTTTATTATTACCTCGTTTATTTTTCAATTTACAGATTACTTTTTCTTTACTTAGGTTACATGACAACCCAGAGCAGTTATCTCAACATTAAAACGTCTAAGATGTTGTTTATATACAAGGTCTGAGATACTTCACACCACCATGTTACCATAAGTTATTTACAATAATCTTCTACCTCAATAAATGTCATTCAACTTTATATTTATCCCAGCTTCTATTCATTCAGAAAGTAAGGCAATCAGGTCACTCTCGTCTACTTGAGCGGAAATGTCAGTACTTTCAGTGTGGTAAAAAAAAAAAGCCTTCAGTTTTCATTTTATGACTCAGGATGGTTACAAAAACTAATTTCCTCTCCAACTGTACTTCTTCTGCGGGCTAACAGTCTTTGAGATGAGGGGCCCCTTTAATAGCCACATCATTCAAAGTAAATTCTCTGTAAACCTATTTACGTTCACCTATTATAATGTGGCTGTAATACAGTTATACCAGGTTACTGTGATAAACATGAACAACTACACATTTTAATGGAATATCTAACCCCAAAGTGATTATATGTGAAATAGTTTTTCTGCCCGTGTTTATTTGCTCTCACAAGATGTGCTTTCTCTTAAAGGTAGGGTAGGTAAGTTTGAGAAACCGGCTCGAGATCGCTAGAATTTGAAAATACACAACCGGAGAAAATCTGCCACTTCCTTATAGAGCCCCTCCTCCAACACACACGAACGCGCACATGACCAATGAGGGCATGAGATAAGTTTGTGCACAGATGGAAGGCTGACAGGCAGGTAGGCCATCCAGTTATTTTAGCCGGGCCGGCTAAAATGATGGTCGTACTTTTTACAGTATTACAGCTTCCATAGATGACATTTTTTAATGGATTTTTTGTCAAAGCACTTAAGATATTCATTGCTATCGGGATGTTAAGAGCATTCCATGGAATATAACAAAAAGTGTATCTCGAGCCGGTTTCTCAAACTTACCTACCCCACCTTTAAAGGCCTCCTATTATGCTATTTTTAGGCATATATTATGGGTCTCAGTATATACAAATATATAAAAACATGTCTATGATGTGTTTTGCTCAAAATACCAAACAGATCATGCATTTTAGACATCCCTCATATCCCTCTATTCCAGCCCCGTTAGAGTAATGCAGATTTTTGGTCCTTAGCTTGAAAAAAAATAAAAGAGGAGGCGGAACTAATGCCTGCTCAGAATTCTACCGGCAGATGCAGCTAAATGCTGCCGTGATTAAACGCCATCATGTTCCAAACCACTTCAAGGATTATTTCTGAAACAGTATGGAGCTCAAATGCTTTTTCTCTTGCCAATTTACCACAAGGTGAGTTCCTTTTGTTATTTCCTGCTTTTTACACATGCTCTCTCCAGTACAGGTTAGCTCTGAGTGTTAGCGATGCTTGCCAATGTAAACAAAGACCATATTACATCCAAAACACGTCGCGCATTGTTTCCGATAGCAACGTTTCTGATAGTGTGAAGCCACACTCGCCACACATTCGGTGTGAAGCCAGCCCACATTTCCGATATTACGTAAATCTGGATCAGCTCCGTTGTACCCCCGTTTTTAGAGATTTGGGTACGGAGTAAAAAAGAGAGAGGGTTTTGTTATCTGACACTTTGTGAGTTCCCTGACACACCGGGGACACATATTTATGTATACAAGACATAAAAAAGTGCATTTTGCATGATAGGTCCCCTTTAAAATCAAGGCTTTTTGTTCACAAATTCAAGGTTATATGGGGTTTCGAGGGGTTAAGTACTCCTTTAACAAACTGTTCTACATTTGTTTCATCAAAGCCTGGTTTAAATATACCCAGGTCTCAACACACACAGTCTCTGTCTCAGTGTCTGGCTGACCTGACGGAGCCGTCGGGGCCACAGGGCACGTGCAGTGTGATGGGGATGGGGATGGCGCTCTCGGCCCGCAGGGTGGCCATGGCCCTCTGCGCCTCGGCCTCGTTGCGGGGGGCTTTGACCCAGGTGCAGCCAAGGTAAGACAGCTTGTTGAACTGAACACTGTCCTCCTCTAGCACTGTGGGGCTGGATGGTGCTGGACATGTTTCTGTAGACAGAAAGATTTAGGTTGCGTTGTTATTTGTTTTTTCTTGAGATCTCTGTTCTTATTTTAAGCAAAACAGATGTTTGCTTCTCTATTTTCTGGCAAACTTTTAACCAAATTTGTATCAAGATAATGCAACAGTTGTATCATCAGGGTAGACAATAATATTTCACATTTGTCTGGTATGCCGTTAAACCATCATGAGATACCTTTTCCACATCCTGTAGCTCTACAGAACGCTGCATTTTGCAAGTGTGAAACAAAACCACAAAAACCCAACTGAGAAGAAGTGAATAGCAGTACGTGAGAGAACTTCTACGGAGGTTTTGGAGTCTTCTTTAAATTTCTTTAAACAGGAAGTAGAACAATGAGAGCAGCAGCTGGACTTCCACTGCTGACTGGCTATTATTCTACACAATGCTAACCATTTCCTCTTAGTGTACTCAGCAGTAGTAAAGCACACAACCACTTTTACAGTATGTGACTGCAAGTACACAAATACGATGTGTAGTCCCAATGTTTTTATTTTTTTTATTTAACCAGATAAAAAAAGCATTGAGATAAAATGTCATTTTCAATGCTGACCTGGCCAAGAAGGCAGCAACGTTACACATAACACATAACACAAACATATAAAATACAGAGAACATAACTAAGAAAACAAAAGACGAAAAAGCAGTCACTACATTGTGCACATTAGGACAGTAAGAAAGGTGCACTACTTGTTACTGCAAGAGCAGCTGGTGGTAAGGACTTCAGACAACTTCAATTTAAAACATGCTATTGAGACAAGTGGCGTCAATTTGAGGCGTGATTGAAGGTCATTCCAAGACCAAGGACCATAATAAAAAAAGACTCCTTTTTCCAGCCTCAGTCCGCACAGCAGGTACCTGGAACCGTATCCAGGCACTGGGTCTGAGGTTGTAAGAGTCACAAACTGGGGCAAATCTGGCACATATGTACAGTGGAAGCTTACCTAAAATGGCTTTATACATTAACAAAAAGAAAACCAATGATGCATCCTACTCATAGTAAGTGAGGACCATCCAGTTAGGCTATACAGTTTGCAATGATGAGTCCTATAGGGAGCATTTGATATATAACGCAGTGCAGCATGGTAGAGTGGGTCAAGTTTGGCCAAAACAGTGGGACAGGCAAATCTAATGTGTTTTTATTCATTTTTTTAATTACAATTACAATGTATCTGCTGAATTGAAAAATATATATATGTTTAACTCTGGTAGTGCTTATGCCTTGCACCTGCAAAAAAAAAAGAATGTGCGGTATATTGTCGACCATGTCATGTTGATTTTGCCTTCTTGTTTGTAGAGCCGTCAGGGCCAACCTGTCCTTGCTGATATACAGAACATTTAAGCCAATGTCAGAGGGTTCAGATATCAGCCTTGCTAATCTGCTATATTTTAATATATAAATGCAGTGCAGACGGCACATAGCTTGGACTTCAACATTTGTGCACATTGTTATTTCCACTTAAATGTCAGTGCAAATTAATTATAATTACGTATACTTCTCTAAAACAAAAAAAGCCCATATCCATAATAACTTAGACTGACGACAATAACAAAAAGAACAGTTTTAGTTTTTTAGTTTAGTTTTTAAATTAACAAATGGATTTGGGAAATGTTCAGCCATATTGTGAATACAAGTAAGACTAAACTCAATCTGCTGCTTTTGACAGTGATATCTCACAGAAAGGACATGAACTAATAACGTTACAGTTTATATTCCCATTGAGATGCCTGAGCAAGAATAGTTGACTGACAGATTGTAATCACCTGTGAGTAGACACACTGATCGTAAATAGACCTCTACCTGCAGGTTGGGGCTCCAGGACTTGGCTCTCTGGGTCCTTGTGCTTCTCCATCTTTTCCACATTGCTCTTTTCCACCTTCACCTCATCATCATCGTCATCCAACACATCCTCCATAGCTCTCACGAGCTGCTCACTCCCATTCCAAGACATCTAAGAGAGAGAGTGGGAGAGAAAAATTAAGCTGGGGATGAGAAAAGGATGGATTAAACCTGGTGGAGAAGATAAGGACACAGTAGAGCTTCCTGGACTGAGTCAGCACTTGTCAATGACCTTGTTTTCATTGGCTTTTAGCATGTTTTCATGGGCTGTTTTACCACCACGCTGCACCTTTTACAACCCTTTACAGCTGCAAGTCTGACCAGCGTGTTGTATGAGGGATGAATATTACATATTACAGCCTGTGTGTTAACAGTTTGTCCACGAGCAGTTCTGACCTTGAGTCTTGGTTTGCCCTCGGAGCCTTGCGGTGACCCGGCGACACCGGGCTGTACCAGAACAAACTCCTCGCTGGTGACGGTGGCCACGGACTCTGTGGAGCTGCTGACTTTTCCAAGAGAGGACCGGTCATCCATAGCTGGCTGGTTTACTCAGGGTCAGCTGGGGAGACCAGAGGTAAAGCTCTCCCCTTCCCTCTCCTGTCTACCCAGCTCTGTGGGAATACACACAGATTGCATTAGACAATTTAGGAGGTGTTTTCTTGGTATTTATGCTGAAATAAAATAAAATGCTTTAGCAACAAGTGGATAAGAGTGAGGTGGTGGACGCCAATGTTATCCATGAAACTTACACAATAATAGAGTTACAAGATCTCTATACACACACACAAAGTGGGCATGTCCACTTAGGAGCTATTCAACTAATAGAACAGGAATAATTAGATCACATGTACCGTGTGCGGTGTTGTCACTGTGATGTACAATGCCAAACCACAACACACCCATTCAGTAGTACTCACACAGAAAGGCACTACCTGAACAACTCCCTGGTTTTGTGGGCTCTACTTTAAGGTTATGAGTCCGAGACAAAGTTATTAAAGGTCCCATGTCATGCTTTTCCGGTTATTACCCATCCCCTTGTGTGTTATGTAGATTTTTCTGCATGTAAACGGTCTGCAAAGTCACAAACCCTCAAAGTACACCCTGTAGCGAGTAAAACTCTAACACAGAAAAGACATGTCTATGCTGCCCCAGAACGCCTCGTTGGAGATTTTCTTTTTTCTTGATGGGTACAGTGACGTGACCATACCCAAATGGACTCATTGGTCCAAATGGACCAATCCGTGGAGCTCCTCACACACACACACACACACACACACACACTCACACTCTCTCAGCAGCGAAACTGTGACGCGCTGGGGGGGTGCTAGTGGAGCCTCGCAGCGGCGAAACTGTGGCGCGCTTACACTGTAGGTACGCCGCGTTTGGGGGTGAGGGTGCTAGTGGAGCCTCGCAGATGGGGGTGCTGCAGCCCCCTCAGTACCCCCCCTTCCCGCGTCCATGGTGCTCAGGCTGAGTTCAGGCTGAGTTTCGCGATGTCTCGCTGTCTCGCTGTCTCGCAGACCCCACGCAGCAACCAGGAAACGACACCAGTGTTGCGGCTTTCACTTTCTAGCTCCTCGCGAGAGCTTTTCTGGTTCAGCTCCCGTTTCCCTTTTCAGCTCCTGCTCTGTTCACACTGCCCAGAGCTGCCGCTGCTGCGTCATGACGTCACAGTTTACGTCGCTGATTTTCTCCCACAACAACAACGGGCCGGGGACTGCATCGGGTCGTGTTGCTTTTAATCATACGAAGCCAGATTACATTAAATTAAATAACGACTTCTCCAACCTTATACTTTTCTCCAGAGTGCCGTGGTTCATTGTTTATTAATGTGTTTCAGCGGCATTTACCGACCGCTGCAGTGCTGGCTGCTCTTCCACGGGAGTTTATTGTCCCGTTAGCTCCGGGTTAGCTCACACGGCTCTAAAGTATTCACTGTCTGACTGTCACACAAGCAGCTGATACATATCCCCAGTTCCCCTTAAGTGAATGTGTGTCAGTCTGAATTGACGCTGTTTGGCATCACAACGCTGTTATGAAAGTTTCTCTGGTATAACATGGGTGATGTTAGCATAGCAACCGAAGCTAAACTGACTACTTGCTAAGCCGTTTTCTATAGGCACATTTTACCGGCGTATTTTTCATTATGATTCTACTTCTGATAGTCGGACATGACAACCTGTATAGCCCATGTATCTCCACAATGATCAATAACAGCGAACGGATGGTCAAAGTAAGGTTTCCTGCACGCCTCGACGTAAGAGACGTAAGCGACGCCGCGTCATAGCTCCGAAGCTCTTGCCTCTGGACCGACAATATTTTGGAGCTGGAAGTGAACCGCATTCCGGAGCTATGACGCGCCGCCGCTGCGGTGTGAACAGGAAAAACCGGCGCTTTTCAGGCTCTAGCTCCCAGCAGGAGCTGGAAAAGCGCCGGTGTGAAAGGGGTATAATAGAGCTCACACTGTCCGCTCCTCGCAGCAGCGAGCCGCGCAACCTCCCGCCAACACGGCACCCAGACCCCACGCAGCATTCTCATCCGTTTGTCATTACTGGTGTCATTTTCTGGTTGCTAACGCCATTGTAACACATAATCACTGATGTTCCGCTGTAACTAGGGATGTCCCGATCACCTTTTTTTGCTCCCGATCCAATTCCGATCATTTGATTTTGACAATCTGCCGATACCGATTTTTCCCGATCCGATCTTTATGCAATGCATTAAGAGAAAAAAAAGGAGAAAAGCATTCAAGTTGTCCCTTAAACCCCACGTTCTCCACCACAGATAACGGCTGGTCATCCAACGCGATGAATTCAGCTATCTTGGCTGTTATTTTTTTGGCCTTTTCACTGTTCTGGGGCAGTTTCTCTTTCCTTTTAAAAGTCTCTGAAAGTGTCGGTTGTTTCAGTGCCGTTACCTGAGTGGCCGCTGTGTACTCGTTGTGTTGTTGTTGGTGTTTGTTTCTCAGGTGGCGTATTAGATTGGTCGTGTTGAACGTAGCTCTGTTCTTTCCACCACGCGGAACCTCCGCCTTGCAAACATTGCATCTGGCTGTTACACTGCCTTCGCTTTCAATTTTATAATACTTCCAAACTCCTGACATTTTCTCTGTCCCGACTCCCGAGTCACCAGCTGAACGTAGCCTCTCGTTAGCTTACTGCTACTATTAGACACTGCGCCCTGCCCACTCTGTTGCCAAATTTGAGAGAAATAAGCAACCAGGTCTATGAAAACAAGCCCAAAAGAAGCAACACATACATGATGTTGTGTAATTTTAAACCAAAACTAAGGCCTCAGGATGACTTTAAGACGTGAACATGGTCATTTTTGTTTTGTAACATTAAATAAAATAAAAATATTTTATAAAAAAAAAAAAAAAAAATCCCGATCCCCGATTTTTTTCTCCCGATTCCGTACTTTTGAAAATCACGTGATCGGCTCCGATCCCCGATCACGTGATCGGATCGGGACATCTCTAGCTGTAACGGTGGTGGACTCATCAGAACAGAGTGGGCGAGCTGACCAATCAGAGCACAGTGGGCTCACAGGGAGGGGGGGGGGGGGGGGCAGGAGTTCCAACAAGCCGTTTAGGACAGAGAGTGAATACACATACTATACAGAGATGCTGTATGAGAAACCAATGTGAGTTTGGAACATTGAACAATGTAAATCTATTCTAGTATACCTCAACAATGGAATTATGATCAGTAGAAATGGCCATGACATGGGACCTTTAAGACCCTCTATTCCTCAAAGATAAGAGCCCAAAAAAAGTGAGCATATTTTCTAAACCTAACCGGCAATCTGTTGAAAAGTATTCAGTAATTTGAGTGCAGTCAGTGTCTTCCACATCACTCTGCTACAATATTTAGCAGCTGTCTGTCACAGACGCGCAGGCCCAATAGTCTGGCAGACACATTACTGTATGGTTCAATATTCAAATGTTCATAATAAATGCTATGAACATTAGAGAAGTGTAATATGTGCTGTAGTATCCTGCCACCAGCAGCTGGTTTTAGTTAAACATACTGTTGCTAAGCAGCCACTGTCTGTACAGTTATTTAACTGATATGTTTGGCTTCACTACTCACAGTAGATACATCTGTTACCATTCACATATCTACAAGCCTTGTCACACTAGCTAAATGCCTTTGTTGAACCATTATCTGTAAGAACCTTTTTTATAATAGTTGTTAGGAATCACTAACCATCTGAGTTTATATTTGCTAGCACAGCACCAACATACACGCACTGACAACATCTGTCTGCACATCTGTATCAGCACAGTGCCTCTACATGTTACATCCTGCTGAATCATGAGTTGGACTACAGCACAGACAAACATGTCATCATGCAACGCTGCTTGATACCTGGCTGTAAGAAAGTAAGCATAAATAAAACACACATATAATTAAGAACTTTTTTTGTAATCGCTCTGAAGTACTGCACTGGGTTTTCTCAGCTATGCTTAAGTTCATTGACGTCATGTTTTTTCCTATTCTCTAATACGTTATAAGCTAGAGGGTTCAATATAATAGGGTTTTATATTCAGTGTTTATTATGATGCCGTGAAGAACGATGCAAACACAACCAAACACACAAAGGTGAGAACAAAAGCATGAAGGGGCATTCATTCACACTCAGTGACATGATTACATACAAAAGGCCTTCATACACACTTAACTCGAGCAAATTATGCACACTGCACACCCAAATAGACATATATGAGGAAGGCAGCAGGGTCATGTGCTCCAATCACACTTTTTCAATTACACAGAGCAGCGTGAAGCAGAAAGGGAACACTCAACTGATTCACTTATGAAGACGGGCAGTGAAAAGAATACTACAGTTTGTTGTTTGGAGCTAAAGTCTTTATTTGCTCTATTGGATCACAATGTCTCTTTTTCTAAAGTCAGACTGGATCTGAAGCATGATATGAACAGCAGCCAAACTCAACTGGCTATTAATCATAATTACTTAATGTTGACTATGCAATAACAGAACATCCCATAATCTCCCTCTCACACACAAACAAACATCCATGCAGGTACCGGAAGATGTTGTAACGTGGTTTTCTGTCAAGAATAAATAAAGGGTATACTGAATGTGACTGTTTTATCCACTACAGACTCATTTAGATGGAATCCGTAAAGTGCCAGTTGATCATTTTAAATGTGGTTATTCCACACAGATTTATCCAGATTACATCGTTTCTAAATTGTCTCACTTTTGCTGGCCTTGTTTGGCCGAACAGTCACTTTGTTTTTGGCAGAAACTCGCACTTTAACGTTTGCACCCAGTCATTACCAGCCTGCCTATCCAGTAAAGTCCCAGTTGGCAGCCTTGCTACCCAACCCAGGGCTGGACGGAAACTGTGAGTGTCCGGCGCTGCAGACAGGCTGAACAACTCCCACAGGCACCGGGCCCTACACACACGTGATGTCTGTGAGGGAGTTAAGTGATTTTCTATGGGTCGATTTAGCTAAGGCTGCATAATAAATTGTAATTTATTCATATCACTATATCTACACATTGCTATTGACTGGGATCTTGTGGCCATTGAGTGAGTTAAAAGAGAGTATCAATAAATATATGCACTTTTAAATGAATTAAATGACACTTCACAGGAAGTTTGAGGCAAATGTGAGTTGGCTGGCTGTTTCTTTTGTTTTAAGATAATGATGGCCAAAATGTCTGATTTTAGGTTGGATAACAACATGGTATTAATCCCCACTGAAAAATGAATTTGCCACCAAATCAACTCATACAGTACACAAACAGTAAAGGCAATACATTCACACTACTACTCAACAAATACACATACACAGTGCAACAATGCCCAAACTGCTGACTGCATCTGTACTGCCTCTTTGATAATGGAGCATAAGCACACTGAACAGACCTGTTGAATAGGTATACATAATAATAACATTGTTAGGGTTGGGCTGTTTACAATAACTTGTCAGTATTAACTTGTAATGTATCCTTGTTAAACATTATTTGGTCTTGTCATTTTTTTATTTTTTTACCCTGTTACCTACTGAAATGTGTTATTACTGCCAATCTTAACAATGATGTCTGGACAAGTTACCCCATACTGGGATCAGGGTGTGACAATTACTGTCAGTGTTGCCAATTAATTTCCCTGTATGCATCATGTTCTGGAATCCCTTCTGTAGAAAAGCATCCACCACACATCTTGTAGCCTCAGTCCGTCCTAACGTGAACGAGAATGAGCCAGGTGATGTTTAACTTAAACAGTTCTCTTGTGCTACCAAGATCTGAAACCTGATCTAAGGCTTATTTAGGCGCCCAACACAGTAGCTGCTTTCACACCTTACACCGGACTTTGAATCACTTCCTGTTATGGATGATGCTAAAGCCATTCCAGTTATTTTCATATTCAAATGTGATGAATACCTGGTTTCGACCTCAACTATTGAGATAAACTTGTGTTACACACTTCAAAACAGCAGCAGCACAACACTGTATTCAAGTCTATCAATAGACGAGGAAATTCTGAAAATGTGAATTATCAATGGGTAATGGACACTTCTTAATTCCTGATATACTGGTTAGTTCTGTGGCTGGTTGTGTCATACTACTCATTATCAGATACATACTTTATGACAACAAAACACTCCATCAAGACACACCACAAAAGGACACTTTGGTTTAGAGCCAATGCTAAAGCCTGGCCTTCATCTGACTTGTACCAGTGTATTCCTGTTTGTTTATATTACTACAATGATCTACAGCCTGTCGTGAAGCTCTGAAGTTTTCTAGTGCTCTTAATTATTACCAGTATTTCTCCTTGCCACTTTAAACGGCAGCAGTTCATATCCCAATACTTCATACATTCATTAAAATATCCATCCCACTAAGGTAATGTCTCCAAATGCCCACCAAATGTTATATCAGGTACTTCACTTACTAAATATTGTTAATACCAGCTCAATGTTGCCCTTTTAATGAGTAACTCTACTCTTATAGGGCTAAATTAACTTCAAACAAACTGTTAAATAACCCATTTCAAGGTCATAAACAGATTTATATTTGTATTAATATCACCCAGCCCTGCTTTAGTTATGGGTTATGAAATGTTAACTCTCAAGTCTCTCCTTTAGTTGAACATCAATGACACAGATGATGTAATCCAAAGACACATCCTGAAGCTTATGATCAAACAGGGAACAAACGCTATGGCACCATGACATCAGTTGCAATAATGTGATTGAGGTATGGCTAGTTCCTACTACACACCTTGAGCCCTAAACGCCAACAAGTTTAAAAACGGTGGGGTATTGTTCTAATTATTTCTTAATTAAACCATATTCTGTGTACATCCCTAATTTCCAAAAACAGTTACCTGATTTAGAAATTCATAATGTTTGTTAAAAAAAATAAAAATGTTCAGAGACCTAATGAAATATAGACTTTATCTGTGTTCGTGTAGATGCTTTCAATAATTACTGCAGTAAAGTGTTACTGCTGCTATCATTTGTGTCTGCAGGCCTGGATGGAGCACATCACAAACCCTCACAACATTAGCAGTAAGCTAGTTTTATATGGCAGCTTTTCTATTTCGAAAGGACATCTAGCAGTTGAATTAAATGTACAGAATACTCGTCAAGCGGACAGGTTGAAATCACAACAGCTAGCTGATACAAACTACAAACACAGGCATGCAGTAGACAAGCAAAGCAATTCAGCTAGCGGAAAGCTAACTTATCAGTTCAGTCACAGCAGTCTTTATCCAATAACGTAATGACAGCAACAACATTGGTTAGTCACGAGCCGACCTGTAGACGCGGGGCTATCTGCCAGCCCAGGTGAATGCAGGCTAAACAGGAAGTACCAATGTGTACCAGGCTGCGAGCTAAAGCTAAGTTTGGCTGATGCTAACTAGCTCGAAGTCCAAAACAGTCGGACCTCTATCTGGAGGAGCGAGCTCACTCAGCAACACCCCGCCCCACTCCGGAGGAAAAATGAAGAGAAAGAAGAAGGAAAACAACATTTCTCATCTCACTGAAGGCTAACGGGAGACTAGAACGAACACAGGTGTTGAGAAAATAGCTGTCAACTTACTTGTTAGGAGCGTAGAGGAGTTGGTTGCTAGTAGTAGTAGCTGTCAGAAGAGTTGCAGCGAAGATCGTATATGTCAAACAAGATGAATCACTCGGGAGTTCAGTGACACGCCTTCCGGTTTGGAATGTGATTCACGCATGCGCTGTGAGTCTGGCACCAACCTTACATATTTTTACAGGGCAATATTTCTATTTTGGACTTTAACATTTCCCATTTGCTATATAGTTGTATACACATTCACATTTCTTGTTGTATAATTCCATTGGAAAAATTCATATGAATACAGTGAGACATCTATTTAGGCTTGTATTTTACACAGAAGAGCTAAAGTATGCATTGGCTCTGTTGATTTACATCTGTCTCTTATTCAAATTGGATCTGACAGCTGCATGAGAGCCACAGTATCAAGGCTTACACTTTACAATGAAGGATTCCTTTTGAAAAAACCATAGGATAAGTGAATGTTTTGCTCTGATAAATAGTTTTAGCATCTGATGGTGGTTGTTTGCCGCATGACAATCATAAGCTCAATGTCAAAGTTCATGCTGTCTCCAGAGCTCATGGTTAGTTATGGTAAGGGTTTGCATTTATATAGTGCTTTTCTAGTAAACATTTAGCAATTCAACTACACCCAATTAACTTTATGATAAAACTGTGGATGTGATATTAATTGGACATAACGTGTATGTATGTGCCTTGTAAATCATCACACAAAGAGACATTTCAAGCAGTTACAAATATTTTATAGTCAAAAGTTAACACTGTCAAATATTATTGTTTCTGTATTCGTCAGGTACAATATCTGTTTTAACCACATTTCTAAAAATCTTCTTATCTGTTCTTAAAGATAACTGGTTAAGTATGTAAGTAATAAAATATATAGTTGATACAATGCCTAAATAAACAAATGACAATAAATACTCTGTGGTAGTGGAAACAACATGAAAAAAAACACTAGTTTTATGTCTCCTTTCTCTTCAGAGATTTTAAACGTATCAAACTTGTCAGCCTTTGGTGATGAACTTTCCTTTTGCCAGGCTTCTATTTACTTTTTTTTTATCCTTTAAGTCAATCCAGAGAAATCTACAGTTCTATTGTAAAATAATTTTGAGATAGTGTATTGTAATGGCACTGCAGTTGACTTTTATTTAATCTAAGTGAATGAAAAGGTAAGAAAAAATAAATGAAAAAGCTTCTGATCAATGAATTCCAATAATGTAATATGCACTTTCGTGTATTGCTATAATGGCAACACTAGGCCTCTCTGGAAATCTTGTAAAATAACATGACCCAACATTATACTACACAAGTCCTCAATGTTTCTTGCTTTGCTTATTTAGCCTCACTTAATGTTAATGTTGTTATAGATTGAAATAGAAATAGAAAAAATCACAGGAAATATTTAAATATAATGTTTTGTCTGACAAGCAATGCTGGGTGATTGTAATGTACAAAATGAGCACTGTGCAACCGTTTTAAATCACATAAATGTGTATTATGACTTCTCACAGTATGAAAAAAAACATAAAATGAAATTACATGATTATTTGCTTTTCAAAAACTCAACATGAGAGTAGTACAGGAGTACATAAGGAGTGTGTAGACAAAATAGCACAAACTACTGTAGTTAATCACACTCGCTCAATCAAAATACATCATGTTGTATTCCAGGGGGTTTATGGTTTTCGTCAAGAACACAATGGGATCAAAAGATGCGTTCATTGCTTTCTGGTTAATATTTACAAATCAGACTTTTTGCATCACTGTCAAAAGAGATATTTACTCAGTTCATTTCAAGCTTGCCATTCTTGTTTGTTCACAGGCCTACACCTTTCTGGAGAAAGTGGGGATTCAGTGTGGATCTGGCAACCCAAAACAACCACTGTATTCATGATCCAGTTTTAAATCGCTTTTATGTATATGTACATGTGCAGCATTGTCATATCTTCCTCAGAGTCCACCATGCTTACAATATTCCTATAATTGAGTTGCTTGATGAGACAAAAGAAGCTGAAAGGTGATGACTGGAGATAAAGAACTGCAGTAGTTTGCCAGACAGCTTGCATAGAGTAAGCTCCAGTCGTCCATCCTCTACAACCTTCTCCTTTAACTCAAGCATGCGTCCAGAGATCCAGAAAACTGCAGAGGGGATGATGACTTTTCCTTCTTGAAACTTTTACAAATGTATTTCAGTCTCCATTTTGACTATCATGAAAACGTGTTTTATATTTACTACACACTCCATCATACTACATGTTTGTCCTTTGGCAGTCATAAGGAAGATGTGTAGCTTAAATTATCTAAGATAGCCCTCAGTCAGTAAAGACAGTAACAGTCAACAGACAGATTACGAGTTTACAACTAGACCCTTTATGTCGGAGCATAAAGAGACATGTTCTCACAAGAAACCTACAGTTTTATCTACAGTCAATTACATAATTACTATCATAGTGAAAACTTAAAATGAAAGGATATAAAGTTAGGAACTAGGTTTGAAAGGGATCCCTGTTTGTCACACTTTAATCTTCAGCAGTTGCCTTAAACAATCGTCTTAAACCCCCTTAAATCCCCCCAATCCTTAAATAAATGTGATAACTTCCACAAACATATAATCCATTATATTGTGGTCTTATTAGAAGAGCTGTTGGAGTTTGTGATAGTGAAATTAGGGGTGTGTTTGGGTGTGATTTCCTTTTTTCAGAGTGGTCACACCTCGGTGCTGATGGCTCGGGTGTTGGTGTAGAAATCGGGGGGGTCGGCCTCGCTGGGTCTCCCTCAGCAGGGAGCCTCGGACGGTAGGCAGCGGCATCGCCAGCGCCTGGTTCTCATAGTGTGTGGGCATGTAGGTGATGCGCTCGCCACCGTTGCGCATCTCGTCAGTGGTACGGATGTAGAAGGGCGAGTCATAGGGCGAGCAGGTGGGGCAGTAGGTGCGTGGCCCCCCTGTGGGTTTGGTGGGGTCGGAGGCTCGGGGCAGGTCTGGTGGGGACATGGACAGCGGGGTGATGATGGACCCGTCCAGGCCGGAGACACTGCAGGCGTTGCAGGCAAAGTGTTGCTGAGAGATGGAGCCGCTGTCAGACCCATTCTTCTTACAGCAGTAGTACTACAGAGGGGAAAGTCCATCACAGTCAGACAACAAAACTAACTGCACTGCAGTGTACCACTCTACAACACTGAGGTTGTTATTAAATGCTATCTCAGTTTCTTGAAACAACTACAAATTTGAAGATACAATGAAATAAATCCCAATAATAGATGTAATCAACATGCTTTAAAAATGTGTTTCTTCATAATAACTGTCCTTTTAAAATGACTGGAATACAATTTCTACAATGTCCCTAAAACAAGTGGGTTTATCAAGGTGGGATTTATTTTTTGGTTTACTAAGCTATTGTAATATTGATTAAAACAACTGTAAACTACAAATTCTTACTGAATATTCAAAACACAATTTCCATTTAACTGAAATAACTAACATGTATTGCTACCAATAATGTATGATTTTCTTTACATATTTGATGACCATCTTCCAATTTGATACAATATGTATAGCTTACAGTCTCCTATAAGGTGATATGTATATCATATATATATCTACAATGTGGCAGAATGATTCATATTGAAGTGTGATTTGACTATCTTTGAACACAAACACACTGAAAGAGTTGTACCTGGAGTCTACAGTAACAGAGCACAGCTATGATACACAGAAGTATCACTGTGGCCAGTATTCCTCCGGTTATGACAACAGTTCCAGCTGTCATCCGACCAGCTCTCCATCAAACTCTGACACAGGCACAGGAAGTGACATCATTAACAAGAGACGCCAGCTACAACAGCACATTTGACTTTCAATCAAATCACGCAAAGGTCAGCATCACAGTAAACACAGACGCAATGTGCTGGAATATATTTTCTCTGTTAGAACGTTAATAGAACAAACTCAAAAGGTCATTCTATAATTATGTGTAGAGAATTATGTGAAGAACATGAAAAGTGTCTTTGATACAAGCATGCATTATCACAGGTAATACAGCAGACAACTCTCCTAACTGCAAAACTGAAACTGAATCATAAAGAAAATGTAATATTTATATTGATAATTGTAAACCTAATATACTTTTTATACCCTCCACAGGAGGTAATGTTTTTGGTTTGGTATGATTGTTGTGTGAGACGGATAAATGGAAAAACTACAGGCACAATTTTCATGAAACTTGGTGGAGGGGGGTAGCATGATTCAAGGAGGAGATCATCACATTTAGAATCGGATCCTGGTGACTGGGCGGATTCACAATAATTCATATATAAAGCATACATTTACCATGAGGCATAAATGTTACAGAGTAAACCACACTGTTATTATCTGTTGTCATACTCACGTTCAGCAAAGTTGCTTAACACCTGAGGAGAGAAAAAGGGTGGTTCATTTGACTTATATATAATAGAAAGACAGACAGACAGACAGACAGACAGACAGACAGACAGACAGACAGGCAGGCAGACAGGCAGGCAGACAGGCAGGCAGACAGACAGACAGACAGACAGACAGGCAGGCAGGCAGACAGGCAGGCAGGCAGACAGACAGACAGACAGACAGACAGACAGACAGACAGACAGACAGACAGGCAGGCAGGCAGACAGACAGACAGACAGACAGACAGACAGACAGACAGACAGACAGAGAGAGAGATAGATAGATAGATAGATAGACAGATGGACTTACATCAGAAGAGTGTTTAAAGGTTGTACGTGTGAGGAGAAGTCACATTAGAGGTCAAAGGTGAGAGGACTGCCACACTGTATGAACATATCTGAGGAGAGAGGAATTGGAAAGAATAGTATTATATAAAAGTATAAGCTTCAGTGAAGAAGCTGTACACATATTCTCCACAAGGTGGCACAGACAGAACAGACAATAATCTCTCACAAATACCTGGCAAAACAGAACTCCACTAGATACAGTAATGTCTTTGAAGGATTAGGAAAATGGCCACTTGTTCCCCTTGCCCCGACCATTCTCAAGTCAGCAAAAATGTAAAAGACCATACCGAATCACACAACAGCTCCTAAGATGTGTTAAAGATCTCAAACGCATGTATGTATATGATAGTGCTAAGAGAAGCTGAATTCGTTTTTTCATTCACACACAAATGTTGACAGTCTGACGAGAAGTAAAGGAGGCAGTACTGTGGTCTGAACCCCTTCTCTGGCACCAAGCTCATAAACCATGTTTCTGCCAGAAAGTACACTTGCCTTCAATTATTTGTAGGGACCACAGGGGATGGCAGCCGACAGATTTCTCTTAACATCACTCATCATAACTCTCTCCAGTGCGTGCAACCTGAAACTCGGTACACCAAACTGTATTTTGCATAATTAATGCCAGCGCGGTGACTTGTACTCCAAATGGAAATGAAGTCACCGCTGTCACCACGTCATCCCTAACTCATAACAGATCTGTTTTTCTTCCTGTTTACATGTTGCTCTGCAAGCTCTTTCAGGCAAAGTTGGTGGTTAGATCAATTTGAGTTCACTTCATTTGACAAACTCCAGAGAGAAATTAGATATGTTCATCAGTACACACTCACACAGTGTGCTGCTGAGTGCAGGCACAACAAGCTGGATCAGACACTACTGGGTCCAGATTAGAGCAGTCTTCAATCCCCAATACTGCCTGAAGAGACTGATAAGACTCTCTCACACAAATACAAAACTCAACAAGGCAAACATGTAGTCATGCATCACCACATACATCAGTAAATCCTAAAAAGTATGTTTGAACAACAAGGCAATTGAAAGTGCTTTACAAAAAACATTGAAAGCACCAACACATGCAAAATAACTCACTATAAAATGACATAGTACTGTATACATCATATTAAAGATAACCAGTGATCCAGTTTATAATCATGAGCTCCTTTAGGCTATAGATGTATATAACGAAGTTGCAAGCATATTGTTGTTGTCTTGTCTTTATCATGCAACATTTTAGCTTGAGGCAGAAAACACATTTTTCAATCCCACCATGTTCAATGTTCAAATGACATCACTGACACCTGTCAGTCATCTCAGCTGGCTTACAGTATGTGTACCCTGAGGCTGTCAGTGATGCTGATGTTTGTAAATCTTCCATCTTATATTACATCTTGATACACTATACTATACTAACGGTATGGTGTGTTCGATTTTGGGACGATGCAGTATTTGTTGTTCATTTGAAAGACAGGTGAAAAACGAAATGTTTGATTGGTTGCCAACCTTGACAAGACCCCAGAGGAAACAATAAGAGTAAGATGAGTACTCAACTACTTTGCTTTAGTTTTGGTCTGAATCAATTTGTTAAGATAGCAAATTGAAGGAGCTAACATTAACACAAGGAGAGTGCAAGAGATATCAGGGATCAGGGTTTCTTTTTTAAAGCTTTTACATCTACTATCATTAGCCATTTGTATTTTGAGTTTTATTTATTTGTTGGCACTCCATTGTTTCCATTTATTTTTTCTTCCAAAGTGTTTTGGTTTGTAGGCAAAAAAACCTTCATGCTGTACAACTGCAGGTTTCCCATATGCTGTTTTTGGCAAATCAGAGTAATGGGAATATCTCCCCCTCTCTCTCTCTCTGATGGAGTGTTCCCTCTGGACTCTCGGCCATCAGTCTTCAGGAGCAGCTGAAGGACCTTGACTGCCCCGGAGGATTTTTACGAGATTGATTCTTTGGATCTTAAATTGCTCAGACCAGCAGTCGGCCAGTGTCAGTCTCTCCTCTACAAAACACACCACAAACACAATCCATGCTTGTAACATAAACGCCACAGGTCCCATCCCAACAGTGTTTGTTTTTGCATAACAAAGTATGTTTGAGAAAGACACCAACCTGCTCCCTCATCGATTAAATGTAAGCAGAAATGTGAGAAATTATAGAAATATTATGCAATTTTGGATAAAGGTTTATTAAATGAACTTTGAATCTTCCTTGGAAATGAAAGCAGTCAGTCAAAATGCTGCGATCAGAAAACCATAAACAGAATAGAGAAGTATATTCTTATTTAATCCTGGTTTTAATATTTTGGAAATGTTTGATGTTGTTCAGAACTGATTATTACACGACCAACCAAAATGGCGAAATAAAACATTGCGGGTTGCTTTTGCAATGCTTTTGAGTCCCAAAAAATGTGGATAAGGTAAATGGAGGGCTGAGAATTTTCCCTCCATCAATGTCAATCCAAGCCCTGAACCTAGAGCAGTGCTTGAAGATGTGTTCTTTTTAACTTACTACCTTCTAAGTGAAATTATTTAGTTTTCCTGACAACTTCAGGTGTTGATCCCAGCAGCAGCTCAGACCCAGAGCCAATCTACCTAGGCAATAATCCAAATAAAAAAAACACAAAATGTCATCACATATTTTGGAAAACCTCCATTTTGTCATCTAAACTCCACGGCTCTATAGCTGCTGTTGTGAGCGGAGAGAAAACAAGTGGCACATCCAAATGGGATTCATGGTCACAGTTGAAATGTAATTTGTCTAATCCTGTTATCTGGCGTTCCAACGGCTTTCCTCTATCTGTTTCCTCTCAAACGTCTCTGTTGCGGCCCGGTGTGGGCGTCTGTGTGTGTGTTTGCATGTAAGTGTGCATGTGTGTTAGTTCACATGCGTGGGTGTAAAGTTAATACAATTTGGGGGTCGGTTAAGACATTGTGGTATTTCTTTTTCATAAAGATTATTCAATGTCAAAGTAAAATTAAGAGTAAAATGACAAAACAAAAATCCATAATCTGTTAAAGCTCCACTGGGAAACTTCACACAGTGGCTACATTAAATTACAGGATGAATGTTTGGATCAGTTTTATATATTGTTGTAAGGGGATGACAGCAGATTGAAAAAGCTTACTCATCTGTAAAATCACTAATGTTATTTGAAAGTAACATTAGCTGAACTTCTCCTCTGTAAAGGTGTGGGCACTGTCCTTGGTGCTGAAGTGCTGTTACTGGAAGCACAACCTACTGTGTCTATGCTGTTTTGTCCATGTTGTGAACCCCACAAATGTATGAAATGATTAGGCAGGGTGGATTGAGCTGTATGGCAGGTAACTGTGTGGACAATTTTTTGGTTTTGCAACCAAACATTTAGATTATCTTCTGCACTCGCCAAAGTTGGTAGTGGTTTGTCCCTGACATGTTACTGTTTTCATTTGCAACAAAGTTAGTATAATGTAAAAATGCTAAAGTTAAAATGCAAAAAAATCAGTACTGTTACTGCTGTATCAAAAAGTGTAACTACTTTCCGCCTGCATGTTTTTGATGTAATAACGCTTCAGTGATAACTACATCAACTTCGAGAATGCTAAAGCTTACATGTGACCTTGACAGCCTTCTGAGGGACCTATAGGAGCTAAACCAGCCGTTATCACATCTTCTCTCTTGAGCTGTTGCAGCAGTTACGGCCCAGTGGGCAGAGATTGATGACACTGAACATTTCAGTTCAATTACTTGATTTTGCTCGAGGTCATTTGGGGCGAAGAATGCAATGAATGTGAAGAACCACTCCCCAGAATGATCCTCTTGGCCCTATAAAAGTACATGATCAATACAGGCGGTAAAACGCCTTTGCCCCTGTGAGGATGGAGAGAGATAGGACGACAGAGAGTTGGAACACAGTTTCAGTCTTTTTCTCCGTCCAATCTGGACCATGTTCTGATGCTGTATAGGCTGCTGGCAGATTTATGACTGGTGTACTTTGTGCAGCTCTGCAGGCTACTGTACTCCAGCCAGCCAGCTCCTGATTCAGCCTGTCTACACACTTGCTGTGACTCAAGATGTGTTGAATACCTTCACTCACATGGCAGGCAAAAGATTCATTAATCACGGTCCATCTGTAATTTCACACACGTCAAATTCAACTTCCTGCCTTTCAATATAGGCCTATCACCAGATTCCTGGGCCAGTAGGATGGCTGTGGGCCCAGCTGACATCCACTGCACCATGACTGCTGTAACAACCACAGCCACTGCTGCTGCAGATTCTACTAATATTGAAATGAACCTTCTATGATCACAACTAATGCAATAGAGTTTCATTTTTGACAAATGCTGCCACTGTTCAAACTTTACTGTAAATATGCTTTTGGTTTAATGTTTATAGTATATCCTAACTTCTCTTTTAGATAAAGGCTTCCAGTTTCTTTTGACACTTGATTATTTGCATTAAAAATGCTTTAACGATATGATTTGTATTTGACCCAATCAACTGTTGTTTTAGGTTGATATGTATTAATTTCTAGCACTAGAACATGTGTTGGTAATCTGCAGAAGGTAACTATAGAATTATGTCTTCTTAACATGTGCATGGCTGTTAACAAATCAGAGTCACATATCCGCTGTGACACCAAATGCATATTCGACTATTAAACATTGTCTTAAAATCCATGAGCTGAAATAATATCAGTGAAAAGGTTTCTGGTGAAAGTCTAGGAATAAAAGCCCTTCTATAATACAGCAAAAGAGTGCCCTTAGGCAAGGCATTGTACTTGTGTAGCTGCGGCCTGTAGCTGGGGCCAACAGCAGTAGGTTGTGAGCTCCCAGGTCAGGTGACTTGTACATGTATGGTGCTCAGCCAATTTCCCCAGGATAAACTTCCCCAAACACATTTAGATATTAAACAGATATAGACACAGCAGCCTGCAGCAATGCTCAGCAAACATGAAAGGTAAAGCTGCACTTGTGTTTCTCATATTTGATGAGTGTTGGTTTTGTTCAGACAGGGCCAATACTCTACACATGTATCTGATATTGACAGATTGTTTTTCACCGTGTTAGAAAGTATATTAGGAGATGTTTCTGCTGATTTGTGTTTAAACTGTTTTGAACATCCTATTCGTCCTTTAGATGCTTACTCAAAGAGGGTTAAAACATTTCCAGAGCCATTGCTATTGTACACAACCCTTTGTGAAAAAGAGAACAACAGAGAGTAACACAATGTGAGAAGGGACAGCAGATACCAGTCTTCAGCTAAACAAAATGGTGTTTAATGCACACACGATTGCAACAGTGGAAACAATTCACATATCAACATTAAGAGACAAATAATATAATGAGGGCTTAGGTCAAACCTACAGAGTCATTAACGTTTATACAGATAATGTAATTGTAATATTAGATTTCCTTAAAAAACTGGTCTTAGCGACATTTCTCTCATCACGACTTAATGGGTAGACAATCATACAGTTAATCCATAGTCCACTTATTGCCATGTCTATACCCACTGGGTGTCGTTTCCAGCATGCCTTAGGTACAAGGCAATGTCTGAACATAGAGACACACATACAATCAGAACCACAGCTTATTAAAGAGACACTTAAAACCATCTGTACATCTGGCCTTTGCTGACCTTCAGTGGTTTACCTTCTCACCTTCCAGCAGTGGTATATCAGACAGAATATCAAACTCTTTACACTCCGATTTCCTCTTATGCCTGACATTGCCTCCATTCAACGCCTCCAACCAATTTCTGTAGCGAGGGGATTTCATTTTCTTTGACCAATTAATGCTTTGGTCACTAGAGACCAAAGCATGTCCCTGATTTTAACAGCATTTAAAGTCAAATCTGATGTGTAGCCATGCCAACATACTGCTTTGATGGTTGGTGTTAAGAGTGGAGTGGAGCAAAGTAAAAAGAAAAACAACATGGATGTAGCCAGCTTTGACCGGACAAATTCGAAGGTCTGGACGAAGGAAAGTGATGTCGAGTTGTACCCTATGACTCTGTGGCATCACTGTTGGGTGTGGTTATTGCACATTTAATCTAAACTCATGCATTTCCACTGCATGTTACGTCATGGCTTCAGCTAAATAAAACTATTTTAGTATGGTTGAGCCATTCATTTAAGGTGGAGTTTAAGCACTTCAGACCACTGATTACTCAGACACTCAGTTTAGTTCCCAAATGTCCTGTTGTTGCAGTGGCGGCTAAAGGAAGGGGGACAATATGCAGTAGAAAAATACATAACGTCTGGTACAGTACCTAAAGTGAGTAGCTTTGACTCAAACAGAGCTGTGCCATGCAGTGGAGACAATCACAATCGACTGCCTCTGGCTTTGTGGGGACAGTTTTCACCACTGAGCCACTGACTCGCTCGCACTTCAAACTGGAAGGCTCAAATAGATTTTCTAGTTAATTTATGTCCAGTTCAGAGAGATTCCCATTGAAGAACTTGAGCAGGAAAAAGGACTTGACGGAGAACATGCATGCGGCTCTGCGCCTGCCTGCTTTACGAGGTTTGCAGAGGTGTCATTATGGCTGCTCAGCTCCTCCTCTGCTGTGCTGTGATATGCCAGCTTCTCTTTCACACTTGGCAGCAGAGCAGCATCATTGAACGCACACCCAGTGTAGGGCAGCGGACAGCCGGGACGCTGTAATTACTGTTCCTCCATTCTGCTGGTCAGCACAGCAGCCTCATAAAAGGAAATGAAATGGTCCCGCTTCTATCTATGGGGGAGTAATGTACCAGGAATATTACATTAGCATACATTCACATGGACATTTTATCTGTGACAGTTAATAAAGTGAGGGAGCACAGCCACAGATGACAGGGTTGGCAGGATGAAGGCAGGGCTGCTGAGGTGCCTTGCTCAGGAGCAAACATAAACGTTAGGGTTTAATGAGATGTCAGCTTTCTCTTAGGACATGTTTTTTGTCCATAAGAAATTAAACTTATTACATTTTGAATTAGCCATTTTTCTTTTGTGGCCACTTTACTCTAATGCAGTGGCGAGCCGTGAGCTTTATACCTAGGCCCTCTGACCCCCACCCCTTCCCTCGAAAAAAAGAAAAAAAAATAGTTATTACGTCACAGCGTATACTTCAGCGGAATATCAAAACAACGGCCCAGGGTGCAAAACGCATCAATGACAGCGACCCTCTACCACACAAAACAACACCTGTGAACCCAATTTGTGTTCTTTGACATTGAAAATGATATTGCATTGTGTTTGTTACTTTCGTTACAGTTGTATGTCTTAAGTGTAATTTGGCATGCTTTTATTTTGAAGGCGAGTTCACACTGTTGACAGGAAGTTGTTGTTGCTATGGAAACAAGAACAGTTTCACAGCGGGCGGAACTCGTCATAAAGTCCGCGATAATAAAACCCACCCATTTAGAGGGAAGATATGATTGGTCAATTGTACTGTCATTTGACATTACTCTCTCGTTCAGTTACTATAGCGGGCCCTCTGTGAATCGCAGAGAGGCCCGCTATAGTAACTGACATTCAAACAGAGACTGAACAGGCAGATTCGAAGGATTTATTTCTTTGGAAATGTTATTTTATTAAATCAAGTTTTTTTTCGGTAAAACTAATGAAAAATATAACAAAAATAATATTAAAAAAATATATATTTAAAAAAAATATATATATTTTTTAATGTTTTTAAATATTATTTTTTTGAATATCTTAGGCCCTCACAGAGGGCCTAGAGGGCCCTGACGGCTCGCCACTGCTCTAATGGCAGTACATGTTCACAGCTAATTTCTTTAAATATATATTACTAGAGGTTGTTAACTTTAAAGCACTATACATATACATGACACCTAACTACTTACTGTAGCAGTTCATCTATTTAAGTAAAATAGATTCAGGTACTTTTCTCTAGGGTCTAAGGATCAAACAAATGTTAATGTACCTCCACTTTTATATTCCTTGAATAATGTCAAACTAAGGCTGGGCGACATAGAGAAAATAAAAATAAAAACACAATATTTACAACCAAATACCTAAATCTTGATATTGCAACAATATTGAAGGCTGGGCTTTTGGTGCTTTAATAAATATTAACACAACAATATTTTTGATAAACAATCAGTAACGTGGATAAAAGGACTTGGTGGCTAAAGCTAAATAATAGAAAAGCAGTCTAGTGAGTTCAGACAATGACATCACTTTCCTGTAATGCAGCAATTGAAACCAAGAAAAGGCAACGTGCCATATTACAACACTTACAACACAACGTCTAAGACAAAAAAATAGGTCTCATCACCATATCTATATGATATCAATATATTACTCAGCACTAAGTCAATGATGTTGCAATAAAACATTGCCCCCTAGAACAGTCGGTCTGCCGATTGTAAAACTGTCACCAGTCAAGTCTTTGTCATTTCTCAAGCCTTTCCCACTCCTGTGAAAATTGATGAATTAGAAATAAACCAGCATGAGCACCACTTCGTTTGCCGTAAGCCGTACAATAAAGGAGTAGGTGTGAATTTGAGATTGTAACTCAAGGCCATTTCAGCACATGGCTGTGCAAAAAAACACCTCACCTATGACCTTCACCTCACCGGACTGTAACTGAAGCCAGGGTGCACCCTGCTAACAGCCGGGCAGACACACAGAAGGAGAGAGGCTTTCAGGACAAACACTGACTCAGGTCCCCTCTCATCTCTCTGCATTAGTTAGCACTAATTTATGTTACTGTAATAAACAACAATTTGATAAAAAACGAACAAATCTGTAAAATTCAGAAGGTTATACAACAAATCAAACAGAAAGGTTTGACACCGCATCCAACTCTTTCCATTAAGCAGCCTTAAAATCATAAATATGACCTTGTTGCGCATGATATGTCTCCATTCTTTTACAAAAACAAAGAAAATAAAAATGATTACGATCACACAATAATAAATAATACCACGTGCAAGTAAAAATATATGATATCTTGTATAAATCTGATAAATGAATGCGATGAGGACAGCTGATACAAGGGGCAGCCAGTGAATGACTACGATCATATAACGAAATGTAATAACTTCCAGTTGAAAGTGTTGATGTCAGCACTAAGAAGTGTGATATGTTTTATTCAGACTGAATATATATTTCAGCACATCTTCCATGTTCACTTCAGGCCACAGGAATATTATCTGGGTCTTGTAACCTCAAACTTTTCTCCTTCTTAATATTCATTGCATGTGCATGTTTGTGAGCTACGGACATGTATTGCAGCTCGCTCTGGGTAAGGGAATTAGAAAAACTGCTTTTTGCAAGTGTAAATGTTGGATTAAAGCTTCAAGCAATGCTTAGATAAGAAGATTGCTAAAGAAAAGGGCATCATATCTAAAAATGATAACAATTTGCTTGTTGATAATGATGATAAAGGGATGGAAATGTACAAAAGAAGATGTTTAAACTATGTAAATACAAGGGAAGGTTTATTCCTTTAACGAGAATACAAATATTCCCATTTCCAAATGTTTTTCTTGCACATAACCTTTTTATCAATCTCTATTACAGCAAAAGAAATGTAATTTGGAGTCAGTCTGTTTTACAAAACACAAGCTTTTCTATGGTAAGCGTTTTTGTTCGTCAATGTCCATTTGTGTCTTTGTAAGAACACAGAGGTTTGTATTTGTCTGTGTGCATGTCTCACGCGTATCTAACTGTATTTGAGTATGTTAATGTCGATCATTTTAAGTGTGTGCACGCTTTTGTTGTCAGTCTGATAAAGTCAGGAATTGTGTCTCTATAATTGTGTATGTCTGTATGTGTGTGTTTCTGATGAGTCACCACAGATACAGCAGCCAGCAGCAGTAGAGCAACGTTAGCAGATAACAGCATTTATGTTCCAGAGGCCTGCGGCTCTGCCAACAAGCCTTCCTCTCACTGGCCTCATCCTCTCCCAGCTTGGCTTCGTTCACATCTGCACGCCACACATCACCTCTCATTACACCACAGCGAGATTCACAAACCTCAGCAACTGAAAAACAAATAATACCTGCTCAGGCTTACCTGATGCTGGCGAGGGCTAAAGTTGTTAGTATTTACGGTAGTAGCAAGGCTTAATGTTGATTCCCCTTGATCTAACAACAAATCCTTTCTCCAGTCGAGATAAACCATAAGGTTTAATGTCTAGAAGGATTCTCACAGTATTACATCACGGTGCAGTGAGATAACCACCTCAAAAAAATATTATTCTTATAATAAACAATTTCAAACATTTAAACATCAGCTGTGAGCTTTTAAAAAATAATTCCTAGGATAATTAACATACTGTAGGTGCACATCCACGCAATAAAACACAGACAAACATATACTGTTTCCAATACGCATAGATAAGCGAATATACATGGTATGAGAACCGTACATTTTGATACAGCTATTCACTATACCATTCTAACTCTATGTACAGTAGATTTTAAAGCTGCATCAAAAGCCACACAGACCTACATGTTCTTATGATGTCATTCATATATGGCAATCTGTGTTTAACACATCCATGGGTAAAAGTGGCTGATAAGTTATCTTCCTCTCCAGGACACCATCCATCATGAGGAGACTGAAATCTGTTCAACTGAAGCTGGTTGATCATGGCAGATCTTGAGGAAAGCTGCCTGACGCTGAAAGCAGAAGGTGGAGTTAAGTTTCCTGTCCTGCTAAGTCTGCAGTGCAGTTTGGATGCAGCTTGTTTCACCTTTTAAGAGTGACTACAGTACACCCGACTCACGACTGTATGGGAAGAAATACCGATCTGGCAGCCAGGAAAACCTTCAGGGCTTCTCAATAATTCACACAGCACTTCTTAAACACAGACTCTCTCTCAGCACCCCCGCCCACCATGACCACGAACCAACAAACACACACAGATAGTCACACACTGCACACACACACATCCACTACTGCCACCTTTTAAAAACACTTTTCCATGTTGTCCCAGAAAATACATCCATTGTAGTGTCAGCAGAAGGAAGCAAGACATGGCTTTGCAACCAAAAGCAGGCTGAGTACACTGCCTCCAGAAAGCCTCACAGACAGGATGGGAAGTGAAATGTGTGACTTTACCACAGTAACAGTGCCCCTACTTTGATTTAAAAATGGCTAATTTAAATTCTTCAGTGCAGATTTCTGTGATGATGCTGATATTTTATTTACACTACAATATTTTTGTCTCCCAAACGTTGCCCAGTAAGCTTCAGATATGTTTGCCAATGTTATGTGGACATGATGCAAGACTATGGCTCAAGTTCAACAGAAACATTAAACCATAATCTGCTTGACTAAGATTACTTTCACCAGCCAGCCTTGCTCTTCAATTAGAGATCTTTTCATGTATTTTTTAGACCCCGACCATGACTTAGACATTTCAAAATGTTGGAGGAACATTTATCCATTACATTTTTTAAATGCAGTTGGTTGTTCGAGGCCACTACTCAAGGTCTGCATAAGGACAGAGATAATGATTACAAGGCTTTATAACATACAACATGTGCAGGCTAGTGAAGAGCATATTGCTGCCTTTGGCCATAATCATACTGTACCAGAGAGTGTATTTGTCCAAAAGGTTTTTGAAACTGTTTCTAATCAAGGTCACAAGGTCAGCTTTCACTGAAGGTAAAACGTAAAATTCATGAGCCATGAGGATTCGTCTGAGGTAAAAAGGCAGCCTGGGTTAACTGTTTGTTAAATTAAGGTTAATCAAATATTTAGTTTGCCAGCCAGAGAGGCTATTACAGAACAACTTCACACTGGCAGACTGAATGCTGCTAGCATCTAGCTGTCTTTCGTTTAGTGTTTTGAACTGTTGGCACAGCACACCATTATACAACCTGTGTATTAAATACATGTTGTCTCTTGCTGCTGTGTTAGCTGTGACAGGCCCTGACTGCAGGCTCCTCTGGGAAATCAGCCCACTTCCTGTTGTAACACAGCCACTGGAGGTGGAGGAATTAAGAAGTGTGTGTGTGTGTGTGTGTGTGTGTGTGTGTGTGTGTGTGTGTGTGTGTGTGTGTGTGTGTGTGTGTGTGTGTGTGTGTGTGTGTGTGTGTGTGTGTGTGTGTGTGTGTGTGTGAAGACAGGAGGATATAGAGATGCTGCTCCACCGTTATTTAGTCAAGCTGTATTTTCCCGTAGCTTCCTCTGTGAGAAATGGGTCAGAGCAGCACGGCACCTGCTGCTGGCTGTTGATGTGGAAGATCAATACTCTTCACATATTTCTACTTTAGCTGCTGTGTGCACAGAGTGAAGATTTAACTTGGCAAGGTTTTGTTATATGTTAATTATAAACATATTTGAGGCTGTCACATTCAGCTTCAAGTGCATGGGCCATTGCCAACCAATACGTTTAAACATGTTTAATCTAAAAGCAAAAAAGATCAAACTCAAGATGAGAGATTTTGTATCACCCTTTTATCTATTGCATGATGCTAATTGTATTTGTATAAAACAAACCTGCTTATGTAACACAAGAAACCAATTAACTACATTTGCATAATTCAAACAGTAACAGCTGGGTGATATGTTATATCCAATTTTATAAATGAGTCTCGTGAGTTCAAAAAGTATAAACTTGGGAATTCTGAGTTGTATAGCTTAATGAAATAACTTGTAATTGCTTCAGACTGTTTGGTTATTATGTTCCAATTATTGATAATTGCTCTTCATTTAGAAATATCTAACATCTTATACAAGCAAGCAATTCTTAGGTTTTGAATCTGAAATACAGTGAAGCACTTAAAACGTAACCCTTTTTTTTTTTCATTAGCATTTGAACCCCTGCTGTGTGGGTGTTTTGCTCAACTCAAATGAATGGAATATAATTTAAAGACAGGTGACCAAAGTGGATATTGGGCCCCTAGCCATGCAGCCTCTACCTTACTTTGTTCATCATCTTTTTAACTAGAAATGAAGCTGCTTTTTTTTTAAGCCAGCAGTAGCAGGCCCCCCACACCAGACTGAAGCAGAGTGAAAGAAGATCACAGCAGCAGGAAAATGGCAAAACCCCAAGACTCCAGCAGCTCCTGCTGAGCTGCTCCACTGTCACTTCCTCTCCTCTGGCAGCCTTAAAGGCACATTTCACTTTGAATTGAAAGAGGAAATCAATTGAAGTCACTAATCTCTATGCTAGTCACTTTGTACCTTTACATTTGCAACTGAGAAGGACTCTTTCATACCAGGGTCCGGCTCAGAGAAGTATGTGGCACCTCTAACAAAACCGGAGCCAATCCGTCACATGTAACAAACATAAACCCCCATCTCCAATTTGTTTCATAATTGCACATACCTGATCTGGTTACATGGTCCGTTTGTTAAACTCAGGCTTATCCTGTGGAGTTTGACCGTGTAAAGCCAGCAGCATCCTTATCGCAGCAGCAGGAGGAGAGAAGAGAAGCGCTGTGCATGGGACTGCGGCGGAGGAACTTCTCCAAGGATGAGTCGGAGTCCTGAGCGCACAACGCCGCTGGGATATCCTAACAATCCCGCGGTGGGACCAGCAGACTAAAGGTCAGAGGGACGACTGCAGACACAGCAGAGACCAGCAGACACCGACACACGGAGCATAGCCACGGTACGCCACCGGAGAAATAAACACTTAAGGACGAGGACAACACTTCAGGATAAGCGCTTTTTACGCGCATGTAACCTGTAATACGCATTAACCTTCACACACAGCAGCGGTCCTTTCGGGACTCCGAGAGGACAAACAACCATCAGGTAGCTTTGAATCGCTGAAATTCAAACGCACACATCCAACAAGTGAGAGGCGAGGAAACGATATGACGGAGTCCGCTGCTGGGCGGACTGGGAGGAGGCGGTGGGAGGAGAGGAGCCGCCCCACATCACACTACCTCCCTGGCAATGGACATGATATGGTACAGGATACTAAACAAATGTGTGGAAACATAAGGTTATTATTATTATCTTAAAATGGCAAAAATGTTTTAGAAAGGTCTCACGTTTGGCACTTGAAGTTCCACTTAATCTACATAACCATACTATACCAGACCACAAGAACAACATGTGCACACAATACAGTATGACCTTTGAGTATTGTTGATTTATTAACATGACTTAATACTATATTAGATAAATATATAATATACAATAACTAACCTGAATATGAGCCCACATATAGTAGGGAGTAACAAAAAATGATAGCAATGGCAGAAAAAAAAAGGTTTTAAAATGTTTTTAACAAGGTGTTTAAAAGTAATAAAGGGTGAGTATACATGTTCCTAAAACAAAGGATAATAACCTGAATATTATAAATGATGGTGTTCAGGGTGTTCCCGTTAGAAAAGGATGCTGGGTAATTTGATTATGCCTGCACACAGTCAAAAAAAATGCTACAGTAAACCCCCCCAAATACAGACCATGGGCTACAGTAATTGATTTGCCCTCAATCACTGGTCCCTTAATCTACTTACTGTTGCAACCAAGTCAAGGCAAATATCGACAGAGAGGAAAGGCCTGGCGGGCCAGACAGGTCTGTGCTGCACCACAACACTGAGACACTGATAGACTCATAATACTGAAACCAGGGTCCAACTGGGAAGATAAGGTTGTAGGAAGTCAGGGAATTTGGTTTGGGGCTCAAACAACACTTCAAAATGAAGTATGTATAAGGCTTCAATAGTCAGGTCAGAGAGGCAATACACGGCACATTGAAAAGAGTTATTCTTTTGGTGTTGGAGACATTTTAGCAAAAGTATAGTTGATTTTACTCTTGAAAGACTCAAATCTCTTTTATTAAACTCTGAGTTGACAAATATCCGAGTGTGGAAACGATGTGTCTTCAAATCAGACATGGTAGTGGTATTGCAGTAACACTAACTCTGAATGTTTTACTCTAAACTCTACACCTGCACTGTAAACCCGAACAGTACTATAACTCGTAAGTATTGGTACTGCAATCAAAGCCCACGATCAATTTAAATGAACAATGAAGGAATACATTATTTTAATGACTATTGCTGTTTAATTTCATGTGGATCCTAGTTTCTAAGGGAATATTGATATCTGAATTATAACTTTGTGTGAACACGTTGTGTGACTTGGGTGCACAATCACACAACATGAACATAGGGGCTGCATACAGCGCTACGTTACCATGACAACACACACCCCATCCCTTTAACATTTCAACACACAACAAACCCCGGTTCAATGACAACACATCCCGGTTCCATGTCAACACACAACATACCTGTTGCGATGACAGCACAAAACCCCCCTTGTTACCATAACTACATCCCATGTTACCATGACGACACACCCAATTACCATGACAACAAACCCTGTTACCATGAAAACACACAGCACCTCCTTACCATGACAACACCAACCATTACCATCACAACACACAGAGCCATGTAACCATTCCAACACACCTGTTACCATGACAACACACAGCAATCACTGTTACCATGACATCAAACAGCACACCCCGTTACCATGACAACACAGCGTCACGTTACGATGAAAACACACAGCGCCATGTTAACATAACACACCCCATTACCATGACAACACACAGCACATCCCCTTCCCATGACAACACACAAAGCCCCATTACCATGAGAACACACCCTGTAACCATGGCAATGCACAGCGGTGCATGTGTTGCCATGACAACACACCCCGTTACCATTACAACCCACAACCACACCTGTAATGAACTGCATGTAACACCATGAAGAATCACTGCCAAGCATGTTACATAAACATCTTTTTCCATACAGTCTTTTTTTCTGAAATTGAAACTATTTTCAGAAAGGTATTGTTATTACAAGATTTGGTCAAACTTACTATTACTTAATAATTGGCAAATAAAGGCAAATCTTGTATCGATATAATGAAGTCGCACTCTCATATCAGACATTTTCAAAATTCTATCAAGTGCTCACTAGACGCATGATTTTTAAATGGAAATGTCCACATTGTAAACCCGAACAGTACTACTAACACTTAAGTATTATGGGTACTGCAATCAGGGACAACTATCAAGTTAACCGAACAATAAACGAATACCTTTTTTTATCGAGTAGTGCTGTTTAATTTCATCTCTACACAGCAGAGATTAAGCTGCAGTGAGTGCTTGTTGTACAGCTCTGTACTTCATCTGTGTTCATTCAGCTAGAAAACTGCCTCCACTGCTGCAGAAAGCGATTTTACCACTAGCTGCCTAACAGACAGTCGAGGATTGGGTTGATGAGGAATAGTGGCCCATGTTATCTTCAAAATAAATCATGTGTACAAAGGTTAATCGACTGGATACAAAAGTATAATAGGTGAACAGAACACACTTACCTGTTCTCTACTTCAAAACCTAATCTTCCTGCCATAGAGCAAGGCACTCGCCCCCAGCTGTTTCTCTTCAGTCGTGACTCACGTGGTCCAGACCAGCTCATGTGAAGCAGAATATAACTTTATTTTTATCTCAGGAGAGAAAGGTAAAAATCATTTGTTTAAGATGCAGGGAGACTCGAACAGCCCCAACAAATATAAAAACATGACAAGATGTGATTTTACAGTGGGGCTTTGTGCCAAACTATTTCTTGGCTAGGAGCAATGATGAATAAGCAAAGTTGCGATGATTTATTAAAAACCAAAACCAAGGTGACCCACAACCACTAAAATTAAACAGATGAAACTAACGATGCCCGTCCCATAAAACATGATTGATTTCAAGGATTTCGTTTTCACACTTTCAAGGAATCTTATCTGCAAACTAAATTAATGTTTAGCTTTCTTCAGTAAAAAAAACCTTATTAATGCAGCTTACCTGTGGAAGAGCGGGAGAACATCCACAGAGCAGAACAGGCAGAAGCAGAGTTATTGGCAGTATTTTGGGGGTGTATATGATTTAAATTCATGGTATTGACTCTGTGGGAGGTGCAGAGAACTGTCCAGGTGTGACACTAGATCTGGGCTTCAAATTGCTGGGTCAGTCAGCAATGACCTTCCCTCTTTGAATCCACGACCAAAGTCCTACAGTATTACATTTTAGAGCAACTGGAAGCAGGTTAGGCACGAGTTTGTGGATCACAAATTCAAAGTTCAAAATGTTAGTGTCAAAATAACACTGGTTTAAAAAAAAATGGAATGTTCCATAAAATACAGGAATACATATCTTATTTAAGTTTGAGGAAGTACAATTTGGGGTTTGAATTGGTGATTAAACATGGAGCAAGAACATGTCGGGAAGCAGGGTTATAGTTGGTGATGAGTATTAATGAGACTGACTTTTAACAATTTATCCTAATAAGAGCCTCAGCTGATGAGATACACATTGGCTTGAAGCAAATGTTCGATTGGTTTGCCAGACTATCCATTACAATGATGAGCTTGATCCAGTGGTTTAACTCTCACAGTTGAGTTCAATATGGAGAGGAAACGGGACACGCCGCTCCATAGGGGAAAGTGTGATACTCTTTTCTTTGCAGGATGAAATATTTAACAAATATGTGTTTTTAAATTAAACAGGAACTGGATGGTTAGGATTAGCAGTCATAGCTTTGGTTGATCCCATCTACTTCATTAACTTTAAATCAAGAGTGCCACCCACTGTTTGATGGACAGGTGGGTTCTGGGAAATTCACCTTGCAATGTGTTCTGGCACTGAATATGTAAAATCGAATGAAGCAGTGAATCTGGTATGGTATGCATTATGATATATCTAATGCACATACAAGTCATTTCACACACACACTGGCCTTCATAGGGACAGCGGTTTCAGGGTGTGTAAAGAGGGAGCGGTATCTCTATGGCAACCTGGGGAGAAAGAGGTCACTGTGTGTGTGATAACAAAGCTAATGCTATTTCCTGTGCTGGGAGGCAGCTCTGACTTGATGCTTATCTGGATGTGCCCATCCCTGATATTCTAGTATACTGCGCCTCTCTGGCCATGTCCACACTAATGAGAATAGAGATCAGTTTCATGTCAAATTTTCCATCCAATCAAACTTCTTAAAAGGTGAACTTTACATGTCCATATATTTAGTATAAAACTAACATTAATGTGATGAATGAATAAACAGTTTGATGTTATGTCAAAGACAGGTTATATTTCTAGATGCTTTACTTAAAAAAAAAAAAAAAAGTATTTTCTACATTTTTCTCCCAAATTAGAAATCCCATTTCCCTAAGCACTATGTTCCTTTATCATCAACCGGGAAGGTTTGGTCAGGCCCCGAGCTTCCTCTGTTAGTCCTGGAGTCGCCAAGTGCTAATTTTTACCACTTTAGTAGGCTTAACATATTCCTCCACTTTCAAATGAAGCTTTTTTTTCACTCTTGTGAGGCTCAAATGGGTCACATCTTTTCAGCACTATAGTAACTTTCACATGTACTCAAATAAGAAATGTTGCATTCTCTGCAAAAACAAATACAAGTACAAAGTGTATATTAGCCTAAACTTGGTGATAGACTAAGTCAGGTTTGATCTATCTTCAACCCAGGAATGATGGTAATGTCTAAAGATTGGACCTGACGTTTTGCTCCACAGGGCTTTCTACCTGATATCATGTTGTCCTATATATAGTACTTTAATCTTCAGCTGGTCAATACCACTTTCAAATATAACTTAATAAACACAATGATTACAGGTGACATTTCAATTTCCTCTGTCCCTGCTAGGATACATTTGGAAGAGCAGAAGAGAGGAAGAAAAAAAGGGGATGAGAAAACCGAATGAGAAAGTAGTCGGGTAGGAAAATGACGAAAAATAGGGGGAAGAGAGAAGATTAAAGCGCAGAAAGAGGTATCAAGAATGGAGACATGGGAAGAAGAAGAATGAAAAAAGCAGAGGAGGCGAGAAGTAGAGGAGAGAGGAGTAGAGGCATGTGGGTGATGATTGATCATGACTAAGCATTATGCTGCTGGCTGTAAGTGAAGCCATTCATCAGGTGACCTGCTGCTCTGTCTGCTCTTCATTCAACGCTGCTTTCTCTCAACACAAAGTTTCATTACTTAACTGCAGACAGACGACGTCGGTTTGAGATCGATTACACCCAGCCAGTTAACATCAATTTCTATCTACGCTAACTCAAGTGCTGATATGCAACTTTTTAAATCACAATAAATGAACTTGGGACATCCTACAAGATCAGTCACCAGCAATCTAGCCAAGTCAGGAACGAGCGGGGATACAGGGCACTCAGGGAGTGAAATGTTTATAAAACACAACCACACAATCCCGACAACAACTCCCCCCTTGTGTTTTCTAAAGCTATTTTATTTTATTAGAATGTAAATCTATCGATCATTTTGCTCCATCGTTCTGGGTCAAGGACATGGTGGGATCAAACTAATAAGCAAGGTAGGCTGGACGTCCTTTTCCCCAGACATGTCCTCTAGGTGAGGACTCAGTTGGACATGCCAAGAATAAATAATACATTCAAAACCACATTTGTTTTAGAACAATGGATGAAGTGGTTGAATCCAAGCTCATTGATGCTCTTCATCCACCCTTCTGTTTTTAAGACTTATCCAAGACATAAAGGTCTAGGATTGGCCAAGCTGGCACGAAGTACTGGTTGCTCAACTTGTTCAGGTCCTATCTCTAACACAATGGCCTGACTTGCATTTAATCGGGTTCCAGACCAAGCTTTAAGGATGGTTACCTTTGAAGTGAAGCTGGGTCACTGTTGTGGTAGATCAGTGCTTTTTACACTTGTATGAACACAATCTTTTAGAACAGTCCAGTTTATGGGACAACTCTGCAGCGAACGATTTACGTCCAATGACAACATTCGGTGCCAAAGTAGAAAATATTGCGGAAAGTCTGCAGTTTGTGGTGAGTTGGTTAGGCGCCAGACTTTATGCCACACCACAGTTCAACGAAGAACTGACCCTGACTTTTTATGTTGTCATTAAATGTGATCCAAGATTTTTAAGTTTCAATATGAACGCTCGGTCTCCACTGACCCCATTTATTTGCAGGTCTTCAGTGGTTGTCCTTCCAAAGGGAACTGTCTTTTGTACAGAAGCCGCAGCCTGTTGTTTCATTTCATTTCATGTCTAAGCTGGAGGGTCACTGAGTCTCACTGCTGTGACGTTGCCTACTGTATATATGAATGGGTTTAGGTCTGCTCATCCCAGATATGTTGTATAGCTGAGTGTCTTTTGTTGTACAAACCCTGTCTAATGCACCAAAGGGACGGACAATGGAGTGAGCAGAGAGGGTCTTAACTACAGATTCACATTACTTTTGGGAGGTCATTCCTTACAGAAACATTCATGTATAGAGTATGTCTTTTAACCTTGCCTTTTATAGAATTAATGATACAGGCTTTTTTAAATAGAAAATCGCAAAACTAGACAAAAGCAAGGAGGAAGAGATGAGGAAAAGATGACGATGGAGAAGGACAGAGCGGATAAGAGAGAAATAGAGAGAGGGAGAGTCTATGGGGACAAACAATACCCAGTGATGGTGTATATTGTCTCTGTTGTCAGTGAGCATGGCAGTTTGATGCATCGCACTGCTGGACCAAAGACAATTCTGCGAATGCGGACAGCCTAGCGTATCTGCATATCGATTACTTGTGGCTGCCATAAATACGGTTTAATGGAACTGTCAGTGTGCCATCGCATATTAACTGAAGCTGGAGCTGAGCTGCAGCTGGATGCTGCTGCCAAACAATACTGGCCACATCTGGATCCAGGTTGAAAACAGCAGCGGGGGAAGCAGGTGGTCTTATAAACCTGTACTGACTTGAACATGACCAACGCGTGTTTGAGAAAGATATAACATTTTAATCTCATTAACTTCACTGTATGTTTACATCATAATAAAGTCTATATCCATGTCTGCCTAACATGTCATCACATCATGTTTTGGTATTAAACATCTTTGTGAAAATGTCATTAGCAATAGCAACACATCAATTCTTGAGTTATTCGCAAAAGTCTTTTGAGAGCCTTAAACTGCATTCACATGACACGCGATTTGCTCACCGCGAGGTTGGGCGCAGAGCCTTACGGTGAAAACAGCTAGGTATGTTCAGTTTGTGTGGTTACCTCCTCTGGTAGCTTGTGCCGCAACATACAGCTGTTATCTGATTTGTTGAGCTTTGAAAGGTCAGCGTTAAGAGAGGTCAAAGATGCGCAATGCCCAGGTCTTCCGTCTTAGCAATGCCAGCGCAGAGCCTCTTAACCATTTGTCTTGTGAGTGCAGCTTTACTGATCTTGACCATTTGACCACCTTATCAGTTCATCCAAGAGTCAGTGGACGTTGGTGACGGATTTGAAGTTCCCTTCAGGCGTTCCTGAGATATGGTGGTTACAATAACGACCGTATGGATTGACGTACGTACTTTGGATAACCTGATAAGGAAACGCCTTCAGGCTTCGCTGACGCCGGCGCGGTGTGAGGTAAGAAATGGGATTCAGATTTACTCTATCTTTCTTTTCTCCTTCCAGCCATTTGCTATTTGAGCTTTCGTTCCTTCTGTCCATCCTAAAAGAAGCACCCCAGGGTCTTTCAAGGCTCCAATTAATTCAGAGAGCCATAAATTCTGAAACTCAGAATGACAGGGTGCAGGGCTGGGATCACGAGGGGAGGGTCACAACATGTGGCGGGATGCTGTTTCATTAAAAACAAATCTAAAATGTTCTCTTTACATCTTCAAGTTATAGTTAAAACCATAGTTAAAGCATGAAGGCAGTTTGGACCCGACTGCCAATACCTCTAAATTGTATTAATTTCTATGTTATAACTTGTCTGTTTTATTAGTACACAAAGCCAAATCTGCAAATTATAAGGGATAGTTAAATAAAAGAATATGGGGAGATAAATCACTGTTAGGACTAAAACATTTATGGCTTACAACTTCCAAAAAAACATTTATGTTTGAGTTAGAAAACAAATACAGTATGCACATTTTCCCAAAGGTGTAGTGGTTGTAGTAGTTTCTGATATTTAACTGTGAAGCTTTGTAGGCTATTGTTTAGATTGAGAGTGATAAGAGTGACACAAATAATCTTGCTTTGACAATTCTAAATGGAATATAAACGAGACAAATCCTTGCCCATGTAGTGCTGATTAAAGTACTGTTTGGAGTCAGTAGTAAGAACAAGGATAAAGTTAACTAAGCGTGAAATATAAATCCAATGTGTAGAGTGGAAAAGCTCTATTAGGGGTGCTGGTTGTACTGATGTGTGTGTGTGTGTGTGTGTGTGTGTGTGTGTGTGTGTGTGTGTGTGTGTGTGTGTGTGTGTGTGTGTGTGTGTGTATGTGTGTGTGTGTGTGTGTGTGTGTGTGTGTGTGTGTGTGTGTGTGTGTGTGTGTGTGTGTGTGTGTGTGTGTGTGTGTGTGTGTGGAAGTAGCAGAACAAGAAGCCTGAGGGATTAGCAGGAGAGCGAAGCTTCTTCAAATTGTTCTCAAATTAATACAGCAGATAAGGGATAAAAATAAAGTCGCTGCTCTTCCAGAAATTAACTCTCAGTGGATGAGTCTGACTTAATACAGCCTCTTTAACACACAGAATATTAATTCAGACGCACTCGGCTGCTCACACAAAAAACTCTTAAAATTATACAAACCCTATTAAAATGCATACATGGGCACACTGGCCTGACATGTAAAAGCAGCCAAAAGAAGAGACGGATAAACTATACATATACTATTCCGACATTTGAGGTTTTTGAAGGTAATATCCCTAAACAGGTTTTCTGAAGAACAACACCAATAACAAAGCCTGTTGGCATCAGTTATAATCAAACAAATGTATTTCATTTTCTAATCTAATAAGGAGAGGCTATGGCGCAGTGGAGTAGTGCGTTGGTGTTCGGATCAGTGGAGCACAGGTTCAAACCCCACTGCAGTCAGCATGTCGTTGTGTCCCTGGGCAAGACACTTCACCCCAAATTGCTCCTGTGGGGATTGTATGTAAGTCGCTTTGGATAAAAGCGTCTAACATGTAATCAGTATGGTAAAGAAATGACACTTCTTTAACTATTACCATAACTATACTAATGATTATACATTTTCAGAAAGATGTGGGTGCCATTTTACTAACACCCTGTTCCAGGTAATAAAACACACCCTCTGGCAAGGATACCTTTCACATAAGTTAAAGTACCAATAACACAATGTAAAAGTAGAACAATGTGCACATTTGCTAAATGTACTTATAGGATCAACGGTAAAACTATTATCTTCAGACAAGTTGGCCTCGGAGTTATGGATGTGCTTCAGTAAAATATGAATGGGGGGGAATTGTGGCTCATTTCTATAGCTGGGAAACAAAATAGGAATATTGACTGAACAAAAACTATTTTAATTTAATATAGCCTTTAAATAATTAAACCAGGTGTTTAAGTATACATTTAATGCATGTGTATTAGTTCCAAGTATAGGAGTACTCATTCCTAGTTAGTCGTGTACTACGTATCTCTTACAGACCAACCTGTTCTCTACCTGCTCCTGCACTGAAGGCTACTTTCAATAAAGCTTCTCGATGAAGGTCAATGCAAAACATAATCAAGAGTCTCTTTTCTCTTTAACAGTATGCGTCAACTAGTCAACTAACGAAAAGCCTGAGAAACCAAAGCAGTCCTCTGACAGGCTGGCTCAGGGTCTCGCCTGTACTGTAAATCGCCAGGGTCTCGCCTGTAAATCACAGCCATCAGATCTGCTCCATTCAGCACACTGATGCTCTGCTGCTGTTGGCTGCTAATTCAGCTGCAACCACATTACTCTCCTCCTTAATAAGGTTTACGTGTGCGTCTGCCTTACTAACCCTCTCCCCCTCCTACACACACACACGCACACATATACACTCAGGCACACAGGCACTAATGGAGCCTGTGTGATTCATGTAATGCCTTGCAATGTGTGTGCATTTGTAATTTTCTGTTGCATTCTGTAGGTTTTTGGTGTTAAAAAGTAGTGCTGTGTGTGTTTACATACATGCTTGGTTAAGTCTACCATTGTATGTCTGCTTAAAATTCAGAGTAAGTTGAGAACGTGATGGACAATTTTGTGTGTGGTATAATTTCTATAGTTATGTACTTGACTTACAAAATACTTGTGTGTTCGTACCTATAATATTTACATGTATCGTGTTAGTAAATATAGGTTGTACAGTAAATGTGTGTACAGTATAGGTTACTGCTCTTCGCTGCGTTGCTGTGTAAAAAATAAGAGGAGGGGCCATTGTCACTAGGAGCCTTTTTAAAAAGCTAATTGGCATCGCCAGTAAAGGTCAGGAGTCCCAGCAGGATGCAGACTCCACATTCTACTTTAACCTTTTTAAGTCCGAACACGTTTTGTTAACCAAGCTCTAGCTTCTCTATAAGTTACAACATAAAATATACATTAACTATAGTTTTTATTTTACTTGTTTTGTTTATGTCAAGTGAAGGTAGGTTTTTGAACTGCGGAAAGGCTTTGAATCTATATTGGGCTGCGTGATGAGACAAACGCATTTAAGCTCCATAATGCACCTAGGTCCAGGCAATGAGGGTCAATGAGTTCAGAGACGGCCTGCTCTTTGTTTTCTTTTATCCATGGGTCCTTTGCGCTGATCTTGTCTCTCTTATCCATATTCTCCGTGATAAATGTTTTATGAAGTTTTGCTGTTCACAAGCAACCTCACTTACAGAGTCACGCAGGTCAAATGCAGAAAACTGATTTATATAGATATGGCTAATTTGCCTGTTTGAAGGTCACATTGACGTTGTCCTGATAAGACATCTAGAATCATAGATGAGCAGAACTGGACCAACAGCGCTTAAATTATACAACTGAATGAAGCATTTTCTGAAAATACCAATTTAAAATGTGTTTTGGTACTCTTAAGACTTCATGAAGCAACAAATGCAATCAATATTCTAAATGTTATATTTCCTGCTGTTTCCAGTTTTTTAAACTGTTAAAATATTTCATGCTTTGAAGAAAGAAAAAAGCCTTTGTCTTTATGTCAAGCATTGTGTATAAAAACCGGTATAAATATGAATGTCTTACAGTGAATCCATGGAAGGAAACTAAGGAACCCCAAAAACCCACCAAGAGTTATATCATAACTACAGATACTACAATATTATATCAAACAATATTTATTTTCAAAAATAAAATTGCATTAATCATAACTTTCATTTGTTTTAACTTGTTAACTAATTCCAGAACAGCGATATTAATATTATAACAGGGAAATTAACAATTGAACACATTACAGACATCTCGATGGCTTCTGAGAAACTCAAACAAAGAAAGCATTATTTTAAAGACAAAAAGCATTTGCAGCTCTATTCACATGTAAAAAATAACAGCCATCTATTTCTTTTATTTATCAAGTCAAGCCTTAACTGTACCTACTGTACCTACTGTACAATGAAACAGATAGAACTGTATCTCTTAAAATGAACTTGTAAAATAGCCTTCAACGCTTTATATACAAGTCACTAAGTAACTCAACTGCTTGCTGACAAAATTATTACCAAAATGGATTCACAAATCTTTCAGGAATTTAAGGAATAAATGTTCCTTCCTTTGTGTTTTGACTCATTCAGACAGGGGTGTACGACCAAACACAGGGAACAGGATGTTTCGCAGGCTGAATGGAGAGACTGGACCTAGACAAACAGAATACAAAACATAATTAATATCAATATATAAGACACAACTATTACTTTAAAGATCTCCTATCATGCTATTTTTAGGCATATATCAGATATATACAAATATATAAAAACATATCTATGATGTGTTTTGCTCAAAATACCAAACAGATCATGCATTTTAGACATCCCTCATATCCCTCTATTTCAGCCCTGTTAGAGAATGGCTGATTCTCTGCTGGCCCCGCCCCCTTTTGAGCACCAGGCACACAGAGTTCTGTGACGAGCAGGCTGTCTGCTCAGATGCAGCTAAATGCTGCCGTGATGAAACGCCATATCATGTTCCAAACCACTTCAAGGATTATTTCTGAAACAGTATGGAGCTCAAATGCTTCTTTTCTTGCGGGTTTTCTACAAGGTGAGTTCCTTTTGTTATTTCCTGCTTTTTTTACACATGCTCTCTCCAGTACAGGTTAGCTCTGAGTGTTAGCGATGCTTGCCAATGTAAACAAAGACCATATTACGTCCAAAACAGTCGGGCATTGTTTCTGATAGCAACGTTTCTGATAGCAACATTTCTGATAGGGCTGTGGGTGTGAAGCCAGCCCACATTTCTGATATTACATCATATCGGACGCAAATCTGGATCAGCTCCGTTGTACCCCCGTTTTTAGAGATATGGGTACGGAGGAAAAGAGACTGTGAGTTCCCGGACACACCGGGGACACATATTTATGTATAAAAGACATCAAAAAGTGCATTTTGCATGATAGGTCCCCTTTAAATCATATGAAAGATAAGATTCTCTGCTCCTCTCAAGATTTCTCCATAATTACAATTGATAAATATAAACCCTCTTCAGAGTTGTGGTTAACACTTTGTAATCTCTAAGGAGCAGAACAACAACAATCGGAGTACTGGCCCTTTAGTAAGCAACAGATATGCTGAGCAGACAAATCTCATCTGAAGTTAATCAACAGATACAAGAGAATCACTGTGCCGATGGTGCATTTGCGAGGAATTTAGTCCATTTTATTAATTTGAGTCAAATTTCTGCAACATCAGGTTTCTTGTGGAAGCCAGCATATAATTCTCAGGGCATTGTGAGAAACTTGATACAGAGAAGAGGACAAATTTCTACCGACATGGAATATCATAAACAGATAGTCAAATTGTGCTGACTGCATGTAGTCTCACACTTTCTGAGAAAACACACTCACAAAAAAAAAAATCACATTATCTTTTCTGTCGTGTAATTCTGGTTTCTATCTTGTGTTTTTATCTGTACTAGTGCAGCTGTGTAAAGCACAATGTAACGCTTAACTTCACAAAAGCGATGTGTAGATAAATCAGCTTTGACCCACTTTGTTTTGCTTTTTCCATTAACACTGTGCAAGCAGAGGCATGGTGGAGCGGCAGTGTATCGATATCAGGACAAACGCAATGCAATGAAAGCAGCTTGTTGGGTCAAATAGCTCTGGTAACAGATCTAATTGAATCCGTTTCAGGTTCTCAGTGCAGGTACATCCACCACAGCAAGCAGCAGGGAGGAAATCAATACGTCCTCTCTGCAGCCATGGACACAGTCTAATTTCATTGAAGGCTTCTCTCTCTGCCCACATGTGCAGGTTGATGAAGGTCCTTTTATAATCCTATTAGAAAAGGAGAGCGTGTATGGAACACAGAGGAGAAGCCTTTGTGTGTACAGTAGGAGTTTTTTCACAAGGCTGTTTTTAACTATTTTGATCCAATGTTAACTATTGATTGAACATGATCAAAACGTAATGTCATGACGTGTAATAATCATAATTTTACAATGCAACAAAGCAGTTTGCTTTATTTAACCCTCCATTGTTTATTTTTCTAATCTATGGTTTCTCTAAGAGATAGAACTCACAAAGTGGTGCATATTTGTTTTTATAATGTGGTGTGAAAACTACCTTAGCGTCACACTATTTCAAATGTTTTTATCTCCAAAAAAATAAAAATGCAAAAATATTTATACGTATGAATCACTTTAGCATGTTTAACTGTGGACATTGGGTACTTCTCTAAAAAAACGTAAATGGTATGCATTTATAAGTACCCTGAGGGTGGTGATTGATTTGGTACAGGTCAGGGATGTGGAGGCTCAGGGTCCTGAGGGAGGGAGGGGGTCGGACCAGGGTTGGTGTAGGAGTCATGCTCGGCATCTGAGAAGAGAGTATAGGTTCTTTAATGGACAATATAAACATCACTTATTATTCTGTTTTGAAAGTACTCTACAAAAAACATAAATCAATAGTTATTTAGTTTAAATTAAAACAACCGATGTGTTCTCACTTGAAGGTCAGCTTTACAGTGAGCTGGGGTCTTCTGGGTCAGGATCAAATCTGGAGGAGTGAGGGAGCTGGGGGGGGGACAGGTGGGGTCGGGGGGAGGCGATTTGTTGCTTAGGGACGAGCCACTGTAGCTGACGGTTTGATCAATCAGCAGAGCGCTGAACGGGTTGGTGTCCATACCCTGAGCAAGACACAACAATAAACAAGACCTTAGTGGAGTTCATTCTAATGGTTTTTGTGTGAAGAATCAGTTCTGTCCACGTAAAAACTTACAGCACGGTTTGCCATTATCTAATTTATTCCATAAATGTTTGTTTTTATTAGGAGCTTGCAGTGTAAAAAAGCAGTTTGAACCAGGAATTTAAAAAACAATAACTTGACTTTTGTTTTATAACTCAGTCAAAACTCAAAGCTCCAATTACTAAAATGGTAATTTACTGTACGAATAAACATGTTTGTTTGTTTGTTTGTGTACATTCACTTAGAAAACAAACTAAGATGATGGTGAAATGTCCTACAGAAACAGAGAGCATCTGTGTTCTAATAAGACATGGAAGAAGGCAGAGGTGCTGCGAATGTAAACAAAGTACCTGGCCATGGGGGCGGACCTCCTTGTGCTCAATCAACTCCAGGTCGGGCATCTCTCCATCTTCAGCCAAGAGACTTCCTGTTACCTTCAGATTCATATTTAATTAGAAATGTAACTTTACGGTGGTCTTTAGTTGTTCCTAATTAAATGATGTGACAGTGGAATTCATTCAGCTGGTGGCAGTAAATATTTTAACATAGAAGTTGATTTGTTGATTCATAGCTTTATGGCAATGGTAACTCAGATATTGTTTCAACAATTGCAGGGTTTTTCTGAAATGGCTGCCTCTTTTACAAGCAGAGGAAATATTACTCAGAACATTTTTTATAAACTTTTACCCTTCAGGGATTATAGGCAATATTTAACAATGCAAAGGTTACCTTTTTAATTAACAGATTATATTTTTGAAATCGTTCTCGATTGTAGACGATTTGAGAGGAATAATGTTTAAGAGCCCATAGGCTCATAAAACAGTGTGAAAAGTTTAAAAAAATGCATCATCTGGACACACATTATGTGCTTTATGTTTGATATTCACCAGCTAATATCCAATTTAAATATTAGCCACATGTTGATCATTTCTGACAATGCAGGATTATTCTAGAGAGGAGCAAAGGAACTCACTGTTTTTGTATCCTTAGTGATATCTACTTGCAGAAGTAATTATTTAGTTTACTGTCTCCAAAGAGTAACTCTATATATCGCAAATAAGACAGCTAGGAAAGCAATACTTACTATCTGCTTCCAGTTGTGGTGCTATTCTACGATAAAACCCTCCCAAAATTATACAAACAAAAGCAAATTTGAAAAACTTTTTTTTTGTTTTTGTTTTGTGCCACCATTGTTTAGTTTGGTTACAACTGTGCATCAAAAAGTATACATTTTTATTTCATAATTTTACCCCCATTCAATATGCAAATAAATGGAGCAATAATCGGTCACAGACATTAACATGTCCTTTCCTCTGTGTTCAGTGTAACAACCATAAGAGCGACACAATCTAGTAAGCCAATATCCATTAAACTGCCCACTGATTGGCTGTCATGTATTTATTGGCCAACAACATGCTGTGACCTTCTAAACAGTGGCTCTATACATTAAGCATTGGATAGAAATCCCTCCCGTGTGTGTGTGTGTGTGTGTGTGTGTGTGTGTGTGTGTGTGTGTGTGTGTGTGTGTGTGTGTGTGTGTTGCAGTGGGCCTGCAGCAGTGACAGTATGGCTGGTAAGATAAGAGCTATGGACAGTGGAGAATAAAGGCTTTCCAGCAACATTGAAAGATTGGGGCGAGAAAGAGGAAGTGAGAGAGGGAGGCCGAGAAGAGACAAAGAGAGTACACTCATTGATTAGAAACAATTGAGACATGAAACTGCAAATCCACCACAAATGTCTAAGTAACCCGGTACTAAGACCTCTGAGTTTTGTTTTGCCGTGCTAAAACCTCAAATATTTGTTCAAACAGCAGAAGCTAGCTTTGTGTGTATGTGTCTGTGTGTCTGAAGTACCTTCACTGATGCCGTCATGGACTCTTCTGTTGGAGACTTTGGGGATAAAGTGACCATCTCTTCTTCTACCTCTGGAAGGTCTACCATTCCCATTCCCATTCCCAGGTACAGACTCACTGGCTGGATCTGGTCACACAGCTAAGAGAAGTACAGTCATATTTATATTAAGTTATAAAAGGGCTGTACAGTGGCCTAGCAATGGAACTGGTCTTAACTTATAGCAAGTTATGTTTGAAATAAGCGATCCGATCATACTGTAAAAAGCACCACCTGCTGACAAACCAGAGCTCAGTATGCCGAATTTAAGGGCTATAAAGTTAAACTCAAGGCTAAAGGAAAAACAGTTTAAACTGCCCAATGCTGGCAATAATCGCCGACTTGTATATGTGCAAATTGATAACATTTTTCTCATACTATGTTCACAGAAGCATATCTCTGTAATCAGACTGACCCATAATTAGGAATGAAATCATAAGTAAGCCGAATCAAAGGCGTTAATGATGCCAGCTATATCACTTACCAGGTAAATAACTAATACCCTGATTTAGTACTGCGGGTTGACTGTAGACGACAAAGACGCTGTGTTTGACATACAGTAAACGACACCTGCCAACCAATCAACAGCTGGTTTGTCATGGTAGAAATAAGTGTGTGTGTGTGTGTGTGTGTGTGTGTGTGTGTGTGTGTGTGTGTGTGTGTGTGTGTGTGTGTGTGTGTGTGTGTGTGTGTGTGTGTGTGTGTGTGTGTGTGTGTGTGTGTGTGTGTGTGTGTGTCTTACTGCTGCACTCGCTGTAGGGCTGCAGGACATCCCGTGGCTCTGGCTCAGCAGGACAGAGTGGATATAGACGTCGTTATCAGTGTGTGTGTCACACAGGTAGAGCTGAAGCACATCTCCACTGTAACCATCCAGAGCGCCCACCAGGGAGCGATCAGAGAACAGCTTCTGGAAGGCAGCCCTGGCCTCAGCAGTCCAGCTGCCCTGCAACAAACAGACCACAACAATCTTATTCATAAAACTCAACTGCAACTAAACACTCTGCAACATCTGCAGCTTGATAGCTTGAAGAAGATGGTGCTCAGATTTGCCCACTGTCAATTGAATGAATATTAGACTCACAGCGGTGGGTTTAATTCCAGCGAGTGATGACGGGACAGCTTGTGCTGGAAGATTTGAATAACATGACCTGAGGAAACAGAAATGAACAGTACAACAAAACGCATGAAACTATCAGTTCAGTAGTAGTACTTGTTGGATCGTTTAACCGCTTAAATGTATTTAAAATGCCCCTACTTGAGGAACTTGAGGCTGGCGCTCTGTACCACGATCATATCGCCAAAGTCGATAGAGTACACCTCAACCTGAGTGGGGCTGATGATCTGATGGATCACCACTCTGTAGAACCACATTCCTTTAGGCGACATGCAGCAGACTTGACCCCTTCGTACAAATCGTCCAGGGAGGTGGTAACGCATCGACACCTCAGGGCAGGTGTAACATCGTCTAAAGGCGAGGGAGGAAGAAAGAGAAAAAATATGAATTACTGGATGTCATTGCTTATAGAAACAGCTTTAGGAAGTAAGTACGCTTATGGAGAGTATTGTTTAAGGAGTGTCAGATACATTTTGTAATGTAGTTCAGTTTCTAACTTTAATTCTGTCAGTGTTTGGATTCTTGCTGCTTTTTTAGACAATTCAAAATGGCCCTCATATTGGGACAGATGCAGGGAGTGTTATTACATTATCCTTTGACTAAGCTGCCACTAACATATCCTTCACCTCATCTCAATCATCATGTCCTCCATAGCTTGGGCCTCCTCGTTCTCGCTGAAGCGGATGTAGAAATGTCCAGGGGAGTCCGCCTGCTCCACCAGGACCTCCACCAGCTCCCTGTCTCGATGGCGTGTCGGAGGTTTGAGGCGTTGACTCTGCAGAGCGTCCAGGGGCACTGCAGGGTTGCTGTGGACCTGAATAGCAGGGTACATCTGAGACATCTACAGGAGGACGCATACAAAACAACGATTGTTATTTTTCTACATCAATTTAAATAAGTGAACTAACTAGATCCAACTAATTTGTTGCTTGTTCAAAATAAATCAAATAAATCTGAAGCTCTCAAATCTAACCGAGTGAGAACAGCTTTTAGAGTTATCTTACCTGCATATATGGATAAAATCAACTTTTTACAAATGGCATGCTAATTCATGATTTGCACTGGAATCACACCATTTGATGCCCTTATTAATGTCAAGACAGGGTGCTAGTTCACTTACTTTTATTATGCCGTTTCTTATTTTCACAATTGTTTCTACTTATTTATTTACAAAATGTGTTTTCCTTTTTTTGTTGAAAATGTTCGCCTACTTACTTTTATTGTTGTCTTTCACCCGCATTGTCTCTTTACTGTAAATTTCCCTCGTTGGACGAAAGACTGATTTCTGATTCTGACTATGTGACAAAATCTTTATTTATATGTCTCTCTTAAAGAGGGTTCTTAAAAGACTAGTTATGTACAAAAGATGATTCCTCACCATTGTGATGCTCTTCAAAGTGGTATTGGTCTCTACTAGATCCTCTTTCTCCTCGTCTGCTGTGGATTTCTCATCGTCTTCTTCCAGTCGGCCTTCCCAAGGAGACTCTCCACAGCTGAAATAGTAGCTCTTAACTGGCAACTTCCAACTGTTCATTAAAGTCACTTTTGAGTCTACTGTATAAAAGAAAAAAGTCCAGGTTAGTTACCTCCATACCTTACATTTAAATGTGATACATTGACACTGATAGCACTTACAGCAGCAAGTGTAAACAACAAATTCATTGTTCATGTTGACTTTTTTCCCAGCCTGCCTGATTTAACACCTAATGAAGTAATAGGGGATATATTGATTTCTGACTCCTGAACATACACACCTGATTGTGTATCATCACAGTCCTGTATGTCCATGACTATCCAGTGCACATTGTTGCCCACTACAGGTTTCAGGTGGAAGGTGTCACTCATGGCACTGACCAGTTCTGTGACACTGACAAAGCCGGTCTGAAGCAGTGGAAAGTCCTCCCCAAAAAGCCTCTGAGGAGCAAAACACATCATTTAATATAATCTGAACTGAAGAAGAAGAAGTTAGCTTTTTCCCTGATCCTTAATCACTTTTACTGGTTAGGCTAAATGTGAGCAGTAAGATGCTCAATAAAAGTGGAGCCAATACTCTTAGGACTCAATCCACTTCCTCAAATGAACATGTTCTTATGCTCCAAACTCCACGGTTTATTAGTCTTAAACACTCACTAACAAAATGAAAGTGAACAGGACAAGTGCAGGACTATGTCTCTTTACCTTGTACTCAGCAGGCAGATCGTGCACAGATAATCCACCATTGCTCTGACCTACAACCTGTAAAGAGTTACAAAACTTGTTACAGAGATTGAGGTTTCATTCTGTACCATGACTTGCAGAGAAAGCAAAGCATGATAGAGGATAAAATCACAAAGACATCTGCTTTTAAACTAGCAGGAAGTGGGACCTTTCGTAGCTTGTCCTTCAGATCCTGACTGATGGAGCCAGCGACTCCATTCTCCAGTATTTGCAGGCGAAGCTCCTCCTCCAGCTGAAGTAAATAGAGTAAGTGAGTAGAAAGACAAAGATAATTGTCTTGCTCCAAGCAACAAGTTGCAGGTTCTTTCATTTCTCACCTTGAGGACACGTTTCTGAAAGAGCTGACCTTCCTGACAGAGCTCTGGGTCCCCTTCATGGTTTTTCTCTACCACCTGTGGCATGTTACTGACATTCGTTGACTCTTTTTGAACAGGGCAAAAGGTATTCTCATAGGTGCGCTGATTCGGGGGACTCTGCTTCACTTGGACTTTAGCTGGAGTAAACCAAATAGGTTTTTTATTATAATTTAAAAAAACATAAACTGATGCGAAAGAAAATAAACAAGGCTGAGAAATATGAGCAGGCCTTGCCGAGAACACTTGCAATGGATTGTTTTCAGGGACAGAATCTGGAAAGATGTTCAAAATGTGAAAATGACTCACCTTGGGGTATTGTTTGTGTCGGAGCTCTGGTATCTTGCCCTTTGGAGGTTGGCTTGTCATTACTAGGGGATACTGACTTAATGAATCCAGTCCTCTTAGGGGTGCTAAATGGTTTGAGCAGTGACTTTGGCACCATATGTTCCCTCAGGGTCAGTACTGAGCCCAACCTGCCCTGCTCGATAAGGAGCAGGTCTGCCAATCCCTCCAGCATCTCTCCAGTGGAGAAGAAGCCGTAGTTGTGGACAGGCAGTGGCTGGCCGAAGCAGCGCAGGTAGCTAGACTCCAGGTCGGACAACCTGAGGGGACCCTGGGAGAGCAGCCACATCAAAACCATTAAATATTTAGCAGTATCAAAACTACATGACTTTGTTTTATTATAAACTACTGACTGTAGAAACCAAACAGACCAGTAAGTCAACTTATCTGATGTGTCTCTCTTAGAATTATTTGTAAACAATTTAGCTATCATTAGGCCATAAAAGCAAAATTCCACAGAAGCCTTCGTATCTTACCTGGCTGAGCAGGATGCGTAGCTGAGCCCTCAGCTGGGCAGGGACAGCCGGAGGAGCACGGCCTCTTCTGGGAAGAGCCACAGGGACGTACTTGTAACAGTACCGGGGGGAGAAGTAGCTGACCCTTCCCCTCTTGAACTTCATGTCATTCTTTGATGTGCGCTGCTTAGCTACCAGCTCCTGGATGCTTCGGGTTGAATCGTTGCCTATAGCTGCAGATGCCAAATGTTTGAGAGGATTTATTTATCAAACACTTGTATGTTGTATTTATTCTCCCCCCTCATTGTGGAATTGAAAATAATATACAAAATAGATTAATGCATACGCAAAAGGACTATACCTTGCAAAAGAATGCTGCCATCTACCCTGAAGTTAACCGACACAACGTCAGGCATGTCCTTCACCATGTCCATGATGTTTCTGAAGCCCAGTTGTTTTAAGGGCATGGGATGCCCCAACATGGTCACATAGTCTCGCTTTAGCCGATCAGCCTCTAAGCCCAACTTAGACGAAATAAGCAAGGAACGAATGTCCTTCTTCAGTTTTGCCAAAACTTCTTCCTGGTTCATCTTGATGATATCTGCAGGACACAGCAAGAGGATACATGAAACAAAACATAATGGACAGCAGGGGGTTGACCACCACCCAAAAAGAAATGTAGAGTGCACAATTCTGAAAAAAATAGAAATGCTGCAGTATTCATTTCAGCAAGAACATATATTGAGTTGCACTTAGATTTCTATATTTGAAAAACCGTAGGCTAAACATGTCAAGAGAAGACGGCAGTTGAGATGATGGTGTCAATTGAACAGATTAGTTTCGGCCATTTTTAATTGTGACCATACATTTGTACAGTAGCATGCACATTCAAACTGTCATTATATTGCCAAAAAAACGTATAAAGGTAACGTTAATACACATGCAGCATTACCACGGGTAACATTTAGCTAGTTAAGCTACATTTGCATTACACAGAAATATCACAATCGATTCCGCTTCAGACGTTAAATTAGCAAACATGAACGTTAGCCACCAACCGGCAGAACAGAAACCCTCTGAAGGTCCAGCATGGAGTTAAGTTAATGTGAATTAATTAACAAAGTCTTAAGACATGTGCCACAACAGCCCTGTCTTGTTCAAATTGTCCCAAAATGTTCGTGCTATGCACAGTTGCAACTTTACCTCGAGTTTTCAATACCTAAGCATCCTCCCACGACAACTTGAGCTTTGGTTCCTGACCTCCACACCTGTTGCTAACACTCGTCTGACACGACGCTGAAGTTGGCTTCCGATTCAGAGCTTCCGATTCGGCAGTTAAGGGGAAAGTTAAGGGACATTTAATTTACAGCGCTGAGCGAACAATCCTCCGTGTTTGTACCTCTTAAATCGCTGCATAGCCGATTTATTTGGACTAGATTATCCCAGAGAGTCTAAAGATTCTTTATAACACAGTTTTAGATTTGTGAAACCTTTATTCTATTTGTGAAAATACAAAAAAAGGGAGATTTCAGTGCTTTTTTCGCATTTAGACCACATTAGACCAGGTCCTAACTAAAACCACTAAAACTAGACTCATCAAATCCGGACTGGATTATCCCACAGAGGCTAAACATTCTTTATAACACCGTTTTAGATTTGTGAAACCTTAATTCTATTTGTGAAAATACAAAAAAGGGAGATTTCAGTGCTTTTCTGACTTTTTTGACTGCTGGGTCAGTTAAGGCTGCAGCAGCTCTGTGGAGTAGCATGAAGCTGCAGCGTCCAGGCCCGCACTCCCAGGACCCTAGTTTTTCGTGACACTGCCACCTAGCGAGCAGGAGACCTGAATATGAACGACAACGCAGAGAGTGTGAGTAATGTGAAGTGCTTTTAAAGTTTTATTTGTTTAACATTAATAACAATTCCGGTGTCTTGAAATGAATTGTGATTAGCTAACATTAACTATGATAGTCTTAAGGCAATACAAACAAACATCTGTTAGTTTATGATAGCTTCTAACAGTATTAAAGGCACTAAAAACAATTATTCGTTAGCTATAGCTTTCGGTAAAAGCATTATTAGCAAAAGCATTAGTTTCGTTAGCATATTTGATTATTTGTTTAATGAAACTGTAGCGTGATTTTGGCAAGCCCAACTAGGTGTCCTACATCAATTGTTGATTTAATCACTAATTACAGTAAGAGTGTGAGTAATGTGAATCATGTTGTTTGTTTAAAGTTAACAACTATTCTGGTGTATTCAATTGGACAGCAATACAAGCAACACGTGCTAAATGTCATCTGTTAGCCTATGATGACTCACTGCAAAACCAACTGTTAGCCTTTTTGTTTATTTGTTTAATGAAACCGTATGTTATGGTTATGTTATTTAGCAGAGGCTTTTATCCAAAGTGACTCACAAAAAACATAAAAGAACCATAATTAACATTAGATTGTCAATACAAATAGTTACATAGTCAGTTACATTACGTATTACATTTTTAACAGGGTAATTAGTCATCTGTAACCTACATTTAAAAAAAGTAAACTTCCCAACCCTGATCATTAATTATAGTCAGCTAATTAATTAAACTTCAAAGGATGACAAAAGCATGTCAATATGATCTGTCTGTCCGCTACATTAAATCAGCAGTAGCCTAATATAAGTTCTGTATTCAGTGTAAATGCTTCTTTAATAGTCATTGTATTACTATTTGAATTCATTGTAAATAATCTTAACTGTGCTGACTGCCTGTTTACTGTTTATCAGACAGTCTCATCATTTTGACATGTTTTGTAATATTGCATGAGGTGTTTTAGTCAGTTATTATGTCGGCCTATTCTGTAGGTTAGAATCTGTCGTGTCAGAATCTAACAATTAGGCCTAATTTATGTCTGTCTGTGAAAGTATTTCAAAATGTTCAGTTTGACCAATTAGGCTCTCTCTTTTTCAAGATGCATATTTCAATCCAAGAGGGGAGATCCTTGCCCGATTTACAGCGATGCACTACATGTTGCAAAGTCTATAAAGTGTCTTTACTTCTGCCTTCTCCTATCCTAGTATTATGAAGTTGATTGACTAAGAGTAAGGTCAGCTAAATTAAGGAAGGTTTTGTTGTTTTTCTGTCTGAATTGTAATTTTCTTATGACATTCTACTTCAGGTGTCGTCAACTGGAATGTCTTCTCAGAGGGACACAAAAGGGAATTTCGGAAGGAATACCAAATTTCCAGGTGCTTTTACTGCGACAACCTTTATAAGGACGTTGGCACAGGCTACCGGGGAAGTGGACGGCGAGTAGTGTTGCAGGGTTTTTACTCAGAAGAGGGCTTCCCGGGGTACTGCAGCTGGAGCTGTTGTCTGGTGGTTGAGGGAACAGCAGACCCCGCCTCACCCCAGTGAAGAATCCACAGTGCCCAATAAATAAAAATGAATTCTGCACTGAAATTCCTCTCGTCAAATTGCATGTTTATCTTTTGCAGCCTGGTGCATAAACACACTAACAGTTGTTTTTGAGTAATCTAGCACCTCTTCAAAGACACATTTGATTTGATTTATTTCGAACGTCTAATACAATAAAAAATATATATATATAATAATGAAATGAAACAAGAGAATTATGATACTGTAGAAACATAAGCAGTATCAAATTGATTCAAAGGAGTTTACACTTATTTAACCCCACCCCTTCTCCCAAAAACTAAATTAACAGTTTTCTTTTAACAAAATATACATCTAAATGTATGTCTACATACAATATACATTTACAATTATAAATAGATTATATCATTATTACTACACTATATATATATATATATGTTTATGTTGTATGTCAAATTTGATAAAGACAAATATAAAAGACTATCTTTTTACATCTGACATACAAAATACATTTGTTATTAAAAATCAAAAACATATTAACAACTTGTTGTTAATAATAATAATGTTATTTCAGTAAGAAAAACATATTTTCATGCATTTTTAGATGGTTAATAACAAGCATTACAATGTCTAAAGAGACTCGCAGTGTATGAGACTCAATACTCGCTGGTTGTACTTTTGCGGTCATCCAATCCGCTAGGTGGCGATGTTGCAAAACAACTAGGGTCCTGAGAGTGCATGCGGTCCTGAGAGTGCACCCTCCTCCGAGGCTGCAGCTTCATACTATTGGAATCGGAAGCTCTGAATCGGAAGCCAACTTCAGCGTCGTGAGGAACTTTCACTCAGCGCTGTAAATTGTCGTCCACTGACCGTACTCTCCCTGACACGTTACCGTGTCATCACTGCGAACACAGATCGTTTATTGCTGGAGAGAGTTTAAAAAATAAACAAGCAGCAGAAACCCTGTGAAGATTATTTTGGTTTCAAACAGACCCCTGTTGTTTTTTTCCTAAAGCATTTTGAACTATTGAAATATTTATATAAGATTTAACATTTCAGAACATTTTGAGCAAACCAAGTTATAATATACAGTGCATATTTCCAACTAGTTATACATATCACATTTAATTAAAAGAAGCCATCACTAGCTAAAATAAGCATCTGCCATTTCTTTCACAATGTCAGAACCTTAGAAAAACATTTTTGGTTATATTTTTTATTCACAGTGGTAAAAAGTGACATTCACTTTAGTTCTGTACTTGGTTGCGGTTTTGATGTTCTAGTGTTTGAGTTTTTTATTTGCTGCTTTGAACTTCTACTGTGCTTTTTCCGATATTAGTTACTTTAAATGTGTACATTTGAGATAATGATGCAAAAAGTGGTCAGTAAATAGCATGTCAAACTGCAAAACAGGGGCTGTTTTTGTATTTCTCTTTAATAACAGAATTGGTTTTGACTCAAGGATATACAGATGAATACGTTGAAGTGTATGTATAGGCCTATTTAAATTATATAATCAGAGGCCCAAGGTACTGGCCCCATTGCCTGGGTTTGCACCAATACGATTTACTACTTTCATCGTAGAACATATGGGCCACATGTCTAATTTTCAGTTTAATTAAGAATCTATCAGGGAGGATACTTGGTGTCTTTTCCTGTAAAAACAGAGAAAAAAACTTCATCAGCTCTTTGGAAAAAGGAGACCTTGAGTGTGCACATTCCAATGTAGACCCATCGTGACTCCCTGTGCTCCACTAACACACTTTGTCCTACAGTCATCTCTGACACTGGCTTTACAAGGGAAGATGCACAACACAGAGATTTAGAAGTATAGGAATTCTAGTACAATCAGTATGCATATTTATATGCAAGAGGGTGATTTTTATATTTCTCTGACAGAATCAAGGGCTCCCAAGCTGTAACAGCTTTGCCTTAAATAATAACTATAAAAACACATCTGGAATATTGATTTGCTTAATGCATGATAATGCCATTCTCAGTCTGGGAAAGCGTGCAAGATCATTTCTGGTTGTTCAATGGATGATGTGTACTTAAAAATCCTGTTTACATTCCATTGCATTTAGCTCACGCTTTATCCAAAACAACTTATAATAAGTGCAATCATGATGACACAAACTTAAAATAGCAAGAATCTTTCAAGTACTTCAGCTTTCAATATACCATTCTTAGTGCTTCTGCATTGGATTCAAATAAGCCAAACCTTTCTAAGTGCTACCTACAGAAGTGTTTTGTTTTCTTTCGATTTAAATTGTATTGGCTAAGGTACAACTCATCACCACAATAGAGAGGGTGGTAAGTGGCACTCCCACTGCTGTGCTACTCCCACATTCAAACAGTCAAGCCTAATTTATCTCACATGTATTCTGACAGTGGACGTCAGCTGCACTGACTCATCTCACAGACCTTCAGTCTGAGGAAGAACTCACAGCAGAACAAATCAAAACATTTCTCCTTGCTTTCTGCTTTCTCTACAAAAGGAAACCGTCCACTAACCCATAGAGCTGAAGCACCCCAACAGACATCACTCATATGCTTTTAACTGCACAGCCAGTATGGATAAGTCTTCTGATCATGTCTACCCCGGTCTCCCACCGAGATCTAGAATGACACCCAGGAAGGAGAGGGAGAGCGGAGCCTCTGTGCCTCCCAGAAGTCACAGACAAAGGCCATCGAAGGCAGGACGGGTCCCGGAGGCGTCTTCGGTGAGAAAAGAGAGACAGAAAAAGGAGAAACAGACAGAGACCAATGAGGTGAAGGTGGAGCAGGAGACAGAAGTGAAGGTGAGTTCCACTGTGGTGGACATAGACAGCGTGAGAGAGGAGGAGGTCAAGGAGGACAACCTGGGGCTCCTGGAGGCAGCAGAGCAGGAGGACGGTAAGTCAAAGCATGAAGAAAAGTTTTTCCCAGCTTGTTGTTCTGGAGATATTTAAGATAGTAATGATACAAATAAATATGTTTAATCTGAGTATCTGGTTGGAATTTCTCCATAATAAGTAGTGTGGATCTTTGCAGGTCTGAAGCGCAAAAACCTGGGAGTGTTTGAGTGGATGCTGATGGTCTTCGTCTTTGCTCTGGTTCTGCTCGTCCTCCCCATTTCCATTTGGTTCTGTGTCAAAGTAGGAACTACACCACACCACAGACCTACAAACAAAACTAACACCTCATAATAATCTACATAAAAAAATGCAAGGATTAACAACTGGGCAGATGCGCCAAATTCATGTGATGGAGAAATGAAAGTGTGATAATGTTATCGTTAAAGTTTAGTCTGAGGATTAATGTTGTTTTAACCTTTTTCACTTTGACAGGAAGTAAAATATTTGGACAAATTAGTTAATATCGGGAATTGCAGAAGTCAGCACCTTCACGTCATATATATTTCTTATTTCTAATCCAAGGTGTTTACTACTCACGCAAAAACAATGTATCTATGTACTGTCACATTCTGGCTGTATGTTATTGTACAAAAGCCTTGCATAAAAGCTGGCCTTATTGACACTTGGACCACTAACAGCTGTGGTATTTGAGCAGAACACTGACTGTCTCCCCTTCATATGGACTGACTCATGTCTGTCATTTTGATTGACAGGTAGTGAGGGAGCATGAGAGAGCTGTGATCTTCAGACTGGGTCACCTCCTGCGAGGAAGACCCAGAGGACCAGGTTCTCACCAACTACTGAGTGTTTAATGCAAAACAGTTGATATTTCTGTGGATTTAATTACTGTGCGTTTTGGATGGCTAGTGATCATAAAGTTAAATAATGTAAAGCTTTGACCCCATACAGTCAGTTCTAAAGTTTTTGTCAAAGTCATAATAAAATGAATTATATTATTCAATATATATATATTTAAAATATAAATCTGTCCTGAGATGAAACCCATCTTACTTATATTTTCAGGCCTTCTTTTCTACCTCCCACTCCTTGATGTGTGTCACAAAGTTGATATCCGACTACAAATGCTCAAGGTTCCTCCTCACACGGTAAATAACCACAAACAAACCAAAACTGCAGCGGCGAACCGTGTCTATCACAACTGGACCTTCTGTAGACACACACACACCCCATTTTATTTACATTTTATTAAATTGCATTAAATTGTATTCATATTATTATTATATAATTTTTGTGTTCCAGGGTATTCTCTGAATACCTTGAAGGCCCTGACGGTTCACCACTGAAAAACTGACATATTCACATTAAGCACAACATTTTAAAATAAAGGAAAATGAATTAAATATGGTAATTAATTATGTGTTTTGTATATTAATGTTGCTTTCCCTGAGCATACAGTACATTTGTCAAAGTCGACAAAGAGATCTAACGTATTTTAAATGGTTGGACATTTTATCATCTAGTAACTTTCTCTAATGCGTCTTCCCAGAAGTTCTATCTTTCTCACAATGTTTCTTAACCTTTTAGGATGATGAGTAAATGACGCGGCCCCCTGCTAAACTAATTAAGCAGACAGTGACAAGGCTTTAATTGGATTAGGCTACTTAATCCTCGTATGTCTTTACCCAGGTGGTGACGAAGGATTTGGTGAGGCCGGAGCTGAGCGCAGTGTGTTATTACCAGATAGAGAACGTGGCTCTGTGCAGCACGGCCCTGTCCAGTCTGACCACAGTGCTGCAGACTCTGGTCCAGGCCGTGGTCAGAGACATCCTCGCCCAACACACGTTCAGCCACATCCTGCTGCACAGGAGGAGGATCGGACAGCAGATACAGGCAGCGGTTGACTCTGTTGCTTGCCTCTGGGGCATCAGGGTGGAGAGAGCAGACATGTAAGACTGAAGATACAAAAGATCATGTATTTCTAATTAACCTTCCTCGGCTGCATCTGTCTCAGCTGGGGAATTCCACTGGAAGAAATGAAAAAATCGCAAAGCACATTACTTCATGTGGAAGCAATGACAGTTGGTCTACATTTGACTGTGGGTAGTGAGGTTTTGCTGCGCCTCCTACACTGGGTGACCATTAATGTTGAACACTTGAATATATGAAAATAGGATGATGACCTGTCAGTCCAAAAGATAGGTGTCTTTGAGCACTTGATAAAGCGCTTGATAAATAAAATATATTATTATTAAAACAGAAAGGTTATCAACTGTAAAAATGTATTGTGTGCAAAGTCTTGTTCCTCTGAAAGCTTTGATTTTTCCTGGTAAACAGCAAGGATGAATGTAGTGATTTGTGGTGTACTGTGATCTTCCTGCTGACCAGGCTTGTGTTTGATTTTCTGTCAGAGACGAGCTCAGTTTTCCTGTGGAGTTACAGCAGAGTCTGGCTGCCGAGGCCGAGGCAAAGAGACAACACCAGGTCAGAGTGAGTAACCACTGTATACCAGCTTTTTTAAGTCATATGTTTATTGTTTTATATTATAACATTTGTTAATGTTAATGGATTTTATGGTTCCCACAAAAAACAAATTATCAAAGTTACCTAATGGTAGTATAAAAGACTTCTTATCTCTGTCCAATACCTTGAAACACATTCAATGCAACATGGTTTCAGTTTTCATCTTAAATCATCTTGTAATGTTTTTTCAGCCCAGAGCTTGGCCTTGGTTTAGCCTTCCAACTGATGTTTACCTCGGCCAGAGAGATCATTCTCAGCAGGATTCGTAAAGCTAACATGTTTCCAACAGCAGTATACTTCCCTCCACCAGGTGAAAGCAGCAGAAGGGGAGAGAGATGCCTGGGAGGGGTTCAGGGCTTCCCTCCGTCTGCTCCAACCTGCCCTGGTCCTTCCAATCCCCCCCGATCTCCTCAGCGTGACCCCTGACCTCTCATCCCTACCCCCACCTCCTCCCCCAGCTGTGGAAGGAGAGGGTGGGGCGACAGATACAGACTCGCCAATGATGTGAAAGATTGTTTTGCCATAAAAGCTATTAATGTTGAAATATCGATGGCAATGCGAGCCAATAATTCTTACCTCATGGATGAGTTTCCAGTGGTATTCTTCATTATTTTAAAGAAGGTAACCTTTACAACAAATTATTGTTTGTTTAAGTACAATTTAAAAATATTAGTTTATAATCAATCAATCCTGAGTGCTTTGAGATTTGATTGGTTTACACTGGTGAGCGTGAGTGCTGAAGGGTGTGATAGCATCTAGTGTGAACTGGGTTTGTTTATTAAATTTCACAATTTCCACATATTTATAATAAAAGCTACAGAAAAGTATTACTTTTTTAGATTGTATGTCTGCAGACACTTTATTCTTTTTAAGAAAACAAAACCTATTTTGCCCTTAGTTGGTGTCAAAGACATAACACAAGGTTTAACACAACCACAGCAAACCATTAGATAAATGGTAATATGACGATATTAATGATCATACAACAGCAAGCAGTCTGAATATAGGACAATCTCCTGATACTTGAAATAGCTTTGATGCTAGTGCTGATGAGTGATGCTTTTTGTCTTTTCTTGTATGTGCAACAATCATTTGTAAACTTGTGAGACAGTAAATGTGCTGTTAATATGCACCAAAAGTCATAATACCCTCTGTGGCTTTCCTTTACTGGTTTACATGGATGTGATTTTGATGGAGTGTTAACTCTTGTAATAAACAAAGAAACATAAAACTCTTTAAGTGATTTTTTAAATAGTTCACTAGACATTTACTGGACATACTGTTGTGACATGTCCTGATCTTATTCAAGTCACCGTTTCTTGGTCTTTTTAACGCTGCTTGATGGTTTGGCTTCAGCTGCAGTTTTCTTTGGAGGAGCTGGGGTTTTTACTGGTATTGGAGTAGGTGGTGGTGTTTTCTTTTTCTCTGCAACACAATCAAAGACCGTTACCACCTTTTGAGATTAAACACTGTGTTACTAAATCTCAGACAGAAAATCCTTCATTTTGATTTACAGAATGTCCAATTACAAGTTAAATGTGTTTGTTTAGTCGGTACCTTCTGTACTTGTTGGCTCCAGACTGGGCCGGCCCTGCAGTTGTCTCTCCAGGTGCTTAGTCTTCTCCAGCGCTGCCTGCAGGGCTTCCTCAGCCTTCAGGGCTCGCTGCTCTGCACTCTGGACCCTCAGCTCTGAATCCCTTACAAACACATGGAGAGAAACATAACCTGGTTGTCTTGCAGACATTCACAAGTCAATAGAGGTCCTTTCTATTTCTGAACAACCACTGAAACCTAGGTGAATAAACTTGTTTCCACAATGCTTAAAGGTGGGGTAGGTAATTTCGGAGAAACCAGCTCAAGTGCGTAGAATTTGAAAATACACAACCGGAGAAAATCTGCCACTTCCTTACAGAGCCCCTCCTCCAACACACACCGCGCACATGACCAATGACGGCACGAGATAAGTTTGTGCACAGATGGAAGGCTGACAGGCAGGTCGGCCATCCAGTTATTTTAGCCGGGCCGGCTAAAATGATTGGTCGTGCTTTTTACAGTACTACGGCTTCCACAGATGACATTTCTTTATGGATTTGTTGTCAAAGCACTTAAGATATTCATTGCTATCGGGATGTTAAGAGCATTCCATGGGATATAACAAAAAGTGTATCTCGAGCCGGTTTCTCAAACTTACCTACCCCACCTTTAAATATTTCAGAACTAAACAGCAAATCGGACATATTTATTCCCTTGTTGTCCTTACGATTGGCTTTTGTCTAATTAACTCCAAGTCTGCAAAATCTCTTTTGACTCATTATGAGAGGCAATACAAAAGCATGTTTGTTAAGCCATGTTGGGAAATGCTGCTCATTCTAATGTCATAGTTTTTCCTTTTAAACAATAAAGAAACATTAAATTCTGTATGACTCAAAAGTCAGCGAGTGTTTAAAACAAAACGTGGACAAATTGTATATTTATTGATATAGTCATTGTCCCTTTTTTGGGGCAGCCATGAAGAAAACATTGACTATGTGGGATATCATAAAAATAGAAATAAACACATTTCCCCTCAAATACATGTGTTCGATTCAACTATAAGAAAGTGAACTTACTGTATTTCCTGCTGCAGTAATCCCACTGTGGTCAGATCACTAAAAGCTTTCTTGGATTCATCTGTTGTTGGAGACACAACCAACTCAGTCTGACAGACAGAGACAGACAGACGGATGTCAGAGAGACACAAATGTAGATTGTTCACTTCTGTAATGAAAAAGGCATTCCACTAACATTGAATACTGTGTGATTAAATTCACTGACCTCATTCAGCTGGACACTGCTCTCTCCCAGCTTTCTTTGTGTAATGTTTCCATCATAGTTTATCAGTTTCACCACTGGGCTCTCACACACCGTTAGCTCCCCCTGCAGGACAACAACAACATTGCTAATTTCTAACAAGTAGGTCCAATACAACTGTACAATAAATGTGAAGTTGTATTTTTTAAATGAGGCACATTAATACAAATTCATACATTCATCGAGAGTTTATTCAATTGTTTTAGACTGTTCTTTCTTCAACAAAACATCCACTTAAAATACTCAAAATGCACCATACATTTATAATTTCCCTGTTCCATACAAACCCTGGGTCCTCTTTCTCTAAATCACATTTTTTTCTTTAAAATGTCACTCATGTGCAGTCTAGCCATCTTAATACTCTTTATGGAAACTATATGAACACCTGACAAACCTCTTGTTGTTCATCCTGTCCTTCAGCAGTGCACTACGGAGACACAAGAATACCCTCACTGCCATCATTATCAACATGACACATCATGATTTTGTAACCTTATATGCTTCACATTATCATAATAAGAAATCACAATATATGGTACACAATAAATAGTGCTCTAAAAATCTAATGATAAATGACTGCCAGTGGTGAACCTACATAATAGTTATTCCACACAATCTCAACAGCTGTTAATGTGACCATTCTGGGTTCTACCTCAGTTTCATCTTCGACCTCTGCTGTAGCCTCTGCTGAAACATCTTGGTTCACCTGCACGCACACACACAACACACACACACACACACACCACACACACACAACACACACACACACACCACACACACAAACACACACACACACACACACACACACACACACACACACACACACACACACACACACACACACACACACACACACACACACACACACACACACACACACACACACACACACACACACACACACACACACACACACACACACACACACACACACACACACACACACCACACACACACACACACACACACACACACACACACACACACACACACACACACACACACACACACACACACACACACGCTTTAAATCCAGTCAAATCTGATAATTGATCAATAGAATCTTTCCTCTGCACCTACTTCACTGCAGTATCAGAATTATTGTCAGTCACCTGACACCATGCTTTCAAGTTATTTCTCCAATAATAAAAAGATGACCTACTCTATACAACAATCAAAAACTGCCACATTAATTTTCAATAATTCATCACAACAACGTAGGTCTATTCCTGTGGGTTGTATTTAACTGACTCCTCACCAGACTCTCGGTGCTGTCAGCTGGAGAGAGCGGGACATTGCTGCTGGAGGCGGGGTCAGCCTGTCGGACCGGAAGCTCCACAGGACCGCCTGTCAATCTTGAGAGCAGGGTTTTGCAGGTCTCCACCCAATCAGTGCACTCCCTCTGAGGCAGACACGACAACACACACACACATTACAGAAGTACATTTTCTCAGTATGGCTCCCTCTTCTGGAGTTTTATAATGTTTGAACACAAAATGTGTAAAAAAAACAAACAGCTGCTGTTCAGTTTTTAATGGAAAAAAGATTGCATTCTTGATTTCTGTAATTTGTCACCCTGAGGCAGTAAATAATTGTGAAATATAAAAACACAAAGTTCTTATATTGCCATTTTTTCTTTCTTTCTGTAACATAACTTATTTTACCTGCAGCTTTCTGCACTCGCTCATCTCATTTTCACCGTCAACTCTATATGGTTTCTGCAGAGTCTGTTCCTCCAGAATCAGCTTGCAGGAGCTAGAGTACCAAAAAAAAGATTTCCTAATGAGAAATCCTGGAGAAAATCCAACATTAATAATACTTTGAATAGCTTTATAGCATTGACCCTTTAGGTAACACTTCTCTGAAGTAAAATTCTGTTTAACACTTGTGCAAGAAGGTAAAGTTTACATTAATACTGAGCACTTATTGTTAATACTTATTGTACCTGCTGATATATGCAGAAGAAACGTCTAGTTTCTCAGCCAGCGTCTTGGCATCCTCTACCAGTGTCTGTAGTGAGATGGTTGTAATGTAATGATTTTCCTGTTCTTGGCTGTGGCCCTCGCTGTGGTCAGGTACCGTGAGGAGCATGAAATCCAACATCCAGCGGGTCTGAGCCATGTGAATAGAATGAACCTATTGGGAGGGGAAACACTAAAACTCAAGAGAAGCACCTTGTATCATACAGCAAACAAACTCATTCATCAAATACCTCTTAATGTAGTCTATCTAGTACTTTTGGCCATCTAAATGAGTAGCTGAGAAACCACATTTTAAGCTTTTGTTGGTTTGGATATTTGCGTGTTTAATATGAGAGTATCATATTCATGGAGCTGATGGAAATGCATGTATGTGATATTGATAGTGTTGACAAAATGTGGTTTATACTGACCTCTTCACTGATTCTGTGGTTCTCAGCCTCAGCGAAGTTGGACACGCTGATTATGAACTCCTTTACTTTGTCTAAAACATTGTCTGTCTCTGTACTGTTTGAAAGAAACAAACACAGGACACGGACACAGACACACACACCACACACACACATAGAAGAAAAGCAAATATCAGAACTCCATATCCAAAATGCTTGAAGTCTTAATTTCTTTCTATCTGCTCTAAAGACATTTGATTAAAAAATGTTTACAGAATACCAAGTTTCTTGTGGTAAAGAACAAACTAAAGTTTTATGATAGTAATACATGAACAAACTTTTCTATAAAATGGTAAAAAAAAATGCATCTGCCTCTTAATGAAATCCATAGTTTGGACCAAACTTACTATATGTCCGGCTCGTTTTTGTCCTTTTCGTTCTCTGTCTGTATAATGAGGACGTTTTGAAATATCTTTTGGGTCAAACTCTGCCAACTTCGCAGTGAACTTTCCAGCTTCTGCCAATCAGAGGCAGACATCATTTCTGACCGGCCAATCAGGACACCAAGTTTGGAAATCTGGGACTCCATAAACCCGAGCAGTGTCATCATCTGTCCATGGATCCCTGAAACAGTGTTGCTGTAATCAGTTTCCAAACATTGAGTCCATTTCTAAAAGGACTATACCACAATAAGACTCATTAATACATTACAAAAAAAGAGACAGATGGAATAAAGTATCCGTGACTATCGCTGTTCAGAGCACACATTGTGACACTTCCCAGGGTCCTGCATATGCAGCTGTCAGCAGTACAGATATTTCAAATTTAGCCAAACAAAAACTAAAGCAGTCTAAAAAATCCAGTTTCTATCTCAATTAATATTTTTAAGATATGTGTCTAACTCTCAGCCCTCACCACTCTCTCCACTGACTCGACTGTCCAGCTGTTTGAGGAGCTCTGACAGGACCCTGTCAAGCTCTCTTAGGGCCTGTTGGCCTTCACTGGGTTCCCCATCAGGAGAAAGGTGTCTTCTGAGCAGCTCAAGGCTCATAGTCAGCCATCTTTCCTGCACACTGCCAAGCTCTCCCAGTGTCTGCTGGCAGCAGAGCAGCTTCTCACCTTGGTAGTGGTCACACTGGAGAGACAACAGCTGCAGAGAAACAGAAAACACAGGAGTATTTTACGACAACAAAAACATACATATATATTACATTGTAATACTGTATGATCATAATTTCAACACAGCCAAAATGGCAACCAACTGTTTACCCTTTACAAAACATACACCACCTTTTCCTGGTCGAAAGACTATTTGAATACCAAGCCAATTGTTTAACACATCAGTTAAAATCAATGAACATGATAAAAAATGTCAGACAGAGGAAGTAAGTGTAAATGTACAATTGCCCACTGCTTCACATCAGCATGAATCTTTTCCAATGAAGCTTTTTCATATTGCAGGTCAGGGAACCTTGAAAGAGAAAAAAAGAGTAAATCAGAATGCATATCAATCTCCTCCTCCAATAATTGCTGTCAGTGGCTTTGCTGATAAAATAACAATAATAATAAATGTTTTCCAGAAAATCCTTATTTCTTAACAGGTGGGGTATGATCTCTGCTTGTCCTTACTTGTTCTTTGTGGCGCAGGAGTCCAGACACTTAGCAATGCCTTGCTGGATGGCACTGATCTGTTCACACTGAGCATGCTCAGTGTTCTTCAGCTGGGACATAAACACAGTGAGCTGCTCTTTCCAGTAGTCACTGAGCTTCATTATGGCATTCATGTCCTCTGTGTCCTACAGAGGGATGGTCACCAATATAATCAGAGTGTAATTGAAACACCAGGGATATTTCTGATGAGTCATCAGGGCCACTAGGTGTTTTGCCATGTGTTAAGAAATAGGAAGTGCATTGTTACCTTCAAAGCAATGCTGAGGCTGCAGTGCTCTGCCGTCTTAAACCAACTCTGCTCCATGATATGCAGCTGACTGACCAGCTGCAGCTTCTTCACACTGATCACCTGAAGAGCACAGAACAAATGAATCCTTAACATCCATAAATTGTAGTGAGCAGCATAAGGGCCATATGTGAATATAAAATGAGAGTCCAATAATGATTATATTGCTTGTGATTCTGCAAACAAAGTCAGTTAACCTATTTTCTAATCAGCATAAAAGTACATGAGTCCAATTAAAATAAAAACTAGATCATGGCTCACACACCTCGAGGGCCAGGCAGAATGTGATCTGGCTCCAGCAGTCCCTCTCCTCCGTCATCTGGAGCAGCTGAGCCTCCAGGCGACCCCTCTGCAGGTCGTACAGCTCATGGTAACCCTGGACCACACTGAGAAGGGCACATGGACCATTTAAAAGGTCTGGTATCTTAGACATGTATGAGTATTGAGTAATGCTTCTGTAGTATTTCTATTTACTGTAGTGTTTTGCTTTTTTTTTAACAACGCCCAAATGACTGTTGCGTGAATATAATCACATATTTTATTAGAAAAATAAGCAGAATTTTGGAATGCATCAACGTGAAGAAAAAGTGTCTTTGACTGAATGAACACCAGTTCAGTGGGACTAACTCTGAGTTGATATTAGTCTGCTCAAGCGCTCCAGCCAGCTGTTGGTGAGCACACTCTGCCTGCTGGGAAACGGAGTCATCATGGTCTCTGATTCTAGACAGTTCCCTGTGAAGAAATTGCACATCCATAAACATAAACATGTGCCCTAAAACATATCTTATTTTTCATTTTATTATTTATTTTGTAAAATAATCACTCTATGTTCCCAGCAAAGAGTTATTTAAATCATCATGGCCCTGCAGGCCTACGTACGCGTTGAGCTGCTGGATGGATCTCTTGATGCGGTGGATTTCTTCAGTGAGCCGGCGGTCCAGAGCCCGCTGTGCCACGGCCTCAGTGTGCAGAGCCTTCAGACGACTGGGGATTCGCTGGAGCAGCGTCTGGTAGCGCTGTCTGGACACAAAAACAAAAGAGCTGCTGGGAAAAAGGCTTCCTAGGGTCATAGAAAATATTTTCTGAAAATGTGAAATTTCTCAAAATATGTTTTGAGTTGTGATAACATGGGGATAATACATTTGCAGATTTGTGTTTCATCTTTTGATTCCTTATTTACATCCATATTTCTATAGTATGATTTTAAGGCTCATATAGTTACCATTTATTAATCTTTATTAATATGATGCTTACCTGAGTTTTGCTAGCAGCTGTCCTCTCTCAGCACAGCCCACGCTGACCTGCCTTATCAGTTCATGGAAAACAATGTTGTAGATGTTCTGCTCAACCTGCACCAGCTCCAGCAAACCCTCCATCTGCAGACATATCATTGCACTGTTTCCAATATTTATAGGTGGATATTATTCTAGAAGAATCTCCAAGTACATTCATTTTCCATATAAACTTTTAACAAAATGAAAACACAACAACATAAATGCACAGAACTAGTGTCAGCAGACTGTGTACTCTCTGCTTGTCCGTCTGCCTACCTGTGAGAGCTCTGTCAGCTCCTCACTCTGCTGATCCACTCCTGCCTTCTCCAGCATGTCATCCATCATCCGCGTCAGCTGGACCACTTCCAGTCTGCCGCTGGGCCTCCTGGATACACCCAACACACACACACACATATCTTGTTTTTTGCCAGCAATATTCCTACTTAAAGGTAAGCAGTACTATAACTTACCTACTATTAAGCTGTACCATAACTTACTCCTCAAATTGCGTGGTGATTACTACTTCACTAAAGCTAATCTGTAAAGGGAACTCACAGTGAAGGGAAGACCCGCAGCTTCTGCTCATCATCCTGCAGCTGTACTGTGAACGCACTGAGGAAGAGAAGCAAAGATGAGATGAAAGAAAATATTAATTAATATAATAACAAGAGGATTTTACAATGAACATGAATGAAGTGGTAGGACATCGTAAAGGAGACTCACTCCTCAAAGAACTCCAGGCTCCGAAGCCCTTTGTTTTTCACAATGTGATATTCTTCTGGGATCACACTTTCTGAGACACTGTAGTTCTGAAAGACAGTGACCATTATTATAACCTAAAACTGTAGAGTGTATAAATGAATTGTAATAATTGTGAATTTAAAATCAGTACTATTATTGTAAATCAGAGAATTTTAGATATATACTGCTACATAATATGGAACATTTGTAAAGTTCTCTCTAAACTTTAAAACAAAAATTTGAATCTGCATGGTATCTGAAATACTTAATAAACAATGGAGTAACAAGGAAGTATTGTGGTAGTTAATTTGGGCTTTTTTTGTGTATTTATCACTTCTGGTTGATGTTGTTATGTTGTATAGCACTGCTTGTAATTGTGTAAAACTATATTAATCTATACATGTTATACTAGGGATGATAAATTGAAAAGGGAAATTAAGTCACATTCTCAGGTCCTTTGGTCCTTGCCAAAAAGTGTAAAAATGACAGAAAGTAGAAATACTGTAGGTCAGCTGAGGTAACTGACCTGTGTGTCTCCATTGGCACTCCTCTCTGTCAGGGGTGGCAGGGGTGTTGTCTTCCTATGGGCTACCATAGCATCACACAGGAAGGAAATATCCCTGTATGAATACAATAAAAAAATTGTTTTACAAACAGGCCAAATGTGAGACTTTCTGAGACACCTACTATTGCCCTGATTCTATATAGATTACTTATTTACCTCATTTAAAATAACTAACTTCAGATATAACATAACATTAACTTGACTTTGCTAAGTGTCCAGTTATGTAAAGCCAAGCTACGTTTGTATTATCACCTAAGTTAGTCTCGAGACTAAATATACATAAATATGTTGCTTTCATTAATAAATAAACAGTTAACACTTAACATGTTTTTACTAGATGACAAAACACCACAGACATTTATTTAAATTAGATATTTGGGGGGACTTCTAGTTGCAACAACCAACGTAATGTTTGTGGTTAGTAAGTGTGGTTAGTTAATATGTGTGGTTTCGTGTAGCTGACCTGCCGGCTCCAGTGAGTGATGTTGGCTGTTCCAGAAAGAATTTGTATTTCTTGCGTCCCAGCGGGTGATGCCAGACTGCATCTGGTCGTCTGATTCCACAGCCCTGTATACAAGGTCATCTTAGATGTGAACTGCCAGATTAAAAAACTCCCTCTTAGATATAAATCGGGGTTGAATACCTTGCAGTGGCGATTGTGCGCAGTGTGCCCCAGCGTGCTCCTGCTGCAGACCGTGGAGGTGAGGCTGACCAGCAGCTCATCTGGGATGATGTGGTTGTCAACGGGAGGTGGTTGTGTCTTCCTTCTCTCTGCTGGGAGTTGAAAATTCAGTTCACAGCAACTCAGACAAACCAGTAGGTGAATAACCTAGAGTCTGACCTTGGTGTGAGGGGATGGTAAAGTGAATGCAATAACAAATAAACACATAGCTAGCAGTGAGAACTGAATCATCAATGCAAAAGTGTGTTTGCTGTTGTTGACTGCAGTTGTAGAATGTAACTCAGAACATTGACACATCTATGTACCAATTATAAGGTACTTATCTTTTCCTGGAAATTATTGTACATTTTAACATGAATAGGCCTACATTTACTTTTGATACTTAAAGTAGGCTACATTTTGCTCATTTGCATCCTACTTTTACCTTAGTAAAGTTTAAAATGTGGGTGTTTATTTTTGTGAGTATTTTTACAGTGCAGTAGGACACTTTACTAAAAGTTTTGAATACTTAGTACGTAGTGCATGTGTGAGGTGATGTGAGTCAGTATGAGGTAATGATTCCTAGCTTAAGCTAATGTTTGTTTGTTTGTTTGTTTATCGCTAACGTCACCTGTGCTGTCCAGCGGCTGCACCTGCCTCGATGACCCCGGCGCTGAGCTGGCTCTCATGGACGCAGACATCCTGAAATCACCGTGGAGATGTTACAAAGAGGTTTTTGACAAAGCCATGAAGACGAAAACGTAGCATTATTTTCCAAAAAAGGGAGGAAATCGTCCTACTCTCTCCCCTGAGGTTCAACTTCCTGGTCGCGTTGCCATGGGAACGTCCACCGCTATCCGGGGGACACAGAAGCTCGTTCATATTTAATTTATGTTTAGGAGAAAAACATTGTTTTGTAACGCGTTCTTTAATGGAAAATCGAATTAAATCACCAACATGTTTTGAAAAGCGTATGCCTTTGCAATACGTGTGAAGTGGTTACCGTAGCACTCAACTGTCAGGGTCAGGGAAGTTATTGAATGTTGTGTAGTGTGTTTTTTCTGTGTAGCACTTTGTAGTAGACGGTCCCTGCACACTCTTCTGTGTGTGCAGATTCTTCTGGCTGCAGATAGACACCAATGTAAGTGGTCCAGCTCGGAAGACGTCGTCGTGTATAGACTTATTTTAACGGAAATTAGTTATTAGCTCCTTGTCTACCTTACAGTTGTTAATAGCCTTGGTTTGTGTTTTAACAACGACTGGTTTATGAGTTATTAATCTGTCAAATTCAAACTTTACCAAACTCCGCCTCTGCACGGGGGAGGGGGAGTGCAGCCTGTTGAAGACCACGCTGTGCTCTTTTTTATTTTTTTTATCTCGTGTGATGGAGGCTCTTGATGGTGCTCCATCAAGAAGAGAAGTGTGCATCAAGTGGATCTGGAGATGACAACAGATGAGCCGCAGGCAGCAGGCAGAAGCAGGGGCTCTGTGTATGACAAGGATTCTACACAACGATCAGGATGATTTCCTGTCACGATTATGGATTTAATTCGCTATCATAATTTGGAATTACTTGCATGCACAATTTTTATCTCTTCACTGTTTGTGATAGATGGTGAGTAATTGTTTCATCTCCCTTGAGTTAATGTAGGCTACCATAAAAACGTGTGATGTGATGCTGTAGCTGTATAACAGTCATAAAAGTAAACTGATAATCAGTGCTTTGTCATATATTTTTTGCATTTCAACACCTGCAAAACTAGATTGTTGTTGCATACTATCATTATCAATTTTCTCATGCATGCAAGTTACAACACTAATTCAAATATTAGTCAAATATTATAACTTTCTTGCTAAAGTTTCATTTTTAACGGTGTAGAGATTGAAACCAGCACTGTGATTTTAATTTCAGTCGAGTAATTGGCTTGTATTTTAACCAGTCCATGCTTGGAATATCAATTAAGACTGTGAGGGTTTACATCATCGCATAGTGATGTCTACATTTTGTAAGGACAGAAAGGAATCTAACAATGGGGGGCAGCATTGACCCTAGGGTGTGTTTGAGGATTGGGGGGTTGGTGGGTATGTCGATAAGTGTCTAAAGGGGAAGGCACTATATGTGTCTTCGGCTTTACAAAACATCCAACAATAACATGTCTTCTTATCACCTCTGAAACAAACAGACAGCTACACAGAAACATGCATCTGTCAGGTGCTTCACATGTGCCATTTGAGGGCCTCCAGATAGGACCAAACAAAGCCCTGTAGAGCTCATTAGCATATGAAAAAGCCTTACATGCTGTGGGAGGGGATGTGTGGTTGGCTGGAGTTCCATCTCGGCCTATCTCTCCTCTGAACTCTGCCCCAGGGCAATACTGAAAGACCAGCGGATTCAAGAGCAAATCCTACACCACCTGTTGTGGTTTCCTTTAAAATAATACATAGATAGTCATTGCCAATTTCTTGCACCATGGTTTTAAGTCATGTGTTTTTGTATAACATAATGTATGGAGCATGCCTTCTGAATTTACTTGGCTGATCCTGGTTGTAATGAAAGATCATTTTGGCATATGGTCAGAACATAAACACAACCCATGATCTGCATCCCACCCCAGGACCTCGGCCTATACCTCCATTAGTCTAGACATGTATTATAATCTGCTCGGGGAGAACCCTGCCAACTGACTGGGGAATTGATTGACCTTAACGAAAGACAGAAGAAAATGTGGTGCCCGAGTTGGTGCAGATGGAGCACAAAGTGTAATTGCTCTCTTCTCTTATAGTCTGCACTCTGCCTGATTGTGCTCTTGAGGCATGATTACTGTGTGATTATCATCTGTGAGGATTTTATTAGAATATCTCTGCTCATATCAGTGTTGCTACATTTATTTTTCATGATTATGACGAATCATGCTTGCACCCCTCATGCAAAACACACTTTTTCTTTAAGAAATGTGGTACAGTCTGATTATTAATAGAGGCAACACTTGTTAAGCTGATTTGAAGTGTCTTTGTAGTGGCATCATGCCCCTGTGGCCCCTCATGCATGTATTATGAGGACCGTTGCCTCTGGAGCCAGTTGTTCTGACTGGAGTAAGGCAATATTGAGATTCCTTTTGGTACCTATTTGTCTTTGAAGTTTTCTTGCATATGTAAGAGCTGTACAAGTCTCAATGTTGACATTAAATATAAGCAATGCATCATCAGAGATAAGAGGTTTTAAGAAGTGTGGTCATCCGATCACAGTGGTACTGAATGTTTAACCATTTAAAACATTATCTTAACTTTATAAAATCATGATGTTGGAAATCCATTGAAATCAAGTTATCTCAAAATGTTCAATCAAATATATTGTGTTTTTTTTAAAGATTTGACAAGTTAGCTGTCAAGATTACAGAAAATACTATCCTTATACTACCGCACATTCCACTTTGTGAGTTGTTGCTCCCATAACTTCCAAGCTAAATATGACTTTCCTAACACAGTTCTAGACATATTAAGGTTTGGAAATATACATATCTATTTACGGCATTATCTAATCTATAAAGATATAATGATTGCTTTTCATTGTTGTTACTGGGAAGGATCAAGTGTTGATCCTCTTATTAGTATGAACAGCATGTGTTCAATGAATTGACACCTAAACCTCTGTCAGCGTGGCATTGATGTCTTCCTGATTAAAGCACACCGTAAAGTGTCGCCTCAGATCTTCTGTTCATGCAATTGCCATGGTAACAGATTGAACACTGAAGCCAAACAGTTAAATAAGTTACCATGGCAGCCAGCCATAACGCCTTGAGAGGCCCTTAAGTTTAAAGTCCTTTCGTTCCGGTACTGACAGCTGCTACATTGTTTCTCATCTAATTTAAACAGAAAATAAATAAGCTTTATTCCAGAAATGATTAAACTAATATAGCAATCAAGATTCTGTTAATCTGCAGTATCAAGATCAAAGAAATTATATTCTGTGATATCAATATTTTTTTATTTGATCTCTTTATAGGTGCATCTCCTGACAGGCCGCGTTCACCAGTGGACCAGTGCTCACCAAACCCGTGCCAGAACAGTGCGATATGCAGGATCCGCAGAGACGACTACTTGTGCTTCTGTGTGCCGGGGTTTCAAGGTGCACACTGTCAGATCGACGTGAATGAGTGTGCCTCACAGCCCTGCAGGAACGGAGCTACCTGCGTGGACCGAGTGGGCCAGTTCTCCTGTCTGTGTTCTCCTGGGTTCACTGGTGAGGGAAAAAATACATTCTGGGTCTCCCAGGAGCAACAATGAGACCAACTAATTTAAATCCTAACATAACACATAGCTTTTATGATAGAAGATATGTGTGGGATTGTTTTTTAATGTATGAAATGTTGTATAGGTCACCCATGTGGTCACAGCTAGTATGGCTGTAGATTATTGTTGTCATAGAAAACTGGCCAAGTGGAAGTTCAATACGATTATTTATAGTCATCCGGGGTAGTTAATGTTTACTTTGAAATCTTCCCTACACTGATGTCTTGATTTAATTTTTAAATCTAAAAATAAATCTACCCAATGAAGAATAGATGAACTAGTTAAACCCCATTGGATCAGTCTGCTGAAAGGAGCTTGAAAGCATTATATCAAAGCAGAGTCATTTCAGTATTCTAGTATCACCCATTTCATTGTTCGGATGGTTTACTTAATGCATGCAGCCTAAACTGTCTCATTATTTGTATTTCATTCTGTTAAACTTTCATTCCAATATTTCTCCCCCTAGTTGCATAAAGATGATAGGATATCTTTATTGCAGAGATACATTTGTAGATACATTTGTATTGTGCACAATATACTGTTTTTAGAGCTGCTGCAGAAGCCGCGCTTTGAAATAAAAGGAGCAATCCACACATGATCACAGCCAGTACACATGAAAGCTTTGTCCATTGTTGCCCCCTGCCCTCAGTCTATGCAGCAGGCCCACTCGCCCTCTGACATCTGTCCTGCTTTGATGTTCACAGGGGCCATTTGTGAGGTCCAGATTGATGAGTGTCAATCACAGCCATGTCTCAATGGCGGTAGTTGCCACGACTACGCTGGTGGCTTCACTTGCACCTGCCTGCCCGGTTTCCAAGGACACCAATGCGAAATCAACATTGACGAGTGCCAAGAGCAGCCATGCCAAAATGGGGCGCTGTGTATAGATGGGGTGAACGAGTAAGTGGCACATCTCCAGTCGCTGGAAATCAAATATAGTATCTCTTGCCAAGTGTTAAAAGACAAATGGTTTTGTACTGTACAGATTTCCTAATATGTTTCGACTTACAAACAAAGCATGGAGGAAATGCTCTTATTCATTTACCTCATGTGATTTGTGAATCCTGGCTTGTTTTAGCTCCAGCTGTGACTGCTCTCACCCAGCCTTCACTGGCAGACGCTGTGAGACCCCACTCCCAGCCTGCCTCTCTGACCCCTGCTTCAACAGCGCCACCTGCCAGGACAACCAGGGTGACTACAGCTGTGACTGCTGGCCAGGTACATGAAGCACTTCTCTGGATCAAATATTAGGGAAAACAATGTATTTCTGAGTTACAGCTTTTGAAGTTTTAAAAGGTATGTATCTTAAATATCAAGAGATATGGGTCTGGCAAAAACAGATCAGATGAAAAATGAATTTGTGAGCAGAGAATGAGTCGAAATATCTGCTGTTGAATAATTTGGCAAGGACAGAAGTATGCTAAAAGGTCCCACATTGTAAAAATTACATTAAAGCTAGTAGAAACCCAAGATACAACTATGAAACCGAAAATTAGCATTATGTCCCCTTTAAAAATGGAATCCGACCATAATTAAAATAAGATAAGATAAAATAGACCTTTATTAATCCCCGTGGGGAAATTCAGGAGTTTAAGCAGCAACAGGGTGATATTGAAAAACAGGACAGCACAGATTCACTCAAGATTAATACAATTAAAGATACAATTACAATTATATACAGGTAAGTAACTGTTAAAATAAGAAATTAATTAAATGAACATATAAACATATTTGAGTCCGGATTGTTAAATATATTTATATGTATGTGTGATAAAAATCCTACCAATAATATATACAAGTTGGAAATCAGTGTCCCAACATTTACAATTAACTCCAATAAAAAGTATTAGTAGTGAAACAAAATTGAGAAAAGAAACAAGGAGAGCTGCTAAACAGGCTGCCACTCACGGTGGCGCCAAGTAAAACGATTAATTAATTAAGCTTAAAGCTGCATGAAGCCTCATTCAAACATAAGTTCTGAATAATTTACTTAACCCTTCTCTTGCGTTAGGTCATACCCCCCTTCCCATACTATTTTCGGTCAAAATTGACCGGTGTGTTTTGCACAGTGATATCTCAGAAACCCCTTATCCAATGTTGATGGTTGACATCGCATTTGTACAGTCAAAGCAAGTAGAATAAAGGGGTGACAGACAGAATGACACCAGGGGTGAATTTCATGTTATAATTTTGCAGTAAGTTCAAAGATAGTGCTTACTGTACATTACTGTATATTATAAAAATGCTTGCCATGTAGGCTGTGTTTACTGGAGATGGAAATGCTTCAGTTGGTGTTGTAGCTGAGATTCTTCCCGTTCCAATGATGTATGGGATGTATTGATTTGATACAAGCAAGTCAGTGTTTCATTGTGTACTTTCAACTACAGTATATGGTCCGGACCCACCGGTGGGCCCATCAATTTCAGCATTCACTGTGATGAATATAAAATAAGACACTGATACTGTTTTCCTCAATGAACATTTAGAGAAAAATAAGATTCAGGGCTCCTCTCCCTCAGGGGCCTCTTCCTGGTCTGTTGACTGTTGGTCAGGCTCATAGTCTGGATCGCTGTTGTCTTCCATTTCTGAGACATCGTCCTCTATGTCTGGTTCAATCTCCTCTTCATCTGGTTCAAAACATTTGTCCAGAGTCTCTCTGACAGAAAATCCCCTAATCGGTCGCCTATTCATTGTGTCAATGAGTCAAATGTGAGCAAGGCACAAATATAACTGCATGAGAGACAGCAATGGAGGGGCATTTAGCGCGAGAAAGTGAGAGGTTTTTCTTTCTCGAGGGGCACAGAGCTCGCACCTGTGAGAAGGTATGATACATTGTATCATACAGCGCGAGAAAGTGAGAGGTTCCCGTAACTTAGAGTAAATTGTTTTGTCTGGAAGGTGTGGGGGGACATAAGCACAAGAAGTGTGTGTGTGTGTGTGTGTGTGTGTGTGTGTGTGTGTGTGTGTGTGTGTGTGTGTGTGTGTGTGTGTGTGTGTGTGTGTGTGTGTGTGTGTGTGTGTGTGTGTGTGTGTGTGTGTGTGTGTGTGTGTGTGTGTGTGTGTGTGTGTGTGTGTGTGTGTGTGTGTGTGTGTGTGTGAGAGAGACATCTGCAGGATGAACATACTGTAATACACTCATACCCATTCATTTCCTATGGCGGTCATTTCTGACCGAAAACATCATGGGTGTTTCACTGTTGAATAAATCACAAAAAAATCAATGCAAGTGGTGATCATCAATTGTATATGTTCAGAGGCCTAGTGTGGAGGATAACATAAGGTCTTGAGGCAATTGGATGAAAAACACAATATTTATGATCAAAAACAAAGTCACTCGGTCACTTTTGACCCGAAATGCAAGAGAAGGGGTCAACATGTGATATTATTTGTGTGTATAATATGTGTGTTAAAATGTGCTGTTAAACGCAAACATTTTTCAAATGGCCAACACTTTCTAACTGTCTAACATTCCAGGGTTTGAGGGGCGTCAGTGTGATATTGACATCAACGAGTGTGGCAGCCAGCCCTGCATGCATGGAGGCCGCTGCATGGAGAGGTCGTGGCAGCCTCTGTATGGCAGCGAGCCTCTGCTGCCCGAACACTACGACCAGCAGCATGCTGCGGGCTACATCTGCAGCTGTCCTCCAGGAACTACAGGTAATTACATTATCATTATGTCTTTCACAGGTCTATTAATATGCACAGTAAGATGTCTGAGCAGGAAACGTACACAGTTTCGAATGGAAGCAATAGCAAGTTGAAAGGGTAAATCCAAAAATAGGAATATATGGCTATTATTCAAAATACATATTCAAAATATAGAATATAAATCTATACATAAATAGACTGGCAAATGTATCTAAAATGGCCACACATATATACCTTAACAGGTGAGGCAAACGATGAGGCTGTTCAGTCAAAGCTGTTAAAGGACCCTTCCAGCAGGGGATTCCAGGGAAGCATTGTGAGAGTCAGGTTTGCTATTGCCAATCTGATTTTAGCGCCCCCCAGTGGTAGAATACAAAACACTTTTATTTTATTTTATCTGTGATGTTATAGTCACACAGTTGTCCGGGTTATATTAAATTAGTAGTTGGGTTTATGACATTTTGTCTGCCGGTCATATAATTGTGAATAATCCATATTACATTTACCACATTTACACTTTCACAGTATATTGTATGGTGCATTGTTGTCAAGAGAAGATTTTTCCTATGGCAGGTTGTTACATCAGATGATACTTTTCGGTTGCAAAGGCAGAAAATTCCAGTTTTCTGATTACACAAGACTTGATCTTACTATGTAGGTAAGACGGTGAGCTGCTGCCTGCTGAGAGTTGTGTTCTAAAAATTGACTATCTGCCAGTCACTGTGTTACTGACTCAGTAAGGTGGCCAAATAGCATTAGCCTAATCCCCAGGATCTGGCTTTGCTGGTCTCCTGACTGGAACCACTCAGCCCTACATTGTTGTAGCGAGGTAGACAAGGAGCAGACCTCCACTGGGATGGCATGTACACACACAAACTAATATGTTGCAGTTAGAGGAGTCTGGGGCTATCCTGGAGGAAAAAGTGACGGCATGATGTGGACACCCGCACCATGGATTTGGGGGATTGTATTGCTTGGAACAGGTAATAACAAGGACCGTTTTTTATTAATAGATATTTAGTAAAGGTTTTACATAATAGGTATTTCATTCTTTTTTTCTTTTGCCGGTTCTTCTACCAATATTGAACAAATACATGCTGAAACTTAATTGTTCTACAATTTCCTGTGTTGTACTATATAATCTATAGTTGTTGCATCATATGGCAAAGGGCCTACTCATTGCATTCATTTTAGCTTTAATCCAACCACTTTTCTACATCACAAATTTAAAATGCTGATGCATACTGTATAAAGCATATAGCATAATCACACGTACATTTCTGGAGATAAAAACATGCACAAAAATTAACAAAGCTTTCAGATAATATTAAATGTGCAAGACATGGACAATTAACCGTTGTAAAGAGTAATACACCCCACAAGCATTGAAAACTGGTTTGAAAACCAGACAATTTGACTTTTGCTCGGGCAAATTGAACGTTGTATTTTAGGCCCCAATTATAGCCTAGCACAAGTGTATGAGTGTGACTTGTTGGTTGTAAACAGGGAGATCTATTTCCTACAACACTACTGAACAAGGAATAATGACACTGCAAGGATGACATATTTTTGTAGGCCGACCCAGAAAATTACCATTATACTGATTCCCTTGACAAAAAGTCAATGGAATTATTTTATTTTGATTATTGCAGAAAATAAGCTACGGGCCAACAAGACATTACATGTTTTGTTCAGCAAGATCATAAATAAAAGCTTTTATGATTTCTATAGCGTGAATGTAATGTTTGGCTAGAAATATACTACAGGACATCAAGGACGCATGACTTCATGTCAACAGCACTAAGCTAAAGGATGACTAGGGTTTGTCATGATAAACTTTGAAGTAGTCTAATTTAACCACTTGTTAGCAATCTCTTTTAAGGTCATCAAATGTCCCAGGTTCTCAATTGGGGTATTTACTGACACACTTATTAATAAGGTAGAACAAAATGTGAAAATCTCTTCTAAGCTTACTTAACCACACATTTCAGGCATCTTATCAAAAAACCATTGACTTCAAGACAAGGGAACCGGACGTTTTAAAATGCTTACTCATTGGCGGGTTTTAGGATTCAATTTTGCACACATTTCAGTGGAAAAACTACACTGGTTCTTTTTTGTGTGACACCAAGCACAATATACTGCATTGGTGCATTTGCAAAATGGTAACACAGAGAGCGAAAGGGATGGATGCCGCTTTAAATATGCAGGCAAATTCAACATCCTGTGAGTCAAACTTGGTGCAAGTTTTTTGATTAGAAGCTTAAGATAAAAAAGAAAATCAGCATTAAGAGGAAGGGTAAAAAGGAGCAAGACTAAGAGGCATCTAATGGTGAAGTCGCAGATTGGAAAACAGCTGAATACCCCTCCGCTTCCACACATTGTCCTTTAGGTAACATTCAAAACTTAAATGGCGGATTGCAGTGAAGAGGACCTGCTCCATGTAGATATAAAAGGCTTATTCTAAACTAACAAAAACAAAAATCCTTAGATCGAAACATTATGATGAATAACCAATAAATCCTACTGGTCTTCTAAAAAGGTTCACATTAAAAGTTTAAGAGTACCTTTTGGGGCGGAGGAAGTGCAGTGAGCCAGTTCACATGCAGGCATGCTTGCACCAGCGCGGGACAGTCGCCACCGACAACAGACACCACAACTTCACTTTGCAGCGATAGGCTTTATCAGCATTGTGTGAACTTGTTTGTCAAGGTCTAGAATGAAACAGAAATGAATTAACATGAAAAGTCCCACACTGCAGCTGTAAGTTGTTTAACGACAGTAACACAGTCTAAAGGGGATTTGAGTTTTTATTAGTTTTTTCTGCTTTCTTTTGCTCACAGGTTCCCTCTGCCAGGAGGTGATAGACCAGTGCGACCCCAGTCCCTGCCACAATGGGGGCAGTTGTGAGAGCCATGTTGGAGGTTACATGTGCCACTGCCAAAAACAGAGTCATGATGGCGTCCTCTATGGAGGTGTAAACTGTGATGTGAGGATAGAAGGCTGTGAAGGACATAAATGTGAGAACCAAGGCTCCTGCTCTCCTTTCCTGTTGGATGGGTTTAATGGATATACCTGTTCCTGCTCACCTGGTTACACTGGACCCGTGTGTGGGACCCCCACCACCTTCTCCTTTGAGCGCAGAGGCTATCTGCTGCTGCAGAGTCCCCTGGTGGATGATGTGGTGTCCTGCAACATTACCCTCAGCTTCAAGACATCTCTACCAAGAGCGTTGTTGTTCCAGAGTAACAGCAGGGGGCTGCTGCTGAGTCTGGAGCTGCACGAGGGGCAGCTTCGTCTCACACTCAGGAAGGAGGCCTCTGCTGGGGATGAAGCAGACAGCCCAAGCCAGGTCCTGGAGCTTCCACACAATGTCACAGATGGAGAGTGGCACACTGTGGAAGCAGTGCTGGGGAGCTGGATGCTCAGTTTGACTCTCTTGGATGATAATGGGAGCTGTGGGAGCCAGTCATGTCACCAGGTGGCCTCAGTCCAAAGCACCATGGCCAGGCTGGTGTCACCTCCTCAGAACACTTTTATTGGAGGAGTGCTTCAGGACTCAAATGCCCCGGGTGAGGTCTCTCCACTTCCAGCATTCATTGGATGCATGCGGGATGTGTTTGTGGACTGGCAGCTCATTGTCCCCGGGGAATGGCTGAGCGACTCTGCTGTTAATGTGTCCCCCGGCTGCAGCCACAGGGACCGCTGCCTGGATGTGCCTTGCCAAAATGGAGGACAGTGTGTCAACCTGTGGGAGAGCTACCAGTGCAGATGTCCAAGGCCTTATGAGGGGCAGGACTGTGAGGAGGGTATGTTTTCAGTATTCAACTAATAGACTTTAGCAGGACAGTCAAAAAGCAGCAACGCTAAGTAAAACACTTTTTTTAAGTTTGAGATATAAAATCACCAAAAGCAGATATAGATCTCTTTCAACTTTGAGATTGGAGGGGAATATAGCAGGTCACTCTCACCACATTTCTCTAGAGGCTAATTAGATACAACCTAGTTACTGGTGATTAACAAGAGATAAGGACGTACAGATGAGGCCAATAAAAAGCCACAGTAATGGACGGAGGCAGAGATCCTCTTATCTGGCGTACTGGATTAAGGTTATAAGGGATTCTATTTTGGAAATGTACAGAACATGGAGACAGTAAACTGTTAATTACTCTGATTTAAAAACACGTTAAAATAACCAAGTAGAATGATAAAGTGTTTATATGAGTCACTCACGTTCCCCCTGGTAATATGGAACAGTTCACCGAGGACATGCATAGCCTCTTGAGTGTATCCAAGCAGATTACCGATCACACACAGTTACTCACATGTGAACAAATGCTCACCTGCACACTAGCACCGACACGCATGAACCCTGTTCATATGACCTTTCACACATTGCATGTGCTCCCTGCTTTAACTTTGTGTGTTCCCAGTCTCCTTGCTGCTTTACAAGGTGATCATCCCACAGTGGAAAGTGCTGACATGGGAAATAGAACATGAGGGCTGGTGGCTGCTGAAATGTCCTCTTTAGTTACCTGTTCTTCTAGAAACCTCGACATGAACTGCGTCAATATTAGTCCCTACATGTTCATTTATCCTGCAACAATTTAAATCAATCGAAATTACAGTATCATTTGAATATTTGGTTTGGACAGTTTGCTCTCCACAGATCAGAAAAAACAACACAAAGACGAATAAATGCTATTACAAGTTTGATTTGTGAGTGTAAGCTCTTTTTGTACTGTGGTGGATAATGACATTAAGTTACATGCACCCCAGCTCTCTTATATTTATGGTCAAGTTTTAGGTTTTTCCTCCTACCTTTGCTTTTTCCCTATTTCGAACTGTTAAATATATCCTTAAATGTATAAAACCTTACACTATGGCATAGCTGAAAAAGTCAAGAAGGTGTTTTTCTAAAGCTTACAAACAACCAAGTCACTTTTCTCTCGTCTTTAACCTGAAAAATGTTGCGGTCTAATCTTATTCACCTTTTTTGCAGAACATGTGACGACGCGCTTCGGAACCGATGACTCTCAAAGTTACGCATCTTTCACTGTCACCGATGATCTGGGTGATGGCCTCTCCATCTCCCTCTTCCTGCGCACACGGAGGAACAGCGGACTCCTCCTGGCGCTCGCCAACAGCAGCAGCCAGTACCTGCACCTGTGGCTGGAGGACGGCAAGGTCACAGTTCAACTCAATAACTTTGCGAGCCTGAAGGCGGAGAGTGCGATCAATGACGGGGAAATCCACTTTGTGAGTGTAGAGGTGGAGGAGGATCGTATGGCGCTGTATGTAGCAGATCAGAAACAAGGAGATGTAGCAGTCAGGACGATCAATGTCCAAGCCGGAGACACTGTGTATGTAGGAGGTCGCTCTGAGAGTTGGATGACTTCAGCGTTTGGTGGACATTTTAAAGGCTGTATTCAGGACCTGAGGATCAACGACAGGAGGCTGCAGATTTTTGGGTTGGACTCCTCAGTGAGATCTTATCCTCTGAAGTTCATAAGAAATGTGACTGATGGATGCTCTGGGGACAATGCCTGCAGTGTGAGTATAAGCGTTGTAATCCTCTTTTTAGTTATATTTGTTTACCTTTTATTATCAGCGTTCATTGACTCTTTTTTAATGTGAAGTAGAGGATGCAAAACTGGACTTAAAAGTATATTCTGCCTCAAATGAGACTCACTCTTATAACAGCATTTACATATAGTATTGTCAAATGTCCTATTTCCAGCAAGGGAAACAGACACTAAATACAATGAACTTATCAATGTCTCAATCCTCAGATGAACCCATGTCTAAACGGTGGGCTGTGCTACTCCATGTGGGATGATTTCACCTGCACCTGCCCTCCAAAGACAGAAGGGCGGCGCTGTGAGGAGGTCAGGTGGTGCGAGCTGGCTCCTTGCCCCCCAGACTCAGAGTGCAAGATGCTTAACCAGGGATATGAATGTAAGTGGTGTCAAAGAGTTCAACTGTTACAAGCAGGGGTGGTAATGCAAGTCATTTGAGAGACGTGCAGAGATGTGAAAGTCACAAAGCTTGATAGGCAGATTGCAGGTCATAAAGCCATGTTCAGACCAACACATTTATAATGAGGTGGAATTTGAAACAATGAGCTCACTTTAATCCTTATTATTGGGTAAGTTTTTCTCCTTGACCTATTTCCTTTGTTACTTAAAATCCCCTAAAGCCAGAGAGTGAGTTGTTTGCCTCTTAGACTTACTGACGTTCTATATATGTTCCCTAATCTTGACCTTGTTTGTGGAGTTGGTCATTGGTGCTCTGCTGTAATTGGCCACTATGTAAACTAGTTATTCAACATGCTTAGTTATATACTGGCAACAATCTGCCCACACAGTATACTGTGTGTGCTCCGTAAAGCAGGATTGGCTTTAGGCCAGTTTATCCTTTTTATGCTGGGATTAGTGATGATTGGTGGTGTTTCCCGTCTGTCCTGTCACACCCCTCCATGTTCAGTATCAAGGATATCTGCTCCTGGTGACCCCATTTAGCTGCCCAACAGGATTTTATTGACATCAAACATGACCATGCCATTCTTTAATAACATTGTTGTATTTGAAATATTTCGATTATAAATCATTGCTCTTCCCTGATGCCCTTGTTGTACTTTCATGCATAAAGCCAGTAAATAATCCAATACAAAAAGCAAACAAAGTGTTAGGGGTGCAACAAGGGAGTGTGTAAATGTGTATACAGTACATTATAAAAAACTAATACTTTCTCTAATCTCCTAGGCTACTCCAATGCAACTTTCCTGAATGAGAGCACTGTGTTGGTTTACCGGGGAAACGGCCACATATCCCGCAATATAACAAGCCTCTCCCTAAACCTACGCACACGGAAGCGTAACACGGCTATTCTCCACGCGGAGAAGGGCTCCTCTTTCTTCACACTGTCCATCCAGGGTGGTTTCATCTTCATGGAGCTTCAGAGCAGCAGTGGAGAGAACGGAACGGAGGGGGAGGGAGAGCAGGCTGTGACCGCGGTCAGCCTCAGCAGCAGGACGAGTGTCAGCGATGGAGAGTGGCACAGCATCAACCTGCTGATGGCGGCTCCATGGGCACAGACCTCCCGCTGGACTCTGGTTCCGGATGAAGAGATAGAGGAAGCCAGCACTTCCAGGATGCAGGGAGGCAACCTGAACTTCCTCAGGCAGGGGGTGGACATCTTCTTAGGAGGCCTGGCCCCTGATGCTGGGTGGTCCCTGGCTGGGTGCCTGGGGACAGTGGAGCTGGGGGGCATTGCCCTGCCTTACTTCAGCTCCTCTGATGTGAACTTTCCACGCCTACAGGAGGAGCGGTTCACCCGGACCTCCCTGCTGACCCCCCTCCACGGCTGCAGCGGGGCCCCGGTGTGTGAGCCCAACCCCTGCCTGAACCAAGGGGAGTGTCAGGACCTTTTCAACATCTTCAACTGCAGCTGTGCCACGGGCTGGGCCGGGAGGCGCTGCAGCTTCTTCACCGACACATGCGCTTCCAGTCCCTGTATCCACGGCAACTGCAGCGTCAACGGGCTGACCTACGAGTGCAGCTGTGAGTCGGGCTACACAGGCGTGGACTGTGAGGAGGAGGTGGATATGTGTGAGAAACACCTGTGTGCCCATGGAGGAACCTGTCTGCAGGGAGCAGACAGATACGCCTGCCTCTGCCCTGAGAACTACACTGGATCACTTTGCAAGTAAGTTCAGGTGTTGGCTCACCAGAGAAGATCAAATAAGTCAGAATAACACAGTGCAAAAGGCTTGTGCGAAATACAGACCAACAGCAGACGAGAAAACAATGCCATAATAAATATTCTCTGTTCCAAACATGGCTCTTCCATGAGCCGTTTTGAGCGCTTAGCTAGTTAGTCAACACAAAATACACAAAGAAGTGCTCCAATTTGCACAAACAAAGGAAATTCACCCAAACACAAATATAATCCTTCAATGTAAATGTCTCCACATCACTGCCTCTGTGCAGCTTTTCAACCACGCCTGCAGTGAGCGTCTCAGATGCTGCATTTCTATTCTAGTGTCAGCCAGAAAAGGCCTCAGTGTGCAGCGGTATCTCACTACACAAGGCTCTGTGGTTCGGAGCCAGTTTCTTTCCCCTGTCATCTACCGTTTGCCTCGGAAAACCAACAGGGGAACGCCTCGGAGCATTTATCCTGTAAATACACAGCCTCTTGCATTTTGCCTCCTTTGCACAAGGAAAACCTTTGCAAGTGTCTCGCTAAGACAAGCTGCACATCTCCCTTTACCGGGAACATCTACGCTGTAAAGTTTTCATCAAAATGACTTCTTTTTGTTTGTGTCTTTTGTTTGTGTCTCCTTCTATCCCCTCTCCCCGTCTTCCTTTCTGTCTGTCTCCAGTGATCGCATTGAAGAAATTCCGTGGTACATTATAACATCACGAAAAGTGTAAGTTGTTTTTCTCTTCCTCTTCCATTTCTCAGGTGTTCACTATTTGTTTCCTGTTAGATATTCGTCTCTCAAATGTCATGTACGACGTCTCCGTTTCTTTCGTTTAACTGTGTGCAACAAAATGCCAAGCAAAGCTAATATTAACGCTTCCTTTGACACCGTTTGTCTTAAAATAAATAGCAAATGTTTCAAATGAGTGACAGCTGTGAATCAAAAATGATTTCTGGATTCTAAGTGTAAACTTCAATAACAAAAATGGTATGCCTTTCAAAATCAAAAAAGCCTGTATTTTGTTACCATTGAGGGATGAATTCCAAGTTGCTTCTGGCAAACAGAAGGTTACAGGGGCCAGGAGAGAAATGGTTGGCGTTTTAATTCCTGTACATGTGTTTTGACTTTTTGATTGTGAATAGTTGCCAGAGGTTTTTAATCGTATTAGTGTGGTCCCCCCCCCCTAAGCCTCTGTGTCCCCCCCTGTGGGGAGCTGCAGGAGGGCATGCCCCTGCCTGGCTGATCCTTCTGACGCCAAACGCCTCAATACCTCAGATATTACTGCTTGAAATAAAAACAAAATTACTTACTTGTATTTACCTTTTTACATGTCTGACTGTCTCCTACCAGACGGCCTAAGCTGCCTGTTTCTGTGTGTGGAGATGACACCAGGAACTACACCTGCTTCAATGGAGGCAACTGCACAGAGCGAGAGCTGTCCTGTGACTGTCCATCCGGATTCACTGGACACCGGTAGGAAAGAAAAATATATTATGAAATCATTGTAAATAAGATCCAGAGCAGACTGAGATACTGGAACAAAATGTACTATCGTCCCCTGATTTATAAAGAGAGCACTATATAAAGACGGGAGGCTTGACTCGCACTTGCATTAGCGGATTTGTATGAGCTGCTTCACTCAGGCCTCAGAATCAGCTGACGACCAATCATATTCCTTATTCTTTATTAGGATCACTAGCATGAGCATTGGCTATTCTTCCTGGGGTCCTCACACACACAAAACATACAGAAACATACATAAAACAAAACTGAAACAAAACAGCTCATCATTTCATGCAATTTAGAGCGCTATATGAAGTGAAATGCTCATCCAATTTTAGCCATCATAAGGCCAAACAAAAGAAAATACAAATAATTGTACATAGTAATAAATACCTTGCACTTCTATTGCCATCATTGTTTGCTGCAGCAGCTTCCTCCATCATTATTGACAAAACTAATATTTAATGTTAACGCGTGTTTACTAAGGTTAATCGTCCCTGCAGAGCTCAGGTGCTTGAGGAGTGCCCTTAAACAGCAGAGCATTGTCCTCTTCAGAGTCTATTTAAAGAAAGATTGATATAAATGGTCGATAACACAATCAATAAACCAAACATATAATACATATGTACATATCAACAGTGTCCCTGACCGAAGTGTGATTTTGTGTCTGTAGGTGTGAGCAGGAGACTGATGAGTGCATGTCCAACCCCTGTCTGAACGGAGGCTACTGCCGCAACCTCATCAACAAGTTTGCCTGCGTGTGCGAAATGAGCTTCGCCGGAGAAATGTGCCAGACGGACGTAAGCGACATTTACTTTTACATGGCCATGCTGCTGTGGCAAAACCTCTTCCAGCTGCTGTCCTACCTCATCCTCAGTATGGACGATGAGCCAGAGGTGGACTGGGGAGGCATGGACTGAGTGTGTGTGTGTGTGTGTGTGTGTGTGCGTGTGCGTGTGCGTGTGCGTGTGCGTGTGCGTGTGTGTGTGTGTGTGTGTGTGTGTACAGTGGGGTTTGTGAGTGCATATGTAAAGGGTGGATATCCCACATTAAGCAGGGGATGAGGTATTTATGACGGCAGACTGCACACATTAGGGTCTTCTCTAGTTTGACGTCAGGTGATCGGTACCACAGAGCTGATTCTGTGCCTTAAAATTATACCATCAGTAGCACTTTATTCATTATTTTAATTTTATTTTACACATATTAATTTGAAATACTTGCTATAGAAAACACATTTGATAATCTCCTTCAAAACCAACAGACAAAATACAGTTTAGGCAGTGGTTGCGGAGGTATCTAATTTCAGCCAAATTGGACTCTTTCATATATTTTGAAGCTCCATAATATTTTTGATGTTGTTTCTTTAAGGCTGGCTGTGTTTATTGAAAAAATATTTACAACTGAAGAGCTATGAATTCTGCATCATTTGTAAAATGAGGTTTTTTTCTCTTTATCCCTCAAGCAAGATATGTAAAACAAGGTTAGTTTTAAAATACTAATCTTTAAAATACCCATCTTAACCTACAATATTTATATATTGACTTTCCCTGGTAACATGTTTTAAAAGGTTATACAATACACTTTATTATCAATCATTCTAAGAGAGGACCAACTGTTCATAAGTTAGCATCCATTATGATTATTAGTGTTGATCATTTGACTTGATACTTGATTGACAATACCTTGATTTAATTGACGAATTGTGTCCCGGGCCTTTAGTCTATTGAAATGAATAGACTAACTGATTTATCAGAATCATTGTGTTCTGCGTGAAACTGCACAGGATAGTAACTGTGGTCTAAAGGGAAGGGTAGTCTACATTGAATAAAGCACTTTGTGATGCAGTACAGAACATTATAGAATATGTATTTATAATGTTTGTCATTGAAGATATGCTGTCAGTCTTGAACTGGATTCTGGGAGCTCCATGCTGATACATGTGTGAACTATCAAAAACAGTGTTGTAGAAACAAAGGCACCTAGAGGAGTTGGAAGACGGCGAGATGTCTCACTTTGTTCTTGATGTGCGTTCAGAGCACTGTGGTGACTGACTGACTGCGTGTTGTTTTCTACCCAAATACGTTTTTTGTCTTCCCGGGTGAGGCGAAGCTATTTTAACCCGAAACATTCTCAGTGGCTCTGCTTGAACGGTACCTATCAACATTCCCCATGCTGTCGTGGTCAACATTTCATAACACTCCTAATCATTGTCGATTCTTCATGGACTTGATTCTGTTTTTGTTTGTCTTTTAGTCTTGTTGTGCTGACATCATCATCTTGTTTGTCCGCTTTCTTTCATAATATTATGTCCTGTCTCTGTCTTTGTTGTTGTCAAATAAAAAAGAAATCTCATCGGCCTTGTCTGTCTTCTGTCCTCTTTTCATCTTCCTCAACTAATTGTCTTCCATCATCACCACACTTCTTTTTTTTACAAATTCTTTCCTCCATTTCCTCCTGTACTGTACTGTAGATAAACTTCAATTGAAGATGAACTGCTGTACAAATGCTTTTATTGATTTCCTCACTGTGTATCAGTGTGTGTCGGGGAGTGAAGGAGCAGAGGCCGCAGTCCGGTGGCTTTCCTCACACTCAACACTTTATCCCTCTTAACAAGATGTAGTGTGCGAAGATCCCAGAATAGCCCAAGTTCATAGAGACACACACGCAGCCAAGGCGGAGTGCAACAGAGTGCAAGCACCTGTGTCTAAATACCTAAAGTGCTGTTAATGTATAGTTTGGGACCTGCTCATTGCTGTTTAACATGACATTCACCTGTAAAGCAAGGTTAAAGTGTAGTTTCCCAAGTCATCAAATCCTTAGAAAAATCAGGGGTGAGGATCATAACACCTCATAACATGCTTCCTCTCTTAATGGACTATTGTTTTAAAATATGCCTATTCTTCGTCAAAGAAATGGTTTTCTTATAAATGTGTTGCCTTAATGCCCAACATCAGTGCCCTGACTGCTCTCATGGTTTAATGATGTCAATTTCCTGCAGCCATGTCTTAAAATGGAGTCTGTTTCAGCAGCAGATCGGTGTTTATTGTTTTCATTGAGAATTTGAAACATTTACATAGGTCTAATGTCATGTTCAGTTAAACCATGTAATCCATATGCAGTCGCTCTCCTCTTTCGTACACCTGCCCCCTCTCTTCCCATCTCATATTTTCTAGTGTTTGCATGCGTGTGTGTGTGTGTGTGTGTGTGTGTGTGTGTGTGTGTGTGTGTGTGTGTGTAGCTAGCCCTAATAGTGAGGAAAGAGGGGGAGGAAATGGGAAGCAGTTTTTCAGCGTCGGCACTGATGTGGCCATCCTTTGAGGGAGCGGGTGAAGCAGAGGGAGAAATGTGCTGCGCCAGCGAAAAAAGCAGCATCTGGTGCTGAAGTGCAGTTTCAGCAGAGAGCTGCTGGTATTCACAGAAGTTTGGTCTGCTTCACAGAAACATATGAGGGCAGCTTATCTGGCAGGTACACACACACACACACACACACACACACACACACACACACACACACACACACACACACAGCAGGTAGATAGTGCTGACAGCAGGGAAGCATTGCTGTGTGTGTCGCTGCTCTGCTGAGGCTTCAGGGTGGCCTTGCCTTGTACCTCAGAGACTGGTTAGTTAGACATTTCCGTGTGTGTGTGTGTGTGTGTGTGGGTGACTGATGGCGGGTCCTGGCTGCAGGCTGCTCCGGCTCGCTGGTGTCACACTCACTCTGACAGCCCACTGTGCTGCAGTGACAGGTAAGCACTTTCAGGGAGTCAACAAAGAACCTGTAGCAAGAGGAAAGAGAGTGTAATGTCTACAGCGTGAGTGCAGGAGTTATTTTTTGCCTCGGGATATGGATGGTTGTATTTTTGTAAGAATTATGTTTCCAAGTTGATTGCTCAGTGTAAAGTTTGCTGACTTCTGAGATTTCTTCTTTTCATAGTCTTGTGTAACCTGACAGGTTCTGTAGGAGGCTTTAGTTTTAAACACGGTGTCAGACAACATTTGAAATGTAATGGAGTGATACTGAACGCTGTTGTTGCTGTTGGTTACCTTGTAGCAGCCACTCAAGGTGTCACGACTCTCACACCAACCAGAACTACTGATGTAAGTCAATCTTCTCCGTCTTTCTGCGCTTGTTAATTAATGTTAATAATCGGCTACCTGGGACGTTTTGATACGCCTTGATTCACTTGGTTTGAATTTAGAGGTCAGAAATGTGTGTGTTTGCATGCGGGGTAATTGTGTTTCTGGTCTGTTTTGTAGCTGCTTGTGTGATGATCAAAGGGCCAAAAGTTAAAAATGAATCTTAGCAGGTTTCACACGTCATTAAAACGCTTCATGTAAAGCAGCTTCTCTTCCTGTTAGAAAAAAGCATGTGTGTTTGTGTGAGCTATTTTTGCTGTGTGAGAGTTTCGGGTGGTGTATATGCAAATGGGATCATCAGGCAGCATCTTGCTCGTGTGTGTGTGTGATCCTCCACAGACGGAGCGTGCTCCATACAGCTCGCGAGTGGCTGCCGTGTTGGCACCGTGTCTGGTTGGCTTGGCGATAGTGGTGATGCTGGGGCTGCTGCTGGCCGTTGCCAAACTGCGAGAGAGGCGGCAGACGGAGGGAGGTTTGAGTCCGCGGCAACTCGATGCTCCTGGTGGTCGCAACCCACCTGCTGAGCTGGGAAACACATCCATCAGCACTTTGGCAGCTCGTGTGGAGCGCCTGGTGTAGAGGAGAAGTGTGTGTGAGTGTGAGAAACCGTGTGCGAGGGTACAGAAATAAGCTCCTCTAAACCAAAACGTTTGTTTCTGTCTGTTTTCCCCTCCAGTTGACCTCTTCGGGTTTGACCTCTGACCTCTTACTGTCCATCAGTCTGGTGTCCGTCGTCCTGCTGCTGATCTTCATCCTCACCTCCGTCAGCCTGGTGGTGGCGCTAAATCGCCGCGCCACCCACGGCACCTACAGCCCCAGCCGGCAGGAGAAGGAGGGGTCCCGGGTGGAGATGTGGAGCATCACCCAGCCGCCCCCTATGGAGAGGCTCATATGACATGCACGCTGATAATGTGGTTATTATAAAAATGAATGCTCCCGATAACAGATTTATAACTTAAAGGAATGCTTCACCCACACAATTATAATTTGTGTATCAATGACTCACCCTGTGTTGCCTCGAAAACGTTGGTGTGTTGCTTTCACTGTGAAAGAAAGACTAAACAAAACAGGAAATGATTGATGAATCAAGGTAACCCGGGATGAGTAATACATGTTTTTAGGGTGAGGTATTATTTTAAAGAATATCTGCAGCCTGGATATAGCCGTGGTCTTCCTTTCCACTTTAAAATACTGCTGTCTTTCTTCACATGCTGGAAGACTATCGGATCTTGTGTCATTTCTTTGTGTAATGGTTCATCCCAGTGTCTCATCCATCTTCCTGGGATGTTTTGCACCTGGCTTCACCACCCAGCAGTTCATCCATCTAAATGCAAAGATTTGAGTTGAAATCGTATCGAGTCTATCATACCTATTAGTCTGATCCATATTTTTTTTTTACACACATGGGTTTCATCTGGAAACAGGCAGAATGAGTTAGACAGTTCTTCATTAGAGGATAAATATGTTTTTTGTTCCATGTTCCTTAAGAGACGGAGTAACACTCGTTTTTCAACATTAATCCCATTGGTTCCTACTGAATACATTCATCTTTAAAACAAATAAAAAAGGCTCTGTAATCTCCTAAATCAGCTAGGCACTAATTTGATATGAAGTGTTACAGGACTAAATAGTACATTTCTTAAGATCCGTTTTTATCTGCGGATTAATACACATTTGCTATTCAACTCAATATTTAATGAAGCAACAGAGTGTATGTGAAATTAACTCAATTCAGTGTTTTGGGTCTTTTCAAGGTCTCTGACAATAAGACAAATATAGAATACCACCATACTTATCCTTCAAATTCATTCACTTCCATCGATGTGTCTTCATTATTGCATCAAAGCATTCAAAATCCATAAGTGTTACATGTCTATACGCTGTTTCTTGCTGCCAGTTTTTATTTATTTTGAGGGTATATTTCAATAAGAAATACTCTCACTCCTCACTGACAGAATAATGTAATTTAGAAGTCAGGTTTTAAGACACATTAGCTGAGAGTAGTTTCTTAGTTTCCTCTGGGTCGACTTGTATGTACTTAGTTAGCTGTAGTGTCATTTTAAATTGTATATACCATAATAGTGATGATTTTTGTTTATCATGTTTGAGACTGTGAATTTTATTTCTACCTTTAATTGTTGGAAGCTATACAAAAAATGTTCTGGTTAATAAAGTTAATTTATTTTATGTCGACACAATGTTACGTATTTTCTAGTGTTGCTAACTGTATTACTGTTAGAGAGCATTAGCATTTTCTTTCTTTGTATGCAATAATAAATTCAGTGAACAGATATTCACACACACATTATTTCCACACCTGGTTGCATCTTTCTATGTAAAACAACATTAAAGGTCCCCTATTATGTTTTTCATCAATATATTATAGGACTCAGATATATACACAACATGTCTCTGAAGTGTTTGGCACCAAATACCAAACAGATCATGTCTGAGAGATATTTGGTTAAAAAGAACACAATACACAATGGTGCTCTCGGAGGAGATTCAGGTGATAAGGTGGGGGGGGGGGGTTACCTTGGTTGGTGATTGGCTAATGGTTACACAAACCAAAAATACATTATGACATCATAAAGTGGCCAAAATCTGATCAGCTCATTTTCAGACAGGTTTTTATATAAATGGATCAGGACAAAAAGTGAGTGAATCTTTTGTCCTGAAACTTTCAGAATCTCTTTACACAGAGGGGACACCTGTTGATGCATAGAAGGCATGAACAAGTGGATTTTGCAGGATAGGTCCCCTTTAGAGTATAAATACAAATCCGGAGATGTATAAGCATGAAACAGTATCATTTATTTTCAGTTCACAGTGCATACAGTTGTACCAAGTTACTCACCAATAGCACATTAGATTGACCTCAGTTTTTAAGACAGTTGTTTTCTCTGAAATGAGAACATGCAAGTGTGCACAGAATCAGAAAATCAGTTAATGGCATATCGAAGAGTTAATAATCATTACAATACCCAAAAAGAGACTGAAAAAAGGTTGCTGTAATATGGCACTACGATGACAACTTTTTCTTTTTCTTATCTTTGTGAGGTTGAGTGTTTTCACTCGATCAGTACCTCAGTTAACGCTGCTACACATCCGCCTACCACACTCCAATTTGTAATTTCAGGACCACTATTTATTTATTGATTACACAATTGTTTGCAGTGTTAGTTATCCTTAGTATTAACACATCTGCAGACATTGAAATGCAAATCACCGGACCTTTTTTTTTTTTTTATTACAATTAGTATTTCTTCCCACAAACCTCTACGGTTAGATTTGAAGTAGAAATGTTTTATCATACTTAAAATGCAAGGCAGATGGCTTGTAAGTCCACAACACCTATCGCAAGGCAAAATAAATGTATAGCGCGAGACCCAACGTTGTTTCCATCATTCTCAATTTGATTGAAGCTCTAAATACTGAAATAATAATTAATACCAACAGAATAGACTGTCAAAACAAATAACAACAAAGAGGTACATACATGCAGAAACAACAATGAGCATTGTACCGTTTACAAGCAAGCGCCAGTCTCTGCTGATTCTGATTAGAAGGGGTCAAAAGCTTTCCAACATGAATGGCTACACGGGACATTTGTTAATATTCTCTATTTTTTTCTTCCAAAAATAAAACATTCAAATATTAGGTGTCATTTTTTCTTTACAACGTACAACACCAATCATATATTATCCATGTAAAATAAACTCAAGCCAGCAAAAATACACATCTATTCAGTTGAAAATAAATGTTCCTCAATATAGAATCAACTCCTCGGAGTAATGTGTTTTTTTAAATAGAGTAAGCTCAGAACAAGTGTTTTAAAAAAAGGAATAAAATAAACACAAATGATACAAATAATCACTTAAAAGAACCATTCAAAGAAAATCTATTTAACAAAGAGAAAAATATCCCAAAGTAATTCAAAGATCTTCTATTAAATACAGGCGGGAAGATTCCCACCAGCCACCGCAGCAGAAACACTGGACTGCAGCCCAGATGGAAACAAAGACAGCTACAAACACACCGCTAGTACCCAAGTTCATTTAGCTCCGATTCTAAGGACAAAACCAGGTCTGTTTATCATATAAATAAAACAATCTAAATGTTCCTTACTTTGATAAAAGGTGGTCTGAAAACATTGCATACACCTTTCTATAATACTGTACCTCTTTCTAATGACACTGGGTGGTACTCTTACTGTATAAGGCACACCATACACACTTTCTGTCACCCTCAGCTCACACACAGTTAAATAGACTTTCATATTTATTTATTTACGGACACATGAGGCTTCCCCTACTGGAAACTAGATTGATTGTTATTATTTTTCAAGTAGAATTGTGCATTATAATGTCTGTTAAAGACAACTGACCTTTTTCTTTTGATAATTTGTAATATTTGCATAGTAAATATGTATTTTTTTTTTTAAAGTGTTTACAATGAGTAAGGCCAGTGCAGAGATTTTACTGGAGTCTGTTTTTTTTTTCCTCCTCCTTTTTGGAATTACTAGGACTGTTTCTTGGGCTTTTAGAAGCACGCCAAAGACTTTATGAGCAAATCGTTAACGCAGTGCAGCACTAAAAAAGCAGAGAAATAGCTACTATTAAACTGCCACACCGACTGGCGTCTGGCATAAATCAGAAGAACAACGAACCATAAATGTAATAATCCCTACACAAGCACATGAAAAAGCTTTTCTTCTTTCCTCCGGGTTTGTGGCGACGCAGAGAATGATGGGAACCCACAGTCTCTGGACGCAGCGTTCCTCTCCACAGGAGAGTCTCTTTCAGAAATACTTTCGACTCTGTACACATTACATCCATGTAGCTTCTCTCTGAGGAGAACCGTATTGCTTCATTACAGTACAATCTTCAACCACTGCTTTGCATTACAGTGTGTGACTCTAACCTCCGAGGGCAGAGATTGCATTTCCTCCTGCGAGCACAGAAAGGGAGACAGACCCAGAGAACACTATGGGATATGTCTGGTGACATTTTTCTAAATATATACTAATTATACGTTTACCTGTCCCAAACAAATGCATCTTTTACTCCTGTTTGAGTACCATTTTCTAAGAACTACAGTTCCCAGCTGTAAGGTGGAACTTAAACTACATATTTGTGTCCCTATTATTTTTCTTATTAGTACTGGTTTGGTATGGGAAATCAGTACACGGTGCATTGTAATTTGTTCCCAAAAATAAACACATAAATATATCACCAGCTGTATCCTTTAAAGTACACCTTTCTGACATCCACTCCAAACCACAGTAGCTTCGGAAAAAAATGGCCGCCATTTTTAAGGTGGACAGTGCAAGTCAGATGTGCTGCAAGGACTACAAGGCAGAAACTTAGGAACATGATGGTGAAGAAAGAAAAGGACATGGAGCATTGACACTGGTATTGTCAGATCATCCTCTTAAACTTTTGAGATCATTTCCTCCTCTTCAGAGAGATGTGTCCTGAGGAACACAGAGAGGTTTCTCCATCTCATTATCTGGAATGCTATTTGAAAACAGCAGCTTAAAGCACATTATATATATATATATTAACTATTCTATTATTCCAGAGAAATACAACTCTGTTTTAGTACTGCTACTGTAATGTTGCATTTAAGATCTAAGATTACAAAGTACCTGTATAGATTAAGACACCAGAGTATCAAAAACAAATCACATGTCCATTTAAGGCCTGGTGATATAAAACAGTTAGATTACACAGTGTTTCATTAACTCCAAAAGAAGAGTGGACTTTGTGTTTCAAATCCTGTCTCACTGTCGTTTTTGCTCAGTGATTTTAGTACCAGGTGGTCAAGGCTGAGTACAATTCTTAAATCTACAAGTGCAAATGTATCTTGATCACGTGAAATGTTTGGAACACAAAATAAAACAGACAATAATGTGACGAGGAGATATCGTCCCTTCATAATCCTCACAAAGTACTGAGAGTTTTCTTATTTCGTTCAAGTGAAGCTGGAACAATCCTCCATTGCCGGCTGGATTGTTGGGCCTTTTTCCCCGGAATTTGAATATAAATGTCGATTATTACAGACAGATATACTTTGATGAGCAGTAGACCCAACACTGGAGAAATGTCCTTCTTATCTAGTTTTAGATGTTTGTGTTACTTAGTGAGTGAATAAGGTGTATTTTCTTTAAACAAGTGAAAGAATCTCGCCGTACCTTGGCCTCAGTTTGTGTTTTTGAGGTGAGGTTCTCTAAGATAATTCACTAGTTGGAAGAAATTACAACTTTGTAAACTAACAAGTTGTTTTTGCTTTATCAGAGTATCCAATTCACTCAGAGGAAAAGTACCTAAATGGCATTGATAGTGAAAAATGTCACACTGTAGTGAGATTATCATAACTTGTTACATTGCAAATACATGCATTTTAAGTTGTTTTCTTTTCAAATGAAGTAGAGAACTTGTTTTTTTAAATAGTTTTTTTGGTTTGAAGTAAAAAAATCCATTTAAAAAACAAGTACACATTTATTGGTTGAAACAAGTTCTAATAGTCTTACTACAGTGGAGGGTTTTTCCACTTATATCAAGAAAGCAAGGCTCTATTTACACAGAAATGTCTTGAAAGAAGGGAAGGTGTGCAAATCATTTCTGCTCTGAGGCTGTTTGTGTCTGTACGACATCATATTTGTTCAGAATGTTTCCTGATAACTGAGTGTTGAGATAAAAAAGCTCTGAGACTGTGGCTAGTATTGTGGAAGTATTACAGTGGATAGATTTCAGTAGAACGTATGGCGTTTCACAGACAGAGGGTCTTTGAGGTCCCTACGCCTCGTCTGTGTTGTTGCTCTGCAGCGGGTGGGGGGTGTTGTTGCAGTGGACCTGGGACAGCTGCAGGCTGCTGTGGAGCACTGAGCCCAGGCAACACATGGAGTCAATCTCCTCCAGGAGGCCCTGATCCTGCACCACAGCCCCCTCCGAGCTTCTCCCCTGACCCAGGCACATGCCGAACCCCAGGAGCCCCTCCTTGGAGACCTCTTTCTCCCAGGGGATCTGCATGGCAGCGTGGCTGTGCCTGGACGGGCTGCCATCCTGCCGGCCCTTGCTGCCCTTCCTCTGGAGGGCCTTCTCCTGGTAGTACCTCACCGTCTCCTTGGACAGCACCTTCCTCCTCAGGATGCTGGTGGAGGCGCTCTGGTTCTGTCCCTGAAGAGGGTCCGCGTTGCCTTGGGGGTCTGAGACCGTCCGAGCCCGGGCCGCCAGCACAGGAGAAGAGTTCGGCTGAGAACCGGGTGCTGGAGAACTGTAGGTGTGTGTGAGGGAGGGAGATGGGGGTGTAACTCTGTGGGACAGGGAAGGCGAGTAGGAGTAGCGGTCTCCAGGCTGTCGCCCTGGAGGTAGAGGGTGGGGGTCCGAGTTGAGTTGGTTGGAGCTGTCTGCCTCCTGGAGCGGGAAGGTGGCTGTGATGGTGGGCACGGGGAGTTTCTTTGCCACCTTCAGGCTGCTCTTGTTGGGCTGGCGGCGGGGGGAGGGGGGGAGGTGTTTCCCGTGGACCGCACTGTCATCCTGGCCCATATTCCAGCCGCTCTGATCCCCACCCCCCCCACCGTCACTCTCATCTGCAGGAGGACATTCACTGGAAGGAGTGGGCTTGCTCTGGAACCGAAGAAACACAAACATAACATTAAACCAATAACTTCATGCAAATATTTGGTAGTTATAAAATACCTGTCCTCAATTTCCTTTACATCACCATTTAGCATTTTAATCTCAGACTCTTTTTGGTCTGTTAAATGTCAAAGAACAAATCAATGCTGCTTTATCAAAGTTAAAGGTGATTGTTTTTGGTAGTCCAAAACACAAAGAGATTCCATTTAATATGACAGGAGATATCTCCAAACTTGAGAGGCTATAGAGCATCTTCCGCCATTTTAGCATTTAAAATGACGATGAATAATAGATCATTTTTCTGGCAATCTGCTTATCATATAGTTTACTGATTGTTGCTGCTTTGGTACTGCCGACTGTCTGACACAGACAGATAGGTGTAACCCTCGGTCCGTCATCATACCAATCGCCTGGTTGAACCTCATCACTGACTTAGCTTATGTCAGTTGAAACAGAAACCTGTCAGATTGAACTCTTTAGTTGGGTTATTAAAGAAGTCTGTGATGGTCCTTCTTTGAAACTTTAGGTATGGGGTTGAAATGTACATATTTTTTAAAAAGAATTAGAGACTTTGAGATGTTTTTAAATGGTGGCTGTAGTACCCCCAGTTTTGGGACTGGGACTCAAATGCTGAATAGATATAACATAAAGAAAAGCTGTGAACCAAATATAAGTGAATTTAATTAATTTGAAATAACCCATTAAAAACCAAATATATTTTAAGACTGATGAAGCAAATGTCAGCCTCTGTGTATCCATTTGTCCTCAACCCTCAAGTGTCAACTTGAACTCTTTCTGTTAGACCTCTTTGTCCTCTTTCTTTAAGTCCTAAATGGTCAATAATAACATGTCCTCTCATAACTTTGTCTCCCTCCGTCTCTCTTCCTCACCGGGGTCTTGTAGTCCAAGTCGTCCATGGACCTGAAGAAGTCCAGGCTCTTGGCAGCGCTGAGTTTGCCTTGCTCTATTGTCGTGGTGTTCAGAGAGTCCAGGATCTCCTCCAGCAGGTTCATCTGTCCGGAGCGAGACGAGTCCATGTCCAGTTCCAGCGAGTAGGAGTCATCGCTATCCTCAATATATGAAGGGACGTCCCCGCTGTCCTCTGAGGAAATCCTGAGACAGAGAGAGGAGGTATTCAACTTTCATTCATAACATAACCATGTTTGAGAGCATCCACAGCAGAACTATGGTGGAATTCTTCATAAGATTGTATGTATAATTATCACTGAGGAAAATACTGTGATAACCAGTTCCTTTGAATAGAAGTAGTTACACTGCATGAGTGACATTATTCTGTTACTAAATATATCCACTTGGGGGCAGTATCACCATGAGTAAGAACTGTGCTTGGAAAAGTGGCTTTCATCCTGCTATCAGCTTTTCTTTAGTAAAACGAATCCGTCAGCCAGCAAAAGTTCCAATATCTTGACACACCCGACACCCAAACTTGAAACATTATGAAAGCGGCTTCAGTGCCAAAATGTAAAAGTAGGAGAACTCACTTGCTTGCACTGTCCAGCTCATCATCCTCGAGCCCGTAGCCAAGATCTCGAGGGCCCATGCCCATGCTCACGTGATACTTGTTGAAGTTTTGCTGTTAATGAGAACACAGCAAGAGGATGCATTGAGACACGAAGCATAACAAGATAAAACAATGTAAGCGGACCCAGGGGCGTCTCAGCTTAATGATAAACGGCTCCTGATGAACACCAAGTCTAAACGGGATATGGACTTCTGCTGAGGCTACAGCTTTTCAGAGAACGAAGCCCGATAGAGAAAAGATGCAGGTCTGTGTCTTGTTGGTCCCCAAAAGACCAGCTTATAATGAGCCTGAAACCTTCAAAGTTGAGACTAAATTTGTCAAATTTGGGTCTAGGGATAAAATCTTTAAAATCCTCTGCAGCATTTTATTAAACTCAGCATTACTGTAAATGCAAACTAAAAGCAACATGGGTAACCGCATTAATCATTTGCATTGCGACAGTGTTGCACGTGACTGTATTAGTTATTGCAGAGTGTTGAAGGATCAGTGTGTACTGTAGTTGTCTGACACACAGGGTTTAATAAGCCACCTGTGTACCATATTTAATGGGCGGGTTAAAGAAGAGACAGGAGCTTTACAGAGCAGGGCAGCACTCTCCCCATGGGAGCCCAAATCTGCCCCAGGCCACTTATTAACATGCCTTCCACTCTGACGCACATGTTCCTCTCTCTCTGCATGCCCATGTTCGCTTATGTTAACACTATCTCTCACTTTCCAATTTACACTCTTTGCATTTTGCCCAAATCCCTTCTCACATTTTGCTGCACACCTCCTGTGACTATGTTTACGGGAATATATGAAACTGTCCTTCAGTTCCAAAAGCACTTGAGGGGTACAGTAAGCAAGTTTTGTTTTAGCTCCACCTCTCTGACTTCTCTGCATTTTTCTCTGCAGACTCACGTAGCCACATTATCAAAGCCCCCCAAAAAATGCTCTTTACAATCCTAAAAGTGTGTGAGTGTGCTTAAGAAGTGAAGACTTTAGTGTGTGTGATGCTGCATTGTGGTTTTGGTAAAACGTGAATCAGAGACACAAAGGTGAAGAACAGGAAGAGGACAGTTAAAGAGCGTCAAAAAGAAGAAAAAAAAACACCAAACCAGAATAAGGAGATAAGGAATGAATTCAAAAGGAATGAAGGAAGTATTGAGAGGTGAGGAAAGACTCCTCAAAGCCCCTAAGAATGATGGGATAGGGGGAAGGTCGGGGCAGTATTGGACCCGTGAACCAAGCCGGTCTTGATTAGCCGCCGCAGTGCCAGCCAGACAGGCGGAATGTAACGTGTGGCTGGCCTGGCCTCATTTAGGGCCCGTGTTCGGCCAGGGAAGACATACACACCCACATATACACACTCGGTCACATACGCACCCTATTACAACAAGAAACACAAAGAGTTAAAGTGCCATTTTCTCCATAAAAGTCAGCGGAGGAGATGTGTGCAGTAGCCACTTAAGCCTCTCAGCCATCGAGCTAAACACGAACACATGTGGTGGCACTGCTGATTGGCCGAGCCGCTCGCCTTCCATGGTAGCTTGGAGCTATAATGAAAGACATTTCAGAGGGGCTCAGGCCTGGGATCCCTAAACAGCCTTTAATGGATTCCTGTGTCAGGGCAGTAAATCTGGGGCCAGGCCGATATGCCAGCCTGCCAAAGAGGGCCGACAGAGCGGAGATGCACCTGTGAGACACTAGGGGAGGGGGGGGGGGGTTTGGACACAAACAGTTACACACAAACACAACAAATATGCAACGTATGTACTGTTATTTAGACAGTTTAGAGGGCTGTGTTTAGGGAAGCAGGGCCTCTCTGTGTCTAGGTGTTTATTAAAGCAAGGTGAACCCAAACACAACCAGACACAGGTCATGAAGCCTGGCCCTCTGATCTCAGTTACCGCTTTGGTGCCGTCTACAAGAGGAAGTTCCATAGGGAGCAGTAAATGGATGGTACCTCACTTCACGGCTTTATCAATTTGTCATTCCCTCTCTTCACTGTGACCCTTAAGTGCAGCAGTTAAGATTAAACTATTTACAACCAAGCATTTTACGATAGTAGGAGTGGGTTTATCACACTTTTCTTTAAATCTATCAACCTTTTGCATCCATTTAACTTGTAATGTAAGGAACAAAGTCAGATTTAGTCACTTGAGGACAAGATATTGCTGCTCCTCAAAAGCTGTCAAAATCAACAGCATCACAACTACATTTAGATGAACTGTGTGTCAATGTAAGAACAACAAAAATATAGAAAGACTCTTCAAATGTAGATATTCACGATGAGATATTCTAAACCGGTGCGAACAGGTCCTGTGTTAAAACAGCTCTGCCTCCCCAGGCCTGGCAGGACGGGGGCAAGCATGAAATAGCAGAACAACAGATTATCATACTGTTTCTTCATTAGCTTCTTGCAGTCGGTTAAAGCGAAGGTGAAAATGAAAAAAATGTTTCTCCCCCATGCCTTCCTGTCTCCCTCCATCACTTTGCTTCAGTGACAGATGTCAACGTTTCTGTCTTCCTGGCTCTCGCTTCCATTCGTCTCCAGCACCTCGCCACAAGTGAGACCCAACAGATCGCAGAGAGCGAGTCAGGAGGAGGTACAGCGGGGGGGGGGGTCATGAAATAATTTCAACAATCAGGGTTTTTCACTCAAACTATCTCAATCAAGCATGTGCAAGAGGGTGAATATCCTCTTATGTTCCTTAAATCTGAACATTATTTTGTAATCTTTTTTACTTTAATACGAGTTCCTGGTGAAAGAATTACCTTTAATTTGGGCTTCAAATGTATATCACATCCACTAAACAAACCTTTACAGTGGTGGATTGTGGGCAAATGAGGGTAGAATTGTAAGCATGACTTACTTATCCTTTACTCTAACCCTTTAAACCCAGATATGAAATATATCTAAGGGGCCTTACATTTGATACAACAAATTACATTTAATTTCTGTGTTTATGAGGGGAAAATAGTCATCACCATTTGAGTAGCTGCATTTGGAGAAACAAACTTTCCTCTCCTCTTCTCTTCTTTCTCTGCATGACCGGTTTTGCAGAACAACCGTGGCTCTCTGTGACAGGGCCAAATGCGAGCAGGCTTTAATAGCCAGTCTAACATTATACATTTCATATGGTATTTCTGAGCGGGCACTGATCTCACAGCTTGGCAGTGAATGTAAAGAGACGCCGGTAAAATGCAAACAAACCTTGGGGAGAGGCAGAGCCTTTGCAGAAGTACGGCCAAGTCTGTTTAAGAGCTGCTCACTGAAGAAAAAACAGCGTTTGAGGCAAGATCCATTTCTCGTCTGTCCAACTGGCTGTTGCTGAAAGCCAACTTCCCTTTCGCTTAAAAAAGGAGCCATATAAAAGAAGGAAAATGTGCATTATGATCATTCTGTTGGACACTAAACTAAAGTCATTGAGTAAAATCGCCAGGTGTCTCTGTGAATGTGGCACTGCAGTACTGTGAAGCTGCCAGGAGATGGCACTTTGGTTTCAGCGTGAGAGCAGTGTGTCTCTGAAGTGAGGAGAAACTAAATGAAGTGGAGACTACATACCATACACATAATGATGTAGACACACACACACCACTATGGACGGAGCCACTGTACTTAAAGTTCTTTGTAATGTATCCTAACTTTTTATAATACAATATCTATCTACAATTTGAATCCTACAATAATTATATTGAGCTACTTACCATTAGCGATTACCTTAAAAAATATAATTATTATAAATGATATCACACACAAACTGCATGTTTTATAATCTACAGTTCATAAGTAGGTTGTGAAATAATTTATTGAATAATTATATCCGGAATATATAGATTTTGCATTTTTTCCACATAATAACTTTTTATTTCATGTAGTGAACATAATGCATACTTAATGTCTAATACTGCGCAAAACCTCAAGTTTAGTGTTATTGTATTTCAAATACATACTAGAACAAGTATGTTATACTATACTACTAATATACTAAAATCACATAAATGTAAATGTTTCCCCCGGTGTAACACAGACACTTCACAAGTCATGTGTACAGTGCACGTATGTGTCCACCGGCCGTGAACACATGAGCTATCTCCCACTGATAGAGCACACAGACACACACGCTGCAGCAGGTACACACTGAAGTATCTGTGTGACTTTGTTCCTCTGTTTTACATCTTCCTCAGCTCCCTGTGTCCCCCCCCCCCCCCCACCAGGTGAAGAGTCCAGAGCCTGGGGCTGTCATTGTCCATCTCTATGACCCTACCTCCACTCTCTCAACAGCTGTCATTCGGCTGTCTCCAACCTGAGGCTAACTGCTAAATGCATGCATGACTGTGTACATACAGCACCCAAAATCAAATACACGTACAAAAGAGCTGAGGTTCAGACACTTTCTCTTTGCAGATTCTCACAGCACAATACCACATTAAACACACACACCTGGTATACAGTTCTAAAAAAAACAGAGGAGGCAATCGCACGCAAAAGCATACAAGAGCCAGAACAATGGCTGTGTTTGTTGTATCAGACAAGGAGTCAGCAGTCCAATTCAGTCTTGTTTTTGTCAAACGGAAGGATTACTCCTACATTCTTAATCAACAAGCTCACCAAACACTGCGAATCACCCACATCGCCAGATACGGCTGAAATATGTAGGCAAAATGACAGCAGCACTTTTACTTTGGTACATGTGTTGGCTGATCAAATAGAATGTGAATTTCATAACTCTGATTATTTTTGCTATGATTAATTAAAGGAAGCTTCTCCAAGATCATTCATTTCATTTCAAGGACAGATATGGAGGGGTTTGCAAAAAAAAAGGAAAAAGAAGATGAATGATAAAAATGTATCAGGCTTTTTCTTTCATACAGGAAGATGGAATGCCTTTAATCACATCACATTTTGGGAGCGCCAGATGACAACATGTTTCTGATTTTATATTAGCAGGTAAATCAATGTTTGTTGGTCACTTAGTCAGAGGTATGGACGTGTGGAAAGGACTCAAGTTGGTTTTTGGACTTCATGTTCTATAGGTAAAGACACAACAGGTTGCTTTAAGTCTTAAAGACTAAAGTATACATATATATCTTATGGTAATGTGAGTTTACTTTAAATTATGCATACCACTTTGTTCAAAAAGCAAAAGCCTCACACTAGCTTCAATATACACACTGTTGCCAGTTAATGAGGCACACCTTCAGAATCTACCGTTCTGCCTTTAAGAATGTTATAATGTTCGGTATTTGTTGAACTTATTTGAGAGGTGCTAATTCAATTTGATGTAATTTTTTCCATGTTTTTGTGTGTCACTGCTGAATTATATTGCATTATTCTGAGAGGGGTTTGGAATTATCTGTCTACTCTCACTGATTTAAGAATCTGGTGGACATACAAAAAAAATATGTGAGTAGCAAAAGTTTACTCCTGAGCTAAATCTGAATGTCCTTGATGAATGATCCTTGTCGTCAATGTGTAGGTAGGGGTGTGTGTGTGTGTGTGTGTGTGTGTGTGTGTGTGTGTGTGTGTGTGTGTGTGTGTGTGTGTGTGTGTGTGTGTGTGTGTGTGTGTGTGTGTGGGCACGAAAGGCGGGGGAGGTATGAGGATAATGGTAGGTTTTCTATTTTTTTTTCATTTGACTTAACCTTTATTTAACCAGGTTAGTCCCACTGAGAGCAATTTCTCGTGCAATGAACACCCGGTCAAGACAGTTGTGGGCAGAGCACAGCATCAAGATTTCATAGGAAGCAATCTAAAAAAAGGAGGGACAACATAGATTGAAGGGAAAGAGGCGTACGGAAAAGAGAGAGTAAGAACAATAGCTATATTTTTCCGCCAACATTCTTTTGAACTAAGTAAAATGTGAATACAGTTTGCTTTAAACAGTCAGGTGAAAGTAAATAAATGGCTGGCATATTGTACCTGCATTTGAAAAAATTCTATGAAGAACCTTTAAAGAGTCTTTATTTACTGCCAAATATTTGTGCAGAGGTGTTTTATGAACAAAAACACATTATTCCTGAACTGGACATAAAAAAAACTTTGGGTGTTGTTTTTCAGCTTCCATTTTGAGTAATGCGCATTCAAATGAAATCAACCAAGCAAATATGACTAACGTGGAAATAACAACAACACATTGAAGCAGCCAACTATCTCCAGTAAAATGTACTGTTTTGAAGAGTTTCAATCTTTCAGGGGTCACTGCACACTGACAGGACATACATTATCAAGGCTCTTGGCTTCTCAATTTCCAGTCTTAGTTTCAGTTGACTTAAAATAAATCTTGGGATGTCAGAGTGCACTCTCCTCAGGGGGTTGGGTCTTTAATGTGTAAGGGTCCTCGTAATATACTAATACACCTGGGTTATAAAGTATAAATAATGCAAAAAGGCAAAGTGAAAAGAGGAGAATGGGAATAGCAGCTGAAAAGAAACTGATGGACGACACTGTAAGTATAGACCTATATATATATATATATATTTATATACAAACACAAACACACACATAACCAGTGCTGTCCTGCGTGTCCCCCCTCCAGTGGTCTCCAGGGACCCGTTACTGTGGCAATGAACAGGCCTCAATGGTGGGGACAGGGGTGTGAGAGTGTGTATATCCTGAATACGGCATATGTGCGTGTTTGTGAGTGTGTGTGCACATCAATTGCATGTTAACGGTTAATCTTTGTGTGTTGTGTTGGCCAGTCTTTGTATGTGCACTAGCTGGAGGAGGGGGGGGGGGGGGGGGGGGGGGGTGTCCGAGGAGGCCTTTAGAAAAATCCCTAATTGCCGTTCCTCTCCTCTCCCCCGGCCGTCACACCTTCCTCCGCGCTAAGACTTTCCAGCCTCATCACACACAGGAAACACAACGCTAATTAGAGACAGCACAAACCTCTCCTAATCACACTCTTACATGACTGTGACCAAAAAATGTCAGTGTGTGCATGCAGGCATGTTTTTTTGTGTTTTGTTTATTAGACAGAATTGGAAGTCCACTTGGCATTTTCTTATTTAGCAATAAGCAGTGGAAAAGTTCCAGCTGTGAGTCACAGATATAAATATACAGTATGGTGGGATATCTAACCAGTAACTCAGGCTGTATGTGTTAAACACTGTACAGAAGTGTGCATTTTTAATTACATTAAACTAAGCTTCCTACTTCAAGAGCTATATGTGACATTGCTACATTCACACTCCTTCTCATTTTCTCTCTTGATACATTTATTGATGAATGTGTATTTTGTGAGCGTGCATGTGCTTGCAAGTTGTATGCCAGCTCTGCACACAACAAAGACAAAAAAACGTGCGATCCACTTATGGTGCACAGGCAAATTCTTCAGAGGAAATGCTGACCAGCAGATGAGCTGCTTCTACTGTCCGTGCTGTTCAGAGGAAAATACTGAATGTACAACATGAGTGCAAAAAAAAATGCTTATCATTACGTTTGGCACCCCGACAAACTACTGTACTTCCAAGAGTGGATACAAGAGAAAGAAAGTCGAAGGAGGAAAATAGAGAGAAGGATGAAGATTTTTTTTTTAAAGTGATGGGGAGAGGAAGAGAGGAAGAAATGTGGAAAGAAGGAGCACAGAAGTGGAACACTGCATCCATGTCGGTCAAGTGAAAACTGAGCTCTGGTATGATCAGCCAGGGTACATGTAGTTAACTCATTGTGTGTGTGTGTGTGTGTGTGTGTGTGTGTGTGTGTGTGTGTGTGTGTGTGTGTGTCATACCCGTCTCATCTTCTGCAGTCTCCTTGGAGACAGGCTCTTGGTGCTGGTGGGAGACCCCGCACAGACCATCACCCCCTCTTCTTCTTCTTCCTGAGAGAGCATCAGTAAATGTAAATCATATATGACTGGAGTGGTAAGTGAACCAAACTAACTAAAATATGAGCTACATGGAGAATAATGTGTTTTTTCATTGAATGTGATACATATAATGATATATTGAACTAAAGCAATAATGCTCTTTGTCCAGTTTGTTTTTATTTCTCAGTGACATTTGTAAACGATGATAGAATCAGACGCTTTCTACACACGCTGTCCTGTTATTGCCAGTCATGCACCAAATCTGCTGCTAAACATGTTCACATACAAATGCACCATTTACATGTGTTTGAGTGACATTTGATAAAAACTACTGTGCCCTGCTGATTTATAAAATAGTTGAGACTTATATATAGCAAACAAAGTATATATTCCCATGACCCTTCTTTAAAGATTTCTGTCTTCAGTAGGAACAAATGTGTTTGTGTCTAAAAGCCAAGGACATGTTACTGCAATTGGAAAAATTAAGAGAAGAAGTAACATATTGTTGCTTATTGTATCTTTTTTTTTTAATAGCAGATGTATTTAATATCACCAGCCGTATCCTTTAAAACATTCCCTACAAGGTTATACCAATTATATTCAAGGTAACCACCAGTGATGAGTTTAACTTCAATATGTTTGTGCATTGATGTCCTTGTGTCGACATCTGTGGCTGTCAGCTGAATAAATGCACTGCAGATTAAAAGTGTGAAAGTCAAATTAATTCATTTGTGTATTTGGGTATGAATTCATGAGCGCACAGGAAATCTGTTTAACTTCAAATCTAATAGATTTCAACACCTCTATTTGCCACTGTGTGTGTGTGTGTGTGTGTGTGTGTGTGCTCTTGGTGTTCATCATCAGTGCCCTCTCTGCAGTCTCCCACTGACAGATCAAACTGCTATTGCCTTATCAAATTCTTCAGGCTTATGGAAACATACACCTCGTTACATTAGCTTTGAGGAAATCACAGGCTCACTGATGAAATATGCAGACAATAAAAGAGAAAGAGGGGCCGGGGCTCCGATGACATGACAGGCCATAGCCAGAGGGGCGTTGGTTAAAAATGTACAGCCCTGAACAAAGCGCTAAGCAGGCTTCAACAGTCATTAAAGGACCCAGCGTCAAAATCACACACTCCATGTAAAGCAGCCTTCCTGTCTGTTTCTATGAGGGGGGTGTGTGTCTACTGTATCTGTAGCACACGCATGTTTCTGCGAGCGTGTGCACGTGTGACAGAGAGGTGTGAGGGTCCGTGCTGCTCACCCTCGCTTTAAGTCGGCCCTTAAAGTCCCGGATGCCCCTCTTGGCATGACTCTTGGCCTTGGAGGGGAAAAACAACACACACATTGGCGGATTACTAATCAACACATGTTGCATTAACATTCTGCTCTGGTTTCATGTAACATCAAGAAATGCTTTGATCCCTGTGGCAAAAACACGGAGACAAAAGGCTGGATGAGAGAGCCTCGCACACTAACAGGAGGCGAAAACATGAAAGGGCACCCTGACCACCTATTGTACATCACGTAACGGCAAGCTCATCAAACACACACCAGTCAGGAACAATGCTCCCATTCCCTCCACTGTCAATTCCAAAACAGAAGTCAATTTGACGTTTATTCATGCACACCGATTAATTTTCACAAAACAACCTGGGAAACGTCATTTAAGTTTATCAGGACTATTTCAGAGGAAGACTTTGATGTTTCAAGGTGCCGTAGATATACATGAACAGTGCTTTAAACAACATGAAATCAACGTTTTGCATGAGAACGTACTTTAGTCACAGCTGTGTTGAGGAGTGCTCCTCCTCTCTGTAATAGACACAGAAATGCATTAGTCAGTCACTTGAGAGGCGTTTTGGGTGAGTTTCCACACATATACACACATTCAAATGTTATTAGATTAAACATTTATTTATGCACACAGCATGAAATCACATCGTTATCTTATCAAATTTCAACATAAATTACTCGGAGCAAGTTGAAATGCTTTGACAATCATTTGATTATTTGATGTGATTTCTGCATGCATTTGTCATACTGTGATGTACAGTACACTCGGTACAAAATCACTCAGAGAAAGGACTAATTGTTGAAATCACACACAACCAAAACTGTTACAATATTATTGTAATGAAAGTGCAGTATTACAAATGGTGACAACAAGCATAGGATCATATAGCTGAGCCATTATAACAGCATGATTCAAAGCATTCAGGAGGGGATGTGTGTGATTGATTTCTTCTTTCAGTTGTGCAGACTGACATTATGGCGCCCAATATCTTTCTGCGCCTGTCTTCTTTTCTTTCTCTCTCTCACACAGAGTTGCTGCATCTCTCCTTTGGCGTCTCACTCTTTTTGTCTGTTTGGTCTTTAGTGTAAGCACAAAGCGTCGGCTAAACGGCTAAACAGAGTAAATGGCAGACAGCGTTTCAGAAGTCGGCAGAGGGAGAGGAGGAGTGAGGCCGAGGTGAAGGCCCCTCGTATAGATCCCTGTCAGTCAGGAAATGTGAACTTTAACAAACCTTTGAAGAGCACTCTAGAGAACTAATTCAGCCTTAGCTGACGGCGTGGGGAGAGAGGGAGGGTGAGGGAGAGATAGTCAGTGAGAGAGAGAGATGGGGGGGGGGGGCCGTGACAGAGATGAAAAGAGGGAGAGGAAGATAAAGAGAGAGATAGGGGAAGAAAAGGAGAGGAGGAAAGAGACAGGAGATGAAGAAGGAGGGAGAGATCTATGTTCTTGGGTCGGTTCAGCGGAGTAACGCCTGTGTTTGCTGCCAGATCAACATGTCATGTCGGAGGACGTCTTGTCACGTCAAATCACTTCTGTCTCCCTGTCTGTCTCCCCCCCTGTCTGTCTCCACTGTCCTGCTGCACGCGCCGCTTCACACACCAAACTGCACTCGAGCTGGATCTGTACATCCAGGCAGCCCCCCCCCCCCCCTCCCCCCTCATTCCAAAGGCAACACCAGGACTTCAAAAACTGAGTTGTGTCAATCACACCTACAATTAAATTTACCTCGGGATTGAAATGAGAGAAACATAAAAACAGCCATAGATAAAAGCATTTTGGTGTGATGTGCAGGACATTCTGCGATTACCTTCACAGTGTGCATCCATTGCTGGTAAGACCTTGAATTACCTGGAGGGGAGTATAAAACAATGAGAATATGAATGAATCATTTCACAGACTATAGCATTGTTTTAACATTGCAGAGCAAAAGTGTGTATATCACACTGTCTCACAACTACACACACTACAATATTAAACATCTTAAAACATCTCTGACAAAAGTATTTCTGTGTTGACATAACAGGACAGCATCAGGAAACAATGAGTTGATAAAGATAATTATATAATACATGTTGTGCCATTATTCCTTTTCCCTTAAGTCTCTTTTGTCATAAAGAAAAAGATACAAATATTTACTGAGACTTAAAAAATATGATTAGTAACTGGATGAAAAGTACTTGAAAGGGCAAAAAGAGGAGGCTTTTCTATGTTGTCCAAGGCTATTAAATGTTTCGGGAATAGAATTAAAGATGACAGTGTGGGTTTGGTTGAGGATCAGAGCTGATGAACCCAATAATATGACGGATGTTATACAGATGCTATTTCCGTTTTCTTGTCTGTAAAAACAACTTCAACCTGAAGTGCAGTAATCACAATGATATAATTTGTCTGAGCGTTCCTATGGGAGTTCAACCGTCTGATGTCTGGATCACAAACTGAACATTTAATAATGTTCCATCCTGCCAAAACTGTATTAGTTCTTCTTCTTTTGCCACATTCAATTAGATTTACAACGTTCGGTCTAATAAAACAATGTTTTCATCAGATGACAAGATGTCAAGATGCAAGTCAAATATTAAAAATGAACCAATTCCACCATGAGGGGATATTTAAATGTCTTTAAGTGACTTTAAGGCATAATGTTAACATTTGATTCAATAATTATTAAATTGGGCACAGGCATGTTCATGAAAAGATAAACATCCAACAAACTAAAACATAAGGAGTTCAGAAACAGATGTTAAAATAAAATGTACACAAACACTAGAGTTTGTGTACATTTTATTTTAACATCTGACTAGACTATAAAATATTCTTTCTGTGGCCATCTTTTTAATCAGTTTATACTGGTTTCAACCAGTTCATCATGAGTTTGTAAAGACAGATGAATTGTATTAAGGCAGTTAAGGTGCTTAGTGCCTTTTCTTTAAAGATTTCTCCTAGTTTTGTTCACCGCTTTTAAATCTTACTTTAGCACAATAACTACGGCCTTTAACATAAAATATGGCAAATAAATATAATGTGACTAATTGATAGACACGTCTAGCACTACTCACTTCCACAGAAGCCCCCCTCTGTGATCTCTTCTTCAAACACGTCCGAGAAGCCGCGGCCTGCGTTCAATTTGGCCAGCCGTCCGTCGATGAACTACAACCATAAATAACAATGTGCTTATTAAAGACGGGAGGATGGGGGGGGGGGGGGGGGGGGGGGTGAGTGGACACACTTAGACAGATAGAAAACACATACACAGATTCAAACACTCAGGCCACAGTGGGGTGTTATTAATCCTACCTGACAGAAACTACAACCCAAGATTAGGTGGCTTGAAGGTAATATGGATTTGTTAATGTGGAGCAGGTGAGGGATTAGGGCAGCAGACTACATGCTGCACACTGTCTGAGACATGAGGAAGTTTCATTTCCTCTCTTTGTAACATGGAGCGCATTAAACTCCATGTCATAAATATGGACCCAACAGCCAAGAAAGCTACACATTTCATGAGCACAGTCACAAACTCGTGTAAAAAGTTAAGCTAGTACAAGCGGTCACGCACATAAGCCTTAATATTTGTAATTAGCACAATTCAAAAATCAACAGCAGTTAAATGAAGAACACTAAAGCATGAAAAGTAGTTTTGAGTGTTTCAAAACCAAATAAGGGAAAATCTGGACAAATTAAAAACTAAATAAAGTTGTTAAATAGTTTTTAACAATGTTTTAAATCATTTTGGCACGTGACATTTTGGCCCTGTTGCAGCCTCCGATCAATGTACAGGTTTACTTATGTCACTGGCAGTTGTATTGTTGTTTTTGCAAGTAAAACATCTAACTGTACATCATCCTTCTTAACACAGAACATGAAGAAAACCGTTAAAACAATTATGTGAATGTAGATCACTCAGTCACACATATGCAACACTGTTTTCTATTAGCTAAATCCAACCACTTTGACCCCAGAGTTCCTGTTAGTTTCCTGTCCCATCGCTTATGATATCAGCAAATAACAGAGTGGATACAACACATTGCAGTGAAATCCTTGGGCTTATCTCGGCAAGATTCTGGCATAACAAAACAAAAAAAACAGCAGCTGCAACATCATACCTTTCTTTCATTATCTAGTTGTGGGGCCAAGGCCTGCAGATGTGCTGGAAAAACAACTTTCTACCAGTTTGTGCGTAGATTTTTTATAAATCAGTGTTCAACCCTTAACTTTATCTATCTTTCAAACCTCATCAGAGTTTATTTGTGTAAAAATAGAATGGAAAAGTAGCTTACAATTAGCAATTGTATCATTCAAAGATAAGACTATATAAAAAGAATTTGGATTTAAGGTTAAATATATTTTCTTGAGTGATGATTACATTACTAACCAATCAACACCTCCTACCTTTCAGGCAGGCTGTTGCAATTTCAAGAACAACAACAAAGGCTACACTATTCTTTTTAACAACATATTGTAAGAGAATAACTGCAGTAATCCTACTCCCACCTCTGCGCCTGTGTCCAGAGTACAACAACAGTGTTTTAGGGCGCGTGTCCTCAGGGACAGAATGCTAACTAGCGAGCGACACGGCCACCCGCTCGTCTGGTCAGAAGAGCCACAGACTCATCATTAGATCATTTTAATGAGAGGTGAGACTGCAGGTTTCACCCACTGCTCCGCTACTTGGCTGGCCTAATTAGTGCAGATAATCAACCCGAATCATCACCCAGCCAAAGCCTCCACTTATCTCCCCCCCCCCCCCCCTCACACACCCCAGCCAGATTACCTGCCTCACTGTGGGCCTTAATTGGACATTACTCAACAATGGCAGACTGTGATCACCACACACCCTCAACCACACAACAAACCAATACATTAAAAAAAACACTTGCACATGTGCACCTACACAAACACAACACAAAGGCTAATTGGCTTTGTTAAGAGAGGGAGACCCAAATAAAGAAGCTCTTTTAAAAAGAGATACATTTTAGGGTAGGGCCACATCAGGGCAGCACACTTTAAAAGACAATTTTATAATTAAACACACATTTTTTACTTTTTACCAAACAAACTACAAATAAATATGGTGAATTCTGCTCTCCACATGTCTACATGTCATCTTGTTTCCTGTTGCAGACGGGGAGAGTTATTCCATCTGGCTCCCAGGGCAGTGACTCACTCTCCGCTCGGTCACAGTGGTCGACATTTATTTAAACTGTGGAATTGCTGAGCCAGAAATTGGGATTAGGACTCTCCAGGGGTTCATTTACAGAGACATACACGGAGAGCCTAAACGCAATGTTATTTCTGCGATTTGGAATTTCAGCTTGGAAATTCAAATTTGGTCACAAGGAAGGAGGCCAGAAGAGAAAGTGGGAACCAGTATTGCTGCTTTAAAGGCTGAGATGCACAAACTAATATAAAGCAAAATATACTTCTTTACAGTATAAATATTATCCCTTAAGCAGTTCATAACTATCAAAACACACCTACAGTACATGCCACATAAACACACATAAGAAGAATGTTAATTAGTTGTTGAAAAATGTATTCTCTATTTAAAAAAAATAGCTTTCTTTACAGTAAAGGTTTTTGTAGGCATCATCTATCAGCCATTGGCAATAGTGACTTTTACAACCCATAGCACGGATACGGAGGTGTACATGCATCTGTCCCATTTATTAAAACTATTCAGTGGAAAGCTTGAGATATGAAGTCTTGTGAACTGGAGGGGATAGAGCAACTACACGATCAGATTTTAAATCAGATAATTTGGTTTTACAAGGACACACCTTTCCAGCTTTCAATAAATGGCTCGGCAATTGCATTCATAACACGGAGAATGACGGATGATTATTGATTGATGGGATGCACATTGTCTACAAAGGCTCCTGGCAGTAAATCATCAGACTGCAAGTCCCCCCAAAGACTCAATAAAACTGTGTAAGACTTAGTTTTGTCAATAAGAGGAAGAGACTTCATTGAATCAGTCTCTGCTAGCACACAAACGTGAACGACAGTGTGTGTGTGTGTGTGTGTGTGTGTGTGTGTGTGTGTGTGTGTGTGTGTGTGTGTGTGTGTGTGTGTGAGTGTGTAGGAGCTGCGGATGGTTGATAGGAAGCAGGTTAATGTCGACAGGCTTTCCCCCGCATTCTTTTAGAAGACATCTCCCACTTGTTCTGTTCTGAACAGAGACGGGCTGGTGGACCGAGCACACAGGAAACTGGAACAGAACAAAAGTGTGTAAGAAGGTGAAACTGTGACATTCTAAGAGGTGTGTATGTGTTGATATTTATTTAGGGTTGGCTTGGTGTCTATATTTCATAGAGGCAACAGATAAAGGGACCATTGTTTCTGCTTTTTGCTCCCTAAGCACACAACTCAAATGCACTCAGCATTTACAATTTTGTTATTAAGAAGGTGTTTAGCAAATCATTGGTTACAATTATAGATGTTAACAGGGGTTGAATGTAATTGATAGCCTTTAATGACATATGACAGCACACAATAGTCTCTCTGTCCACTTTGCTATTCAGCTCCAGAAGTATTACTAATGTTTTGCTGAATTTGCATGTTACCTCTATAAAACTGGAATTACTTGTGAAGCAAAAGAGCTGCTTTACAAGGAATGAAAACAAAATCACCTGTAGAAAAGCAATTTCCTGCTGAAACGGTAACACCTCAAACTCAGGTAACACCTCGGCATTATGCGTGTGTGCTTCGCCTTGTGTGTGTAATGTGTGTTGTGGTCCACCAATTGCAATAATATGGTTTCAATTTGGCTCAAGTTTGACCCATTATCGTTGACATATAGGCGACAGTGACAAATCCCACACTTTAAATGCCATTCTGCGCAAGTGAATATTTGATATATATAATTAAATACAATATATTAGTTGTTTTTTCTGTCTATTCCCATGCTAATGATTAGCTGCTTGATAATTGAGCAACACAACCTGTTTGCTTACACTATCCTCTGTCAACAGTCCCACTGGGGAATAATGCATTAATTGTTTCCTTTAGCTGGAATTTAGAGGGGGGGAAAAGCAGGTTCACTAAATAAATGAAAGTTTAAAGGTCTGCCTCTGTAAAAAGTGAATCCCTGCTCCTATTGTTAATGACATATTTTATCAATTGTAATTACATTCCAAAATACAAAGCAGCAAAAGTCTATTACTCAATATATTTTTGCAAAATGCTCTATATGTTTAATTTTTGGAGGGGGGGGCTCAAATAGGAGAGAGGTCCTACTTATGGCTATAAAAAAATGTGGGATATTCTGATAATGAAGACAATATATTTAGGTGCATAATAGGATTGTCCCGGTCCCAGTTTAAGATAAGATAAAATAAGATGGACCTTTATTCATTCCCATGGGAAAGTGTTAGCAGCAACAGAGATTAATTAAATTAAAGATACAATTACAATTCAAACTTAAAAATGATATACAGGTAAGTAGCTGTTTGTTTAGTTATGTATGTACAAATGTATGTGTGCATGTTGGTGGTCACGCACGTTTGCGAGCGGATGTGGGTCATGGCCACAGCAGAGCTCGGGCGTACCGCTGGCCTCCCTCACTTAGCCGAAAGAGGAGTGGAGGAGATAAGCTCACCCCATCCCCCGTGCTGGAGAGGAGGAGGAGGAGATAAGGGTTTGTTTCCCAATGCTACCGCGGAGGCATGAGCCAGCCGGGGAGGATGCTTTGAACTGCTGCGCGCTATCTGCTCGGCCTGGGAAAATTATAGACGGGGCAGAGTGTCCGGAGAAACAAAAGACTGATTGAGGGCTGCTGTGCTGTAACTCTCGGGGGTAAATCACACTACTATCACGGGTCAGAGAGCACAAAGAAAAATTCAATTGGTGAGAGAAAAAAAATTCGAAGCCAGAGGTGTCCTTCCACTCGGCTCAGGCTCAGTTAAGTTTTACTGAAGGGATAAGGGGTGGAGGACATATTAAGTATACATGGGAGAAGTGATTTGAAGGGAAACTCATGTAAACACACATGAATAAAGGATATGTGGTCGCACACACACGCACACATTCACTCCAGGTTGAAATTAGAGCCACATATTATTGCTTTTACAGGCTTATGCATACAGGTCGAGACAGAATATAACTTTAAAATGGTGTTATACAGTAAAAAATACATTTACCACGTATGAGTAATCGTGGTGATTTTTGTACTGCAGGCAAAATTGAGCAAACGGAACATTAAGACATGTTCAAGAGTGTTTTGAGAGATATCCGCAGTGAAAAGTTTCAAGGGGTCAATATCTGTCTATAATCCAAGGCCTCTCTCTTTGCCTTTTCTCTTCACTTTAAGAAACTGAACTGTCAAAATGCTAAAGGCATTACCCAGTTGAGCGTTTGATCAGCCCGTATTGGTGGGAGACAACTGTCAAAATGAAAATGTTCACCACTCTAAATACAAAATCTGCAGAAAGAAATGAAGAACAATGAATGAACATTGCTGGGAGAAGACACAGAACAGATCCGCACACAGTCTTTATATTTTCCTGCTTGCCTTTAGATAAAGGAAAAAGTTGAGCATCTGTCAATGTTACCATGTAGATGACAGCAGATTTTATAATAATGATCTAAGGATGAGAAATTGACGCATTCTTTATCTACCAAATAATTTACATTGAATTCAGTCCACAGGCTGTTTCAGGAGAAAGAGAAAGTCAAGTTAAATTTAGTTAAAGTGGACCTATCATGCTATATTTGAATAATATATTGTAGGGCCATACCTATATAAAACATGTCTGTGAAGTTTTTTTTTCAAAATACCAAACAGATCATGCATTTTAGCCATGCCTCATTTCGCTCCATTTGCTCTTTTCCAGCCCTGTTTTTGCAAGGGCTGATTCTGTGAGAAGTCTTCTTCGCTGCTTTTGTGGCAGACTACAGCGCCACTTACAGGCCTGGCATATGTACTACAGCGTCTCCAGCGCTTTCGAGCGGCAATGGCCGTGGCCCAACCCCCCATTCCCCTGATAGGTGGAGAGTTGCCCATATAGGCGGAGCTCCCCGTTTCTGACGTCAGAACAATTTCAAATCTGTATCAGCTCCGTTGCAGCCCCGTTTTTAGAGATTTGGGTATGGAGGAAAAGAGAGAGGGTTGTGTTTTCTGACACTTGGTGAGTTCCCTGACACACCGGGGACACATATTCATGTATAAAAGACGTACAAAAGTGTATTTTGCATGATAGGTCCCCTTTAAGTTGCTTAACAGTCCGTTCACAATATAAGCATTTGGCCTTTGTGTCTCCTTGAGATGTGTTATGTTCTTTTGGGACTCTTCCTTCTTTTTTCTTGTGAAACAATTTTATTTCCTTGAAAGGTGCTATACTTAATGAACATTCTATTATTATCATTATTTAATTAATGTAAATTACCTCACATAGTACTTTTAATGCTGACACACACACACACACACACACACACACACACACACACACACACACACACAACACACACACACACACAACACACACACACACACACACACACACACACACACACACACCAACACACACACAACACACACACACACACACACACACACACACACACACACACACACACACACACACACACACACACACACACACACACACACACACACACACACACACACACACACACACACACACACACACACACACACACACACACACACACACACACACACCCACACCACCACACCACACACCACCCCACACACACACACACACCCTGTTTGAAGAGCTGCAGGTTGACGGCCATGGACAGGAAGTTTTTCATGGTGCTGGATCGATGGTTCGCAAAACTCTCCTCACAGAAAGTGATGGGCTCCCCCTGAGAAGGACACAGTCACATTATTGGTAGAAATGGTAATAAATAATAATAATAATTCATTTGGCTCTTTTTTTTTGTACCAATCTGTTGTCCAACACTTTTACATTTTTCAGAAAATGAGCATGTGGTGCTTTGAAATGCAGGGGGGGCAAATAAACAATATGGTTTGTAATGTGATTCAAAGCACTAATACAAACCAATCTTCCTTTATCATTATGCATTGTAAAAAGTATTTTAAAAACCAGTATTTCAATTGATTTATTCATTAGTGGGCTAAGTGCGGCTGAAAACAGAAAACAAGTCAAAACGAGAGACAGGAAGGAAAAGAGGAAGGATCAAGCAGGAGGAAGAAGAGTATTAGAATAAAAAAACAGTCCTTTATAAAACAGCTCCCCTGGAAGAGCACAGACCATATCCCCCGGACGAGAAGACAATGTCCCAGTAAACTCCCCAGTACTCCACATGAACACATTATTTCTTTTTCTTACATCATGTGTGTTGGCCTGTGAGCTATAGACACGGAGGATGGCAGCAGAACCACTGCGGGCCAATCACACACAGCCCTACAGCCATTTCAAATGCATGTTTTCTCATATTTAACATAATTCTCACATATTTCAATGAAGCTCTAAATTCTTCGGGTGTAAAGAAAATGTGCTTTTGTCTTTTCCAGGCTACGAGCACAGTGTGGCACATAAAAACAACTTAACAACACCGGAATTAACCCCATTTTCCAGGATGGGCGCATGATACTGTACCAGTGGCCCAAATTACATCACAGGAATACTGCTCCACTTACATCACTAAAAGTTTTTTTAGGCGTGTTCTCTCGTAAAAGCCCAGTTGAAAGTGGCTTGTTGTAGTTTAATCAGCTTTGCCATTTCTATCTGGGTGCTACAGCCGCGGACCATAGTGCAGCTGAACACTGAAAAGCATGCGGAGACAAACAAATAACTTCTACTGAGAAACTCCTAACACTGGGTCTGTTTACAAGTTAGTATCCAACAATGTTCAAACAAATAACTTCTGAGAAACTTCTAACACTGGGTCTGTTTACAAGTTAGTATCCAACAATGTTTTGGCCGAACCCCAACTGATACTGCTGCTTGAATAATCTAAAAACTGTTTAAAACAACTAAAGGAAGAGAACAACACTCACTGAATCTCTTTACCAAGGTCATACGTTATACAAGAGATTGCAGATTTAGGAAGCCATTACATAAAAACAATTATAGAAAAAAGAGAAGCTTTTCATAGCAGATGTGTTCAACGTGCCAGAACAAGTGGGCAGTTCTCTGTGGATGAATGTTCAGATCTAGGGGGAACTAACTGTATAAGACGCAGTAAGTTTACAAGAAATCTATGAAAAAGACAATATCATTTACTGTCAGAGACAATTAGGGTATGTGGACACTTCTATCTACATGCACATATCAATATTGTACTGTACATTTTGGCAAATTCATATCTCTTTTCATCAGACTATCAGAATTTGATTTTTTGCCAACCAAGTTTTCACGTACAAGGAATGTTCTTTGGTGTATACATAAAAAAGTTATATTAAAAAATAATACTACAAAACACTTTAAAAAGGTAAAACAACAATGCTTACTTGTACATTAACGAGTTGATCAGCATGTTGGAGTATTTATAAGTGAAAGCATTGTTCCACACGGTAAAAAGATTTAAGATGGTAACTCCAATCTGTGCTATTAATGATGTTCAAGATTCCACATTTTTAAAAAACAGTTGTCATTAGTTTGTTTGTTGTCTTTCTGCATTTCACATTGGATTGAATGTATGTCAATATCTCTCTCTTTGTTGTCGAGTTGGTGTTATTTGTAGGTTTTGACTGTAAAAAAAACTGAGACTTTATTCTTACAGATCAAATTGTTCTTGTGCACTGAACAGTAACGAGCGCACACCACCGGATTATGCGCACCCACACACCTGACTTGGCTTCATCAACGGTGGTGAAAACTAATTTGAACTGCTATTTCAGGTTCTTTTTGCCAGACACGTGTGCTTCTCCGAGGTGGTGAGAAGCACCTGGGGACGCATCAACGTGAACTGAAATTGATGACCTAAGAAATGCTGTTCTAATCAGCTGATTTCTTCTCAACTCATTATCATTTTCCAGTATTGTTTCATTTACATCTCAGCAAGACTCCAACAAAACATCCACACCCCTCCTTCTGTCGGGGCATATGGGCCTGTGAACCACAGCGCTCAGAACAATCACTAGCAGAGTGATATTCAACAAATATCAGAGCGCAGCGAGTATCATCAGTATCTCCATGAAAGCAGATGTGCAGTTTGTGCATGTATGATAACTCCATGGCTTTTATTCAGATCCTGTCTACAAAAAAGAAAACAGTGTGAGCGTGAGTGAACTGAGAAATGACTGCATGTTGTGCTCACACATACACAATCACACACATACGCTGAGTCTCAGTGCTTGTGTCAGAGGGGAGGCAGTTTGTTCATATACTGTCTGTATACAGAGAAAAGAGAGACAGCATCAATAATGTAGCATCTTGACTCCGGGAGTCCACAAAGTCCAATTAATCTCAAAGCCAAACGAACAAAGGCTTTGCTATTTGACAAACAGGACATGCTGTAGTTTGCTCTGCTCTGACTCAGACTTGATAAGCAGAAAAGATCTAGAAAATAAATGTAAGAGGGGCTTAGTAAAACACCAACGGTGGCTAAAAGGGATGTTCAAAGGAACGTCCTGACTCTTTTCAGCTCCTTTGACATTTCACTGTCTCCGACAGGCCCACCTTAGCTCTATCTCCAGCTGAAAACACACCTTTTACCTTCAGTCAAACTGCCCCAGTCTAACCAGAACCCAGTCAAATGTTAATCTCTCATCAAAACTGGTTGCTACTGAAGGGCTAATATATTATATTCATGACTGATAATCTTTCTGCTTGTGAGAATAAAATACAATCTTTATACCTAATATTTAATCAATTCAATTTTTTTACATGTTACCCAACCAGAGCATGATCAGTTTAGAAAAATCGTAGTTACCACCGCCAAGGAGGTTGTGTTTTTGGCTTGCTTTGTTTGTTTGACAACACGATTAGGGCAACATAACTGGCCCAATATAAGGAAACTAGGTGTTGGAGTGGAGAATTGGCCAAAGGAGAACCCATTAAAATTGGATCACTCAAGGATCATGTGAATGCTGCCTTGGTATTGGCAGCGTACTGCACTCTCTCAGTGCTATTTAACATTTATGTTTGTTTGCTGTGCAGTTTGGAGATTTTAAATGTTCAGTTTAGCCAAAGAACAAAACAAAAACATTATTCCTCACTTACATTCAGATGTTTTCTGGTGCCATCTGTCTCTATAACAATGTGTTCTGTAAATATCTCAAGATAGGGGTTAGCTGATCCCTTTAAACCAGATAACTCAATGTATGTATCATACTTTAGGTTTGATAGTAACAAAGCATATAGTATACAAATTGAAATTATTTTTGGAAATGATGGCTCCAATATGGCGCAGCGATTTGATAAGACAAGGTGACTGGTAGTGATCAAAGATATTGGATCCTTACAGGCTTATATCTGAGGGCGTCTCGGTAGGATCCAAACAGAGCGGCCTGCCCTCTCAGGAAGGACCTCGCCACACCACTTCCTGTTGCTGTCGACTGCTTCTTCAGCTTGCTCTTCAGAGAGGACACCTGGTGGAAAACATAAAGAGAGAAAGAGAGAGACAGAAAGTGAGGGAAAGGGAAAGAGAAGTGGGAAGAGGAAAAGGGAGAGATGGAGGGGTAAAAGTTAAATTATCACCTCTGAAATTGGTGGAGGAAACAGCTAGCCCATTCTGGGTGTGAAGTATCACATTTGCAGGTCATCTCAAAAAAGGAAAGGGAAAAAAAAGGAAAAGCTTCAGCCTTTCCTGCTAGCTTCTCTGTTGTGCTGCTGGGAGCACCTGCTGCTTTGCTAATTGAGCAGAGGACGGGGGGGGGGGGGGGGCGTGAGGGAGGGGACAGAAGAGAGGAAATGGAAACTCGTATTTTGCCTTTTTGCCTTTCCACTTCTTCCTCCATTTCCTATTCTTCTCCTCTTTCTTACCAGTCCTCCCCTCCTCTGTTGGCTCTCCCAAACTCCCTCTAGAAAGGGACACTTGACATAAAATGTCTTTAATTATTTCCCCCCTCTCTTGGCTCTGTCTCCAGGACTCCAGGCGAGAGTGGAGGAGTAGCAGGCCCGAGCTTGTTTTAGGATGACAAAAGATTCACCCCGGCCAGCGGGCCCTGGGGAGTCCGGGAAGGAAGTTGTCAAGAGGCTCTCCTCACCTGCTCAGCAGTAGTCTGACTGTGTGGTGGCAGAGCGAGGAGGAGGAGGAGGAGGAGGCAGAGAGCGAGGGACTGCTGCGCTCTGTGTGGGCTGTGCCAACTTAGCACAAAAGCACAACAGTTGATTGGGTTGCACTGTAATGAAGAACTGGCTTGGATCACAATGTTAAAGAAATAAGATTTCATAAAGTTTAACCATCAACTTCAATTAGTTTCATTGTAGATCCTCACTGAAAACCTTTGGATGGTTTTATCTAACATGTCTACACTGTGTATCATCATATAATAAGCAAAGCCTTGTACATTTGATGCTTAAACTCTCTATACTGTATAGAACTCAGAAGAGTGAAATCTACAGATTTGAGCCTGTGGCTGGTGAGGATTGTGTGTCCTGCTCATGGGCACTACAAGAGGGCAGAGTTGTTCTAAGGTCTAACTTCCCTCTGCATTCTTAAAACGTTGGCGAGAAGTCTGACACATGAAGCACTGATGAAAGTGTGTGTGAAATAACAAGGAACAATGTGAATTAACCTTTTTGCTTAGCAGTCTGCCTATTCGATTGAACACTGCACTGCATATTTCACCGGTCCATTCAATCACCTCTTTATATTTAGTGCTACTTTTTGTGGTGTGTGTGCTCTGGACGTTCTGTGTTCAGAATGTGTGTCAGATATGTGTGGACTAATTGTCTAGCCTTTCCGCCCCTGTAAGGCTGCACATTACATGTACAACTCCATCTTTACAGTACATCAATATCATGCATTTTGAATGCTGCCAATGGTTGTACTGTAACAGTATTTGTGGGCACGAAGAGATGTAACAAAGGATGAAAGCAGTAGAACATTTGAAGTTGTGTCTACCATTTTATAACCCCAGTTCTTCTGTAATGGAAAACTATTTTGATCAGGTCTACTTCAATCAGAGGTGGCCATATATATCATGCTGTGTAGCCACAGCGTTCGAGGGATATCGTGGTCTGGCATCTGCAATTAGCCTATCTGGAAAACTTCAGGGAGGAGAAATAAAGTGTGAGAACAGCTCATACAGAGGACAGGCAGAAAGAAACAGAGGCTGAGGGAAAGCGAGACGGAGAGAGTGGCAGTCTTAAACTGGGACAAAGACAAAACGAACAGCGTGGATTCCTCTCCCCTGGGCTTTCTCACTCTCCACAACGTCCCCGCGCTGCCATTGCAAATGCTCATAGGCATCAAACACCAAGTTTATCACGGTTAAATTAACAAGTGCCATCTCCATATTCACTCATTGTGCTAAATGCTTTTATGTTTATGTAAAGCCTTTTCTGGAATTAATATTTCATGTTTATGTGCGTTTTCACTGATTTTTTTCTCATCCTCACAAATCATTAAACTGTCTTTTTTTTTGAGGAGGGGGGAATCAAAGCGAACACAATGTCAGTCTAAGTGGGGGAGGCATACCCCAAAGACTGTCAGAGAAGACGGGATAGCGGAGTTTACTGTGCACACAGAGTTCTGTACAGCAGCTTTGAACGGGTGAGAGCACTGCCGTGGCAAACACTTTTTAATGAGGTTGGGACACAATCACTTGTGTTATTTTACCCAGAGAAAAACGGGTGATAAAGCAATAAGTTCAAAGTTGCACTTTTATTCACGAGTGAGATTAGCCATGGTGCAAAATACTCCTTTTTAGTCAAATGATTATTAAATGATCACATATAACAAATATAGTAGAAGTGCATGACAAATACCAGAATATGGTTTTTGCTGACAGTAAAAGGAAGCACAGTCCGTGGTGTGCTCTTTCACATATCGGAGACAAAAAATAAATGTGTGTTTAGTAATTGGATATTGAATATGGCGCCTATGCCACAATCATCAGGTATGCCTCCGCGGTAATGGCTCTGTCAAACTAATTAACTTTTACAGTTTGAGTGAAGCTAACGAGATGCGTACAGGCATCAGAGGAAGGCCAGGCTCTACAGGTGATAACCCTATTTGGCAGTGACATTTTTTAGTGTAAAGTCACAGTGGCGGTGATGAGATCAAAGGCAGAGAGTCCCCCATTGGGTCCAATTAGAACTATAGCATTGTACAGGGAAGGAGTGGCAGGGGCGGGGGGGGGGGGGGGTGAGGGAGAAAAAAAAACTGTTGAGTTATGATATTCATAATCTATGCAGAGAGGCCTTTCCAGTACAGGTCTTCTCCCCATAGCTGTGATCTTTTCAATTTACATCAAGGGAAGATGGTCGGGGATGAAAGTGGGGCATCCGAGGCGCACAGCCCACAGAGGGCAGACATGGGGCCTCATTAAGGCCCAGCCCAGCCAGCCCCAAACAGGGTTTGAAGTGCGTCACATAAAGAGCAGGGGGTCAAAGGTCAGACAAAGAACAGATCTCCATTTAACTCTCCAGCTGGAGATGGTAATTAGCAGGTGCAATGATGATCCCTGTCTGGCTGTAAGGGATGATACCACCGTAGGTGACACCAGGCATCTGTGTGGATGTGGGTGTGAGTCCACGTATGTGTACACATGGATGCACGCGGTTCCTGGTGTCACCTACAGCAGTATTAAGGTTTACAGTCAGACAAGGACCATTGGAACACAAACATCCTGCCGGGGACTCCTATCCTACTCTCTACATGTTAATACACAATGTATGCATATTAATTTACACCCACACAATATATAAATAATAAAATAATGTTAATGTTAACACCTCTCATTTTCTTTGAACAAGAACAGCATTATTCTATTCTCAACCTTATGAAATAATTATATTTGTATCACTTTATGCATGAGAACAAAAAAATGCCAAAACAAAATGCTCATATACTGTAATGGTAAATGGACTGCATTTATACAGCGTTTTTCTAGCCACTCGAAACTCTATAATCAGTCAGACCACACAACATATTAAACCTGGTCATTGCTGTTAATTAGCTATTGGGCATATCAATATTGTTTTCTAAATAACTTCTAGTCAAAAAGAAAAGAAAAAACATGACAAAAGGTAAGAGTCTTACTGTCAAAATCATATTTACTGTTGAGTAAATTCTAAAAAGGCAAGTGAAAGAAGAACAAGTTATTCACAAATCACTGAATATATATTTAGATTTTCCTCTAAATGTTCACAAGAGCATAAAAAAATCCTCCCGAATAACGACCCTGACACTTGTCTGTTGTTAAAAAAATAAGTTGGGTTTTCTTCTCACAAAAAATGTTTTTGTTTAAGATTCTGTCCAGGGAAAGAAAGCCATGGGGACGCAATTAAAGAACTACAAAGAAAAAAAATAGTTATGAAAATCTCCCACTTTCTTTTGATGTGCTGCAGTCTGAACTGTACACACACACACACACGTACACAGAAAACACACACACACACAAATCTGAACAAAGACACACGGAGAACCGGCATACCCACTCACACATCCACACACATTCATGTGCATATTGAGAATGTTAGTTGCAATCTATGAAATAATTACTAACATTTCAAATAAATTATTGGTATTTCATGATTTTCTTAAATTTGTAATTACCTCTTTCTGACATACGGTAAATTGCAATATTAAACTAATACAATTTGAGTTAATTGGGGTAGATTTAACTACAATCATTCTTAACTTAACACATCAAATCATTAACTTCTAGTCTTTGGTAAGATAACAAATATTCTGAACATTAAATTATCAATGTTTAAACAGATAAATACATAAAAACGGAGAAAGACTAAATCAGATCAGCTATTAGAGCACCTAGTGAGATATATAATTTTAAGTAATTCAGTATTTTGATCTGCTGCATGCAATACAATACATTAGTCAAGCGAATTGAAAAAGAGTGAGAAAGCAAGGGGGAGAAAACTGATTTGTGTGTGTGTGTGTGTGTGTATGTGTTTTAATAGGGCTATCTCATTGCCATTAGACTCTCCCCGGTGTGGGGTTACTTTGTCGAGCTGACCTCTCATAGCAGCTGAGCGGCTGAGTTTTGCATACATAATTAACTACAGCTAAATGTCATCTCTCACTTCAATAACTAACGCAGTGGGTGATGCTGCTCTCTCTTTTTGACTCCTAATCCGGAGTGAACCGCCGGCAGAACGAGTATGTGAAAATGAAGTGCAGCTTTTAAACTCCACATGAGTAAATGAGGGGCTGTAACACTGCAGAGAGAGGGTGTGAGCACAGTTCAGCGTCATTTAAAACAATCATAACCTGTAAAACAATGTTTCAAATTAGCAGATACGGAGATTTGAAGTTAGTGAAGCACAGCCTTAATAAACAACGAGAAAATCAAATACTTTGGAGCTGGTAATTATCTGTTGTAGTCAGTGAGGCTGTTTTTAGTAAAGTACAGTATGTAACCGAGGTGGAGCGACCCCATCCCCACACTGAGCTAACATCTAGTTAGAACAGCATGTGAGGGGCTTTTCTGTAGGTGGCTCCGGCTTATTGGAAAGTCACCGGTTGAAATCAAACACTCTTGGCTGTATCTAAACTAAGAATGGAAGAATCTGGTGGACATACAAAAAAAATCTGTGAGTAGCAAAAGTTTACTCCTGAGCTAAATCTGAATGTCATTGATGAATGATCCTGGCCGTCAATGTGTAGGTAGGGGTGTGTGTGTGTGTGTGTGTGTGTGTGTGTGTGTGTGTGTGTGTGTGTGTGTGTGTGTGTATGTGTGTGTGTGTGTGTGTGTGTGTGTGTGTGTGTGTGTGTGTGTGTGTGTGTGTGTGTGTGTGTGTGTGTGTGTGTGTTGTCGGCTGTACTCTGTTGTAGATGATGATGTAGATGTTGTTTTCTGGGAGCATCGGAAACTGAACACCAAATTAAAGCCGCGATGTTTGATTAAGTGTGCCAGGTGATCTCAGGAGAGGCGCGCAGACACAACCTCAACCCCCTCATTCATTTGTAAACCTCCAAATGCAGGCTTGAAATACAGGAAGTAGGAGTGTACGCTGTAAATTCCCCCCTTGATTGGGAATACAAATGATCAAATGTATGAAGGCTAGGAATGTATGGGTACACGGTGTCAGCAAAGTAGCGAGAGGCAGAGAGGAGGAGAATAGAAGGAATTAGGCTGTGAAGTGAGAGAGAGCATCTGAAAATAAAGATGTAAGCTGCATTGTAGCACCTCACCTTGAATATGTGGCACAGAAAGAATAATAAATGAAAAAATTCTTCCGTCATTGGTTTGAGATCAATTGCCGGGATCAAAAAAAAATCTGATTCAGTCACACACTGTTTGTTTTCAGAATTAACAGACTCCTAATTCGCTATTCTTGGATACTTTTAATGACTAGCGCAGTAAACATCCCACCAACCAAAGCCAATTATAACTTTATCAGCACGATCTCTGCGCGGAAGAGGAACTGTGGATCTCAGAAAGAGAAACAAAAATACCTTGATCTTCCAGGAAGAAAAATGTTTATTATTGAATATTTCTTTCAGTGTGCTTGTCAACACATTGATTTTACTGACACGAGCACAGTCTCTCTGAGATTAATATGATTTATTTATGTGTAAAAACTATTGAAACTTTAAGTTCAACTTAGACAAATCTTGAAATGTGCAAAATCCTGCTAAAAATACAATATGTAACAATAGTAAAAATATATATATTTCCATAGTAATATCCGAATGTTTATCTAAAATATCAGTCAAAACAAAAAAAGCACAAACTAAAATAAAGCAACAAAAAAGTTCCATGATATGTATCATTTGTCAAACAAATATTTAAAAAAGAAAACACACAAGTTGAAGCAAGGAGGTTTTAGATTGACTTTAAATAAATACTACTACAATTAATGCTGAATGTTTCCAATTGAAGAAAAAGTCAAACACAATTTTCGAATAGATTGTTGCATCCTTTTTTGACCCCTTACCAATTCCTCTGTTATTCAGATTTTTCCTTTTTCTGCTAAACGGAACCGCTACTGGCATGGTAGCATAAGTAATAGTCAATAAATCTGAAATATTATGTGTGAAGTTGCGGGAAAAGACCATTAAGGGGCGGGCACAAGTGGAGCCGGTGTAGGGGTCTTGTCTGAAAGAGGGCGGCTAATTCAGGACAACTGTGAACTCTGAACCTGCTAAAAGCACGGCCACTGGTCAGCCGAGCGCTTTAATAGAGTCCACATGTGCTCACAGCCTGCATTGCTATAATTAGACAGATCTCTAAAGGTTTGCTTAAATCAACATCAGAGTGCTTTGTTTTCACTCTTAGTTAGACTTAAAAGACGCACAAAGACTGCCTGTGGCCTTCACCTTTTAATCCATTTCATGCTTTATATATTCATACAAAGTGATGCTGGGCTTTTAAAGCCAGAATAATCATTACTTTATAGGTCTCAGGGCTTCAGTTTCACACTGAATAAAGCCTGAGTGTTAAGTAGCCAGTGTTACACTGAGAATTAGGGAGAAATGAAGAGTGTTTAAATAGCTCAGACACGACGCACGGCAGCTCAGTTCAGGCAGAGAAGGCTCAGCATTAATCAAAATGTCAGGGCTCTGTTTGACAAACTGCACAATGCCTCAAACATCTTCTTGTCTGTAAACACAAACATCAAATGCCATGTGGCGTGTCCTCATCACTAACAAGCAAACTAACAAGAGACCTGGAATTCCACTCAATTAGTACCTGCTCGCTTCCCTATTAATCTACTAGCCCCGGTGAAAAGATGAGAAGAGACAGAAAAAAAAAAAGTGAAACGAATAAAAACAACAACAATTTGTTGCAATAAATATATTAATGCCAGTGAGGTTTCCGTTTCAGGTGGTGTAATTTGACATGATATGCAGGCTATGTTCTGTCATTAGTAAGGAAAAATGGTGAGGAGGGGATCAAAGCAAAAAGGCTCTGAGCCTGCCACTTAATTTATCACACGGCAAAGACAAAGGCTTTTCTCTCTGCTTCTGTCGTTTTTCAAAAGCCCTGACTCCTTTTTATGACAAACTCAGTTTGCAATTTAATTTAGGGCTCAAGTCCCTCGGTGCAGAAAAGCAAGCAGGCAGGAAGTGAAAAGGAGGTACTGCAGCCAGACAGGCACATGCAGAAGACAAACAAGCAGGAGAAGCTAACAGCGGGTGTGAAACGTCCAGGCTGGCGGCAAGAACTGTGAGAGAGACAAGAAGGCAGACAGGTGTCATGAAACTCCAGCAGGCAGGCAGTAAGGCAGGCTGGTAAACAGGCTAAAAAAGTAGGCAGGAAATTGTTTCAAATGTCGGGAAAGATCGCATTCTAGCAGGTCATAAGGAGGCATCAATGCACACTAGCAGCCATAGTATGCTGAGCAGTGCTAAGGCAGGAGAACCAGAAGTGTGGGAGTGTGACAAGGTCTGGAGTCTGTTGGGCAGTGGATTGAATTATATATTGCGTGTAGGCCAGGAGTCGGTAGGCGGTGGAACCTGAGAATATTCTGTTAGCAGTGTGGGTAATAGTGCGCCGCAGCCTCAGCAGGGCCTCAGTGACTCACAGAGGAGCTTTCATACATACACCCAGAAAAACAGCTAAACAAACAGATCCCACTTCCACAAAGACAAGAACGTGGTGTGTGTGTGTGTGTGTGTGTGTGTGTGTGTGTGTGTGTGTGTGTGTGTGTGTGTGTGTGTGTGTGTGTGTATAAATGTGCGAGTGACCCTGGCGCTGTGGCGATGCTTCCTGTATCACTGACCGGCGTCAGTGCTCCATTAATTAAAGAGACGATGCACTGGCAGGTGGCTTCACTGCCCACACTGGTAATTGGCCCCCTTCTTCCCACTCTCTCCCCCTAGAAAATCACCCATCTCTGCCTTTTCTTTTCTTTTCTCTGTCTCGTTCCCTCCTCCTATCTCTCGCTCTCAGAAACGTGCCAGTGGGCAGGCAGAAATGCAAGACTTTGTGAAATAATGATTAGAATGGATGGAGATGAAGGGAAGGGAGTTGCACATTTTCCCACAAGCCTCTGATGGTCGGGGAATGCTGTTTGCCTTCAAGCGTCATACGACGCGACGGGAGTTTACTTTAGACAGCCACAATCTGAGGAGCCTGTGCCGCAGTCATTAATGATGTGGGGAGGGGACAGAGCTGTACTTTGACAAGTTTCTGCATGTGTATGTGTTTGTCTGTGTAGGTTTTTTTGCGTGCGTGCGTGCGTGTGCGCGTGCGTGTGTGTGTGTGCGCGTGCGTGCGTGTGTCTGCATGTGAGCGTGAGTATGAGAGTATATTGGAGGGAAAGAGGATTTGTAATTATGAAACTTGATATGAATGAGGGAAAGGAACCTTCTGTTTGTCATGTGTAATGCTGACTGTTGAAAAGCTCCTAAAAGGTGTGTGTTTGTGTGTGTGGTCGTGTGTGTGTGTTTTCTCACCACGTCACTGGGCAGGTTGTGCAGGTCATCAAAAGGACTCTCCAGGGTGTTGGTGTCCACATTCAGAATGACCACATCCTCCAGTGATCGGCTGCGTACTTTCTAAAGGAGGAAATGTCCGGTGTTATCAGCAACAGTGCTCATGCTGCCACAGTCATTTACACTCTTCACAATCCTAAAAATATGTAAGAAATCTTCAACTAATTTATTATTATATTTATTTAAATATTATATTATTACATTTTCAATTTTGCATGCAAAAGTTGTTTTAATATTAACAATTTAAAATCTGCTGTACAAAACTGAATATAATAAATATCTGTAAAAGGCTGCATTTGATTGTTGCCAGATTTGGGGAATCATGGATATTTTTTATGTTTTAAATAATAAAAGCCTAAGAATATAGTTTGGTAAATTATCAAATCGTGTAATTAAGTTAACATTTGAAAGGTGGGGCCCAGGTGTGTGTCCTAGCAGATAAAGCCATTTCTGCACTGAAGCCCTAGAATAGGAGAAAGCACAGCGGTCACATTTAAAACCACACTGTCATCACACTCCTTTACGATTAGCAATGAAAAATGGCGTGTAGGAAAAAGAATGTTAGGACATCTTTACTGTAACACACACGCGCTGAAAAAATGAAGAATGGCACTGAAAGGAAACATTTGGATTGCGCAAACATTTTCCACAGCACCAGAACCTCATGCATCAACAACAACACAGTGATGCTGTGTGCATCCTGATGGCGACAAATTAAACTATTATTTCAGTGTGGAACAGGATGCAGGCAGGTGTGGGGGGGGGGAGGCAGCATAGTGTGTGAATTTCTAGTTTGTCACTTTTGTGACAGCATGTGCAGCGGAGGCTCACATGCTGATCTGGACTAATTATGTAGTGGTGGAAAGGGGGTCTGTCACGGATGCAGAGTGTGATAAATACTGCCTCTGCCGCAACTGTCAGACAGATATCACACACACACACACACATATTTGCATTACAACATATGCATTTGCACAATTACACACACACACACACACACACATACATACACACACACACACACACACACAACACACAACACACAACACACAACACACACACACAAACGCTTACATACTTACACAAGTGCAGAGCGCGCGTGCCTTTAACAAGCATTCACACACAACAGCAGTGCTGGTGACGGCTTGCCCCCAACCAACACTCAGGGTTTAACAATGAAGTAGAAAAAGCTCTTTGTTCGCAGAGGCTTTCTCTGCCTTTCTCCCTCTGTCTTTTGTACTTTTAGTTAAGAATGCACAGAAGCAAGACAGAGAGATAAAGATGAAAAAACATTTAAAAAATAAATATTCAATGTTTTGGAATGAAATACCTAATATTTTAGACCAAAATTAAGAGCACAATTCACCATAAGAGATGCAGCATTACCTGACCATTTATACAAAGAGGAATCATTAGGATTTTATATTTTATAATTCATATAGTGTCCTTAAATGTAGTTTGGTTATTCCTTTTAAAGAAGATCATCATATATATATATATATATATATATATATATTCATATAATACATTTCATATAGTGTTCACATACATATGTCAATTTGCAGCAGCATACATCATTATGCACATAGAATATAATGATGTAGATTTATTTACATGCACATAATATGCATACCCACAAATTGACTAACGTACCTCCAGCAGACTGAGATGAACTCCCACAAAGTATGGCATGGGGGCACTGTGAATGGAGAGAGGAAAACAAAACAATATCAATATCAGATTGTTACAGACAGTATATCAATATGTGTGGAGGCTTTACTAGCACAGTACATTTCACACAACCATCTGAAAAAGTTAACAGTTAAAGATATCTTTTTGATAATATAGAAAATTAATTAACTGACTAAGCCGATATTTGATTAATCTTAAGTTATTTATCAAGCAAAATAAGTATAAATCACATCCTATTCAGAGTAAGGATATGTTGCCTTTAGCGGTATTCTTATATAATTAAAAAAGAGCAGAGTTCTCAGCAAACCTCCCCTTAAACAAATGAAGCTTGATTAAAAGAAGATATACTTATTCTGTATTCACTCTGAAGGTATGACCTGTCAGTAATAAAACACCGGATTGCATTTTTACTTCAATTATTTAACTTATATTTTAACTTCTGATATTCAAATAATACTTAATCATAAAAGCTAAGAACATAAGCTCATATTATTTTAAAGGTTCTTAACTGCTAAAATGGTTGTTAAAAAAACTACTGTCATGCAACAGATGTGTACTGGATGCACTGAAACTAACAAACTCTGCATGAGAAAACATAATCCTAACATAGGCAGCAAATTGGATTTTCATATGTTGTTCCGTAAATCAATCTTTTAAATGAATGACAAAGCCACCAAACATTTTTTAATCCAAAAATAATTTCCACAAAGAATAGAAACGAGTGTGGAGCAGAGTAAGCTAAAATGTTCTGGTCTTACTGGACTGCTTTCACTTTTTAAATGTTTTCAGGACTTTCATTTGAGTATTTCATTTTTGTAGCCATTGACCTATGGCCTAACGTTTTTTAATTAATTCAATAAGGTTTTGTAAAGTCTGTCTCGGCTTTAAGTAAGCATTAATTTACCAGAAATACAACAAAAAAAACAGCAAAGCTACAACTTCTCTTATTACGAACACTATTTGGTATTTTAACAACACCAACAATGGATGCTTTTGCAGGACTTTTAACCGGTTTTCCTCTAAAAAAGAATGTAAACTCAGAAAAAACCGACAGACTTGGAACACTATGTTAAAGGGTAAAATGTTTTCTAATTTCCTGGGAGAAATGTGCATGCATGGTTATTACCATGCCACTCTTGGCTTATGAGATATGTATCTTCATTCTTAAGTTAGTTAAAGGAAAAGCTGAATAATACAGTATGTTGCCCTTCTACTATGAAAAAAAAAATCTAAAACAGTCAAATAATTGTATCCATTTCTATGACGAGGTCAAGAGAGGAGCCAATAATCGGATAGCTTTGGGTCGGTGTATTCCTGGGCAGAGGGATGCAGGGGCCACAGGCTTCTAATCAACTTAAAGTAAATGCAAAGCAAACAGCAGGCCTGTACAGGAGCTCTGAACTTCAGCTGCTGTCTCCTCTGTTTCATGAATATGCGGACTTTCACCAACATTTACACAAATACATGTACACACACAGAGCATGTAATATAATGTAGTTATCTAATCGGTGCTTGGAGGACACCCCTATGATTGAGTTAGATAATGATGAGTCTTTACAGAGTGTTGAAAATCACATTTTACTGTCAGTGATGAATAGGTGAATGCGCTACCGGCACTGATTCAACTAAAAACAGATCCTTTTACATAAGTTGACATCCCTACTCTGATTTTTCTCTTTATATGTACATATCTAATGTTGATATGAACACACATAGATTTGTAGATGAGCCGTTACCTCAGCTCTTTATTCAGTTTCAATCAAGTCCATTCAGATATGTTGGATTGGAGATGGATGGGTGGTAATGAACCCCTGAGAGGGCTAACATGATGAGAGCATGGTGCTTTCACTGGCATGAAATATGGAGCAAGGTGTTCCAGGTCGTTCATTATGTCGAGGGGCCACACAGGAGAAGGCAGCCCCCCCGAGAGGAATCATATGAAGAACTTGGAGACTGAGAGAATTTTGAGGAGATGTGTTTCTACACAAAATAATAGAAAGAATAAGAAAAAGAGTGTGGGTGTAAACACTTATTATGATGAGCATGAAGGTGGGTGTGTGTGTGTGTGTGTGTGTGTTTCAGAGGTGGTCAGCCTTACCAGCAGTAGTCCAGAAGATGCGGGGGCAGAACAGGGATGAAGATGTGCTGCCAGTACATAGGAAAGAGCAGAGCAGCCGCACCGTGGACACATGCAGTTAACTACAGAGAGGGAGAGAAGCCAGAGGAGAAACTCAACATAACTTTACAAAGCAACACAACAAAATAAGAAAAAGGAAATACACTTCTATGCTTTATGTCTACGGGTAGTTTAACATTTTTAACAGAAGGTTTGTGATTTCAGTCTCAAGGATTGCAACAAGGAAAAAACTGCAACAAGTCAAAATAACTTTGAGTCACATATACTGACATTTCGAAAACGTATCTAAAATGTTACCCTGCTAAAAACTATAACAGAATAGCAAAGACTATTCCTCGCAAAAAATATCCTGTTAATATCCTGTTTTTATGATAAAGATTGTTGCTTTGGTGATGTTTTGTGTTGATGCGTCAATGTGCAATTTGTTTGATTTCATTGAGCATGCTTTTAATCTTGCTTAAAAACAAAAGCCCTCAGAAAAGACACCGACATGTCTAGTGCTGTTGTGATGAACACACAACCTGCAAGCTATTGTTGAACAAGAGAAGAACGAATGAAAGCTGGAGATCAACCCGTTGATGGAAGTCTTATCTTAAACTCTTGACAGCAACACAGAATAAGAGAGACAACTTGATGTGAAGGTGAACATAAAAGTGTTGGAAAAAGTGACATGAAGAACGGCAACACGTGCTTTACACACGGAGAACATGAAACCAATGTTTCCTGCATATGGATTCATTTGTTGTGGGTCAGCACTCCAATAATATTGCACTTGGCATTTAGACATTTAAAAACATATCAATTCAATGGCCAAACATTCGAGCAAATGCATGCCCAGTGTTCATAATTAACTGCTTTTCAATTCATGTTCAAAGTGAGAATCGTGCTGTGACCTGCCCAAACAGACCAAAGTGAGCCAAAAACAGTTCTGACACTCCCCATCAAAATCTAAACTACCCCAACTACTTAGAGTAGGAAATTAAAAAGAAAATAATATTTTTTAACAAATAATGAGAAGCAATCACATGAATATGGCATCCGTTTTCAAAGGAGCTCTCTACATTGTCAAACCAACATTACACATAAAATTAAAGTCATTGTCTCCCATTGTCTTAAATCCGGCACCCCCTCTTGACATCTCATCTCATGAAAAGCCAGCTATAGTAATGACCTGCAACACACACACTGAGACACACAGACACGGCAGGGGAAAGAGGCGTTAGCTCATCCCCCAGATTAAAATAACATGATTAAATATGGAAAGAGAACAGAGGTCTGAGGGGCTCCTGCGGGACTTCATTAGGGCAAATTGCCAAAGAATGAAACATGAGTTAGCCAAGAGAGACTGCGGGCTAGGCCAATACCGCCGGGACCCCGGAGCAGCAGCCAGCGTTATACTGCTGCAGCTTCACAGTCAATGTGTGAAGCGGACACACACTATCACACTATCACACACACACACTACCAGGAGACCCCCTGCTCACTGACACACACAATGTCACAATTGACCGGACAAAAGCGGGTGAGCTTAGCGACGGAAAGCTACCACAGCCAGGGGAGGAGAAAGAGTGCCCCACCCTAAATCCATCCCAACATCAAGACCGGACATCTCCAAAGCTTCAAACTAAAAGTGTGTGTGTCCATGTGCCTCCCTGCATGTTTGTTTTAACTGTATTCATTTTTCACATAGGCTAGAAAAAGCAATGATTTTTTTTTTTGTATTGTTTCTGCTCAATAACTCATACACACAGTCCCACAATAGTTAGGACTTAATCAACATTTAATTGGTGTCTTGCTCTGTGTATCTGCATATGCATATTTCCGCTGCCGCCGTCTTCAAATAAAACACAACAATGCCACGCTCCTGTCAGGATGAATTCCCTGGCAAACAGTTTGTTTTTTTGCTAATTCTGAAAATAAATCAATGCTATGAATATTAATGTCTGAAAGTGAGGCACTTGGTGGAAGAGCTACTATCAAAACCATCACACCCCTTCTCCCCTTTTCCAAAGCGAGGACAGTGAGGGGCCATTAAATTGTGATGAAGAGAGGTCAGCTATCCGGCTGTGGATATACATACACACATACGTACATGAGCCACACGCACACGCATGCACACACTTAGCGGAGCGCCAACAGGCGAGTGTATTCCTCCTCTGGGAGTGCGAGACAAGCCCCAGCCATTCGCTGGTACCAGGAGGTAATGGCACAGAACACCTCGCTAACCAACTCCAATTATCTCCACCAGGCCTCAAGGTGAGCCCCCCAACTGGCATGATTTACTCTCAGGTTGAAAGGGAAAACAGGAGTCTCTCTCTCTGCTTCTCTTCTTCCCAGGCTGAGTTTGCTGGCTTGGGGGAGTTGGCCGAGAGGGGAGAGGGGTTACTGAAACTAAGATAATGATTTATAAAGCAAACATAGATTTCGGTTTTCCCTTTTATATGCTATCTCCAAAGCAATGGAGGTGGCAGTGTGCCTGAGATAAGAACATTTGGAGAGAACTCCAGAGGAATACTTCACATATTTGCTTCTCTAATTCAGCTTAATACAAATCCCTTCGTCCTTGTTAAGGTTTTAGAACGAACGAGGAAAAAAAGTAAAAGGAAGATAAATTGGAAAAAAGAGAAATCGCACCTTTTTTTCCCCTTCATTTAGAGGGGGGTCTTCACATGAGAGTGGGTCATGAGAGGCTAAGGCTGATAAAATATTTGCCAGGCTGATAAATAATAGATGAGTGGAGCCAAATGGCTTACACGCTCCACAAAAGACCTGGGTGCTTAATATTCCATTCAATGGAGAATCACAGATACAGTCCCCAAGAACAAATACAGGATTAGGTGCTGGGTCCAGTCCTCAGGGACCAGGGCTCTGCCCGGTAATGAGGGGCTGCCTGCCTCTTACACTGTGTGCGTGTGCGTGTGCGTGTGTGTGTGTGTGTGTGTGTGTTCCCCCTTCCTCTGAGAAAAGCTAACCGATTATACAGCGACAGCCTGCTTCAAAAAGCAGTCAAGGTCTTTGGTTCTGCCCTGAGAGCTTTTTAGCGCACTGCAGCCGAGACAGAGAGTGTCCACACTAACACTGGTTTCCCAAGATCCATTCCACGCGACTAAAGAAAGGAGAGACAGCGAGAGAGAGACATACAGAGATGAAGAAGAGGAGGTGAAAGTAAGAGAAGAAAATAGAGTTGTGAAAAAGAAACACAATAAGCTTTGACATTTTTAAGTACTTAGCAATGCACCTAAGATAAGTGGTCACGCACACTTTGTGTTATTAATGGGGTGTGAGACGATTGCCTTGTCCCCTTTCAAACTACATAATAGTAGTTTAAAGTAAGTACTACTAAATGTTTTACTTTATTATACGGTATTTGCAGTTGGTTTACATAATTCAATTAACACAATCCTTTTATTCTATCAAGAACAGTGTCAATGATATCAATCAAGCAGCAACGTTGTAATGTCTCAAATAGGCATTCAAATGTTTATAAAGAAATTAATACAGTAGTTGTGTTTTTTTTCTGCTGTGTTCACAAAACTGTTTTACAACCATTTAAAATGGGTTTTAACACTTTCCAGCAGTAAGCAGCCCCCATTTCTATTGTGCATTGCATTGTAGGACAATATTGTCCATTACGATCACACTGTAAAATCAAACGTATGTACGCTTACTGAATGTGACTTTTGTACAGTGTACACCACAAACTTCACAGTATAATCAAGTATGTAATAAGGATTCAGACAGTTATTCTTTTTCTGCAAGAAATAAACCAAGAAGCTGAATTATTGACACGTATATTCACAAAAACAAAAATGTTAGTCACATATGGATCCCAAACTCTTCTGACGGCTCTCCTTATTCATGCATCATCATATTAAGATAAGCTCGTCTCTCGAGCTGCTTGAAGAGCTACACAACTCTTCAACAGTGATGTGTCCTTCAAGACGCACCATAGAACTTAGATCTTCTAAACACTGCAACTCAGAGCTCTGCGGCCTCCTTCAGTGAGCAGTGTGTTTCCACTCACACCATTCCTCTTTACCTGAACAACTGGGCACGTTGAAGTGAAACACTGACAGAACACACAGAAACTGCTGCCGATACACCTCTTTCATTACATTACATTACATGACATTACATGTGTCTTGCCCAGGGACACAACGACATGCGAACTTGCTATCTCCTGATTCGAAGTCCAGCACACTACCCACTGAGCCACAGCCTCCCATTCTTTCGCATTTCATATTCAACGGCAGTGTAATGGAGATTTTAAGGGATTGGGCACACAACAACACACATTACCTCTGCTTGCATACTCTTAAAGTAGATGAGGGAACCCATTGCACTTTTTAAATTACAGCAAGAGCGGGGTGTGAGACAAATAGCTGCTGCAGGAAATGTAATTCAATTTGACAGGAGTAATGGTATCAACAGAGTTGCTCTTGACCTCTTCACACCAGCCTCAAACACTCATTTCCCCTCCACTAGCCTTTCCTTCCAACTCTGTCCCTACACACTTTCCAAATCCAATCCTCTCTTCTCCTTGCTCAGCCTCATTTCCATCCAAGTTCTTCATTTCTTATTCTGTTTTTCCTCCTCTCATCCTGCTGTCCTTCTGTCCGTTGCAACCTCTCCTTCGTTCCTTCCTGTTGGTTTATCCCTATGTTAGCCTCTGCCTCTTCCTCTCCCCTCCCCTGCACAGAGTAAGTCACCAATTACCCGCGCTCTGCTTCTCCCTCTGTTGACAAACGCTGGTGTCAGGCAGGTGTGCCACAAACAAGTAGGTGGCACAGGGAGAGAGAGAGAGAGGGCACACAGGACGACACAGGTAACAGCTAACACCAGGCCTCCCACACAGGAAGACACAAGACATAAGGTACAAACACCTGTGAGCTCAGAAGACACACAAACAGATGCATGCAAAAGAGACACAAACACCCACAAAGTGCACATATGCACATACTCGTTCACAGCGGCACAAGTCAGACACATGGCACGGGGCTGAGATGAGTCTATTGAGGGGAACATGTCCCGATGTTCTGCAGATTCCCAAAAACACAGAGACGCATTAAGACACCCGGGAAGAGGGATGCCAATTCAGAGAGAAAGACAGGTGTAGCCAGGCTGAGTGAGAGACAGATGGACAGAAAATAGTGTGTCAGCTAGGAAGAATAACTAAAGATGGAGAGAAAGTAAGGAAGCAGAGAGGAGTCAGGGAAGGAGAGGAGGAGAAGAACAGAGGAAAAGGCAGGAAACAGAGAGACAGCTGGCACTCTAGGGCATGGTGGATGGATAGTTCCTTGTTAGCATAGGCCTGACAGGCTGATGAGAGGGATGCTGTCAGCCGGGCCGGGCTCTCTGAGTTTGGGCGATATGCAGGGCAGAGGATGGGCTCGAGAGCTGGGGGGCCTCGGCAGATGAAAGACACGGAGGGTGGTGGGCCGATGGTGGTGGGGGTCCTCCCAACTGACTAGTTAGAGGAAGGGCCGCTGCAGCCCTATTATACGGCCCTATGACAAGGCTGCACGCTCGACTGGCTCCCGCCCCTGCGCCACCGCCGACCAGCCTTTAAAACAGTGGTACCATTCACCTCCGGTCACGAAACAGCAATAAGTCAACTGACGCATTGTTGTAAGATCATGATTTATTCCTTTGCTGTTGGCTGCTTGCGAGACGCGCCGCCATGTTCCGGCAGACTGACACGCTGGGTTCACCGGGGGCTTTAACACAGGCAGCACCTAGAGCAGGCAGAATAAATGCAGGATATCTCTGTGTGTGTGCGTGTCTTTCTCTCTCTTTCCACTTTCTATTCCGTTTCTCTTTCAGCTGAGAGGCTGGACAGGCGGAGGTGGTGAAAAGCAGCTGGATGGTACTAACGATGTTACTAACAATACCTTCTCACATAAATCCTCTATCTGTGCAAAGCAACTATAGAAATATTACCTGCTCACCCAGTGACTGCTGACACTCACTTCAACACACACGTTGACAAACTCTGATGTTAAATATATATTTTGCAGCATTTAAGGTATTTGATCACAGGATAGTGGTGTGGCATGCAGCTACAGTAAGCATGTATACACACAGAGAGATGTCTTACAGAATTGTAGCAGCCATTTCCACTTGAACTTGGAGGTCATTCGACCCAACAGCAAAAAATAACGCATCACAGGAGCAGTAATAACATCAGGCCTGCTAGTAATCCCAGTGGAGATGTGAAAATACCTTTGTACTACAGTGCCTGACATATATTGCTACAAAACCAAAACACTGCTCCCTGAGGAAGATGGATGGATAGACAGATGAGTGGATGAAGGCTTGCCGAGGATGAAAGCGTTACAGAGGTAAAGGTCTGACGTGGAAGCTCTTAAAAAATCCTGTCGACATAAATTTGTTAAAAAAACAAGTCAAGATTAGTCTCGGAGCAGCAGAAAACTGTAAATCACAGACAAATATCACCTCCACCCCCTTTTCCTGCTAAAAAGAAAAAAAACCTTCACCCTTGAGTCTGATAATTTACATGGTGTAACCCTGGTGTCACAGCGCAGTGTGCAGCCCGACTCAATGCTGGTCCGAGGTGCTGAGGGGAGACGGGTGATATTCTCTGAGGGCTGGGTAATTTTTACAGCTCTTTCTGATTATAGCTCCTATGGGAGACCTTGGGAACCGTTCCCTCCAGCACCCATCACCACCCACAGGCCCCTCCGGCTGTTCAGTGTTCTGCAGCCGCGTAGATACCGAGGCAGGACGGGCTACACCACCGATACAGATCGCACTTGGGTGACATCACTTCCCTCTCCCATCTCATCTGTCATAAACATTTGGCTCTGCCTCGTCAGACACATAGATAACGGGGGGAGGTTGGAATGAGGAACATAGGGCGGGAAAGAGGGAGAAAGACACAGAGAGATTTCCTCCCACGTACAGACAGAAGGGACTTTAAATTATGTTATAGAGCTCAGGCGTGTAATAAGGGATAATTTAAGGCTTTTCGGACATTAATATGTTGCAGTTATAAAACAAAAAGTCAAATATAATCCAGTTTTAGTGGGGATTTCACAGCTTGTCAGAGCGTGATAGCGCGGCTGTCTGACTGCAGGATGCCTGGGCAAAGAGGCGGGTGGGGGGGCAGACATATCAGCCTAACTTTCTCTGTACAAGTAGCTTAGCCATGTCAGATAAATATCCTCATCGCACTAATTAGGGTGTGATATCCTGCTGGATTATTGATGAAGGGATTCATGTTCAATCTAGGATTCAGTCCTTACATTTGAGATATATACTTTTTCAAGAGGGCAAATTGGTATCTGGATTTGATTTGAAGCGAAAAATAGCAACAGTGACTCTCTATGACTGTGAATGGTAAACATGCTATTATAATTTGATGTGATTTCTGATAAGAATATATACTATTATTTGTATTTGTATCTACCGTGTTTCACTGAGCTATGGAATGTTATTTTTGTACATAATATTGATGTTTTGTTATTGTATTTTTAAGTGGGAATGCTGATACAGCATTCCAACTATCTGTTATGCTACGCACAAAATTCTTTATTATTCCGCCGGGTTATTTTGCACCTCTTCTTCTCCCACGTTCCACATCGCAGAAACTCCGTTCAAACATCAAAACGTTCAGCTCGGTCGGGAATCGATGGCTATTACTTTTCTTATTCATAACTTTCATAATTCCAGAGATACATCCCATAATTCATCAAATGTTTTACATGGAAGTCAATGGAGAAACTCTTCAGACTTGAACAATCTTCATGCAACTTTAACTGCTCCTTCATACTTTCACTCAGAAACCTCATTCCAACTTTAAAATGTTACACATCTTTCTGACATTATTCGTGTAACACAACTTTTAAATCTGATTTGTACTTTTAGAGATATTAAACATTGTTCAGACCTTGGTAAAGAGGCCTTCTTCAGATTTTAGAGTGTGTGATGTCACAGCTAGAGTGGAGGACAGATTTAATTTTGCCTTCATATTTTTCTTTTAAACCTGCCATAATTCCCAAACCCTACATTCCTGAGACATAATTTTACATGAGAAACGTAGGAAAACATCTCGTAGCTTGAAAAATAAAAATAAATTAAGCAAAATAATTAAACAAAATGCCTCTTGAGGGCATGAAGTGACAAAAACTTTCAACATGTCTCCATTAAACCCCATTGTAAGTTCAGCCTCACCTTTCCCCACCACAGCAGCCGCACACCTTTTAGTTAATCTGCCAAAAAGGCCACATTATTAACCCGAAAGTACACAAAAAGTACACTTCAGATGCTCAAGTTCCTTGACATGCTTCACGCTTTGAAATTTCACCGATATCTGTTACGGTTCTTCAACAAAACGTTCACATGTAAGAGGTTTATCTCTCATTCAGAACAATGCAAATGCTCTCCTCTCACTGATTACTGCACATCACCATGGAAACCTTTGATCTCTGGACACGTCGTCAGCTCAAATATAAACACCTGTGTCATGGAACACGATGATGTCATAACTCCAACTGACATGCTCAGAGCAGCAGACTTCAGATAATGGTTAACACAGCTCTACGTCAATTATGGGGTGTCATCATATGCCGTTACCATGGAAACGCATCCCTCGCCATAAAACAAGATGTCGCTGTAACTCCAATGGACACTGTCCGATCGTCCCCCAAACTTCGCTTGTATATCACCGGTCCATGCCTCAACAGCTCTACGCAAAATCTGAGATCTCACCATAGGCTGTTGCCATGGAAACGCATCCCTCGCCATAAAACACGATGTTGTCGTGATACCTATGCAAATGGTCTAAAACAGCACCAGACTTCAGATAATGGTTAATGGTCGGGCCCTCAACAGCTCTATGTCAATTATGGGGGGTCATCATATGCCGTTTCCATGGAAACGCATCCCTCGCCATGAAACACGATGTCGCTGTAACTCCAATGGACACTGTCCGATCGTCCCCAAACTTCGCTTGTATATCACCGGTCCATGCCTCAAAACACGATATTGCTATAACTCCTATGAAAATTGTCAAAAAGTGCTAAAACTTTGCATGTGTGCTAACAGTCCGGCCGTGAAGATATGGGACAGTTTTGAGATTTCTTCAAATGCCGTTGCCATGGCAACACAATGCTCGCCATGAAACCCGGTTTTCTCATAACTTCAGTGAAAATGCTCCAAACAGCCCAAAACTTCACAGGTTTGGTAACGATGCAGCCATCAACATATCTAAGCGTATTATGGGGTGTCATCAAATACCGTTGCCATGGCGACAGATCATTTGCCATCAAGTTAGTTCAATAGTTTGCAGTTCAAATATTCTGCTGCTTTTCCAAGCCCTTTTACTTTCTGTTCTTCTCTCATCACACATTCAAGCCCCCAGTGTTCATTTCAATCTAAATTCTTCACTTTCTTCTTACACATTACATTTTAGCATAGCAATTCAGCATCAGCTTTTCAGCATAAAGCATTCCCACTAGCAATTTCTTCAGGAATTGCATTCTCTAGTTCATTATACTGTGCAATAAGTTCAAGAATCTAGAAGAATGAAACTTAAAAGACTGAAAACACAAAGTCTAACATGTTTTGACAAAAAAGTTCACCTCAATTGAGTAAAATGTTCAAGGAACTCATGTGCCTGCAGTACATGAACTATTTTCTAAAATACTTTCCCCTTGTGCCTGTCAGGGCAGGGCTGAGCTGCAGCTGAGAGAAGGACCTGGAAGGAATGGACTCACAGTGCTAAGCTTGCTTGAGGTAATGATGATGCGCCGTTCATGCAGCATACTGGCGTAGAGCTGGAGCATGTTGTTGACGTCCACAGCCACAAAGTACTCCGTCAGGTTCCTCTGGAGATAGACAGGAACAGAAGGATATTCAGGTACATCACAAACTGTCCTTGCTTACAGTAAAGTGTCATGCTGCAGACGGTGAGTGCCAGACTAAAGACAGACAAGCAGTACTGGCAGTAAAGGGACTTCTGTTCATTTTGTTTTGCAGTAAAACATAAATTGATAAGATATACAGATTCAAACCATTTCATATAGTCATGTTTGGGAAATAGCTTTAATCTCTGCTTGAATTGTTCATAAAACTGTTTTAAGGTGGGCCTCGTCATAAAGACTTCGATGCTAGAGCTACAATTTGAATACCAATTCAAAAGAAAGAGAGAACTTTGGCATTAAAAGTGCAAGCCCCACAGGAGATGAAACTGAACAAGAGGATGATGCAAACATTTCAATAGGTGACAAGTGTTTCTGATCAAGAATAATTAGAGACAGAAATGTTTCCAGAATAAAGGGACCCTCTATTAATCTCCTAGTGTCTCTTTTCTTTTCCATGAATACTTACGCTCTCAGGGATAGTTGGCAGTCCATTGATATCCGGGGCGATGAAGTAGGAGTGCTGCGAAAACACAAACATGCAGGAGAAAGAAGAGGGAAGGTCACATGTGAAGCATACCACTCACACAGAAGAGAATAAGGGGAAGGGGGGGGAAGGCCATTCACTTTGTTCTATGATTTATGGCTTATCTTCAGCTCTGTCTATATGAATTGCTGAGCTGGTGTCTGAACTGTTGCAGTGCTTTTATCAGGCCTACAGAACAGAGAAAGCTCAATAGCAGCTCAGCTCCCCATAGACGCAGACTGGGGTGATGTCTCCGGTGGAAAACTGAGTCTTTATTTAAGCATTAAAAAGGCTAGCGGAGCACACAGTATACGTACACGTGTGCGCATGTGCATCCATACACACACACACACACACAGGTTGTTTAGAGGATCACAGGGCTGCCTGTCTCACTTTGGGAGAGCAGGGCAGGTTCAGTGTTTAGATCAAAGGGGCCTGAGAGAGGTGGTGTTTGGAGACAGGTAGACAAAGCACCAACTGAAACACACTATTGTGTTTCTCTCACACACTCTCCGGTGTCCTCCTTAGTACACCTGCGTTTCTCCAAGCCTTCACTAGACCATCTGTTGCAGGTTTTTGCTTAAAACCAATGCAGTGTCTACAGTAAATATACATACATTATGTTTAGTATTCTACGACTCAAGTGTTTCAACGTGAATATTATTTACTTGTTATGCAAATCAGCAAATACATGTTCTCAGGCATCTGAAGTAATTGAGTATTTCTTTGATTTGTGGCCCTTGTGTCAGGAAGAATGGCATCAAACACCTGAGAGTTGCAAAACGGAATTGCATTTGTGACCCAAGTCTGATTAGTATACAATATGCACTTTATATTTAGAGATAAAATAATAAATAGATATATAGGAAAAACACCTGCTAAATTAATTCCATAAACAAAGGTCAACTTGAAAGTAGTACATCAGAAAACAAACAAGATTATTGAGAGTTTGCAAACATAATTGGAGTCATGCAAAAATCAGCAACCCCACCGAAGGTATCACCACAAAGAATCTCTGATGATAGAGACAGGAGAGAACATAAGAAACAAAACCCGTCACAGTCAGACAGTAAAGATATGGAATTGAGAGAATCAACAACAATGGAAAAATATCAGCTAAATACGCAGAGTCGTGTATGTTTGACTTGACCCCTTACCCATGACATTATTTGGCAAATGTTAGTAAGCATTTTAGTATTTAAAGTGCTGCTGGAAGAAAATGTTACAGTGCCGGAGATTAAATATTCTACTCAACATTTTGTATCTTTACGGCAGTTGGTGATCCAGTTACCACCAGTACAAATAATTATTAAGTCTCATGTGACACCATTTGAGCAAATAACCTTACAGTAATAACAAATAGTAAGGGGGAAAAAGAAATGGTGGCACCATATTGATCATTTGTTTAATGTAAAACAAAATGTTTCACACCCAGTCCACATCAAGTGCATTAAGTGTGAAAAACGTGAAAACTATTATCATGAGTAAACAATTGTCATATTCCCAGAGGAGGGTCATTGTTGGAGTGGAGCGAAGCTCAGAGGAGTTAAATACACAGCACAACAAACACTAAAGCCGAACAGGGCCTAGAGCTTTGGCGTTTAAGGTTTTTATTCTAATGGGCAAAATATTTTGTATCTGAGCCGAAGCAACTCCTACGCCTTCTTCTTAATGTCTACAGTAAGTGCATTTGTTTCAATAATACAGTTACTCCAGCCATAGTTTAAGTTGTTTTGCAAAGCTACCAGTTCCACAAAATAAAACCTTTATTATTGACATGGCAGTTAAAGACTTCTTTGCATTAATGTAAAGTATGAACAGCATGCTGCAAATAATGTGTTAGAAATCAACAAAATGCTCTCTTCCGAAGTTTAGTTTTCCCAGCAGCTTCCCAAACTTTTCAAACAGAAGCCAACCAGATGTTCTTTAAAGGTGTGCTTTTTGCCAATAAGCAAGATGAGAAAAAACAGCCGTATTTGTTTTAATAAAGTTAAAGTCAGTAAACTTCCTGTCTTTGCCTCCTTTATGAAGCTCTGTCCTTGTTCAAGTGCTGTAAAAGGGACATTTTAAATGGCACTCAAAGGACTTCTTAGTACTTAAAATCATTATAAGAAGACAGCAGATAATAAAATATAGATTTGAATAACTGCTGTTCCTATCACAACTCATCCCACCTGTGTAACCCTCATTCTTACACTGGTTGGTAAGAGGGAATTTGGTGCTCCGTTCGGTTGTACAATAAACTTAATTTGCTAACATCGCCTATAATTTGTCAGCTGTCAGACACGTGGATTTGCTTTCTTTGCTTCTATGTCGTCTTTGTAAACAATACTGCATGTGGGGAGGGGGGGGGGGGCTTATTCATAGAAGAGTAGTTATAGAATAATTCAAACTAAATACAATTTATTTTTTTGTAACTAAACAAAGATCAGTGACTTAAGACGGTGTATCTGTGGCACAGAAGAACCCCCAGAAACACATGCAGTGAAACATTACACTGTGTCTCTCCGTCTTTCTTTTGCTGTGCTTTGTGTGCTAAATAATGTTTCCCTGTTGGTCTACTCACATTCATGGCACTGTGATAATCACAAGCCATGCTCCTCGACTCAACCCAGGCTTTCATTGGCTGTTTGCTTGCTTATCTGCTTTTTTCTCATTCTTTCGAAGACATGTTTGTATAAAAACATTGAAAGTGGGTTAACTGGAGAGGCATCAAGGAGATTTTTTGAGCACAATTGCGTTTGCTTTAAACATAAATAGGGGTAAAAAACTTTTGATATTCAGAGAGAGAATATACAGTAGCAGTGTGGAATGGCATTAATCATTTACAAAGTTTGATTGTTTTCCAGAGGAGAAGAAACACACACCAAGGCCCAGGATAGTTTGTTTTTGTTATATTTAAAAAGATAGCGTGGCTTATTTGGCCAAATTGGAAAGCCGTTGCTCCCATGCGATTAGTACAGCGGCGGTTTCATATTTCACAGCAGCCTCCTTCCCTCCTCCCGTTTCTGCCGTTCACTCATTCCCCCCCCCCCCCACTCACCGGCTCCCTGCTTTGCCGATCTCTCAGTACTTGCCCAGTGGCGATATACAACTGCTCATTCTTGCACAATGAGAGAGAGAGAGATAGAGAACAAAACAGGGTTCACACATGAAAGGGGACAATGATCCTTCTTCTTGGCTGCCATGATAAAACAAAAAACACTCTTTAAGGGAATAATTCTGCTTCATCAATTAAATATCAAACTAGTGGCTTCTGCCAGCAAAGACATGGAGCCATCACCTCTGTTCTCCGGGGCTTCTTTCCCAATAAAGCTCCGAGACGCAGATGAAAAGATTCTGTGCATATATACAGCTGATAAAAAAAATACTGACACAGAGGAAATAAAACATAAGGAATCTTAATTGACCTTGTTAATCTTTATAGAGATGTATTGATCACCTTATATTAGTCTCGTTATTTCTTATTTATTTATCTGTGTAATTAGATGCATAGTCTTCTGAGACCTTTGCCGCAAAAAAAAAATCAGTGTTGCTTTTTTAATTGGTCCAAAAAAAATGAAAAAGGAGCGGAGGTCCTCAAGGACAAAAGGCTCACACTGAAACACTTTTGATCCCATTATGATGTGGAGTCCAAGCAACAGGATCATACAGATGTTGGTGAACAAACATGATGAGTTTAAGGAATGAAAATCATTGGTTCTACTTGTAAAGGCCAGGAGTATGTGAGCGAACAGTGATAGGGAGTAAGTATTTGATGTATGAGCTGGAAACACACGAGGAGAGATTGTGTCAGAGTTAAGACAAACACTGGCTGACTTTGAGGGACCTGTGCTCATTAAGCCATTTTACTTTTTGATAAGCAGGAGACATGGAGAGTTGTGAAGGACCCTTCCAGTTTAAACATGTCCAGCTCGGGCTTATCACACAGAAACCTGTTCGCGCCACTTCTTGTTTCCAAACAGAGTGTCAGTCCTGGGCCCTTTCCGTCTCTCTGTTGTTACCCATTGTACCTTCACCTCCTCCTGCTGCTATCTTTTCTGTCTGCTCTGTCCATCACTCGTTTAACGTGTCCATGTCAACCTCTAGGCTTTGTCTATCTCTCCCTGTTGCTTATTCCTTGTCTGTTTCTATGCCATCTTTGACTCTCCTCATTGTGTCAAATCCTCTTGTTTCCTCATTATTCCTCACTTTGTTTCCACTTATTGTCTAGTATAATTTGCGCTCGACTTTTGTCTTTTATATTTCTTGTTTTCCGCAGCCTCTTTCCTGATTCAACACGCTGCTACAGTGCCTGTCCCACTCTCCCTCTTTTTACCTCTTGTCTCAGCTGTCTTGCCTCTGATAAGGGGGGGGGGGGGGGGGGGGGGTTACGAGATCTGTACCTACCACACTCAGGTTGACTGGCGTGAAGGGCTTTGGCACTGGCAGATCATAGAGAGAATTCAGCATGTCATTCAAGTCATTTTCCTGGGGGAGAGAAAATAAACAACAAAGGAAAAGAAAAAACATTAAAACATAGGGCACATGAATTTTATTTAGTTGTTTTGTTGATGTCACAAGTTATGTGTCAATCTTAACAACAGTGCTGGGACAGGCGCTGCTGCAGACCAGAGGGCAATCCTGCAGCGTGGCCTGGAGGGCTCCAAAACTTCCGACTGACATGTGTTTAACGAGCAATGGTGAGGTTAAAAGACGGCTGAGCGTAGGGCTGCAGACGCTTATTATCCGGCAGCGTTGAATTACGGCCGTGAGCGGGCTGTCTGTAATTAAGCCGGGGTCCCCGCTCCAAAGACAAGGGCTTTAAGAAGCCGTCAGAGAGCTGGGCTTGACCACATAACGGGCCCTTGGATTATTCTTCCAGCATTTATGAGCTCTACAACAAGATTGCTATTTACACTCGGCTCGACAACTGAACAAACAACAGCTTGCAACTTGTACTCAAACTAACTACTGTGAACACAGAGGTTACGCACTTAAGTTTGCTTTAGTATCCTTTTTCTATTCGCCCTCTCAGAGAACTTTGTTTTGGTTTTGGCTACGAATCGTTGCTTGTTTGAGGAAACGTGCACATGTGGGTATGTGCGCGCCAGAAGGAAATAGAAACTTGAGAGGAATGGGCGGACATATACAGTAAGAGAAGGAGAATGGGGGGGGGGGAGGGAGGGAGGGGTGTTTGAGGGTGTGTGCGATCGAACAGCCTCCTGTCATGAGAGGCTCAATGCTCACACGCATGGTCAGCAACACGGCCTGGGGAAACAGTTCATTTACCCCTCGCCTTAAACCCTCATCGCTCTTCTGTCTTCCCTCGTCTGTCAACATCTCCCTCTCGCCTGGAACGGACAGCGGGGTAAATAGAAACCAAATCATGCACACTAACACTTCAGTCACCCAGGATTTGCAGCAATTCTTTTTTTTTTTTTTTTATCTCTCTCTCTTCCTTATCCACAAACTGGTCTATTTTATTTGTCTGTCTCTTTCCACATTAGAATATCCTGCCCCTTAATCACTTAAATGTGTGTGCATGTTGAATGTTTATGTGATATGTTTGCGATTGTCTTCTATAGCGGGCCTCTCTGTCCTGATCATTGCTCTCTAAGGGTCTTGGAAGCAGCAGTGACTACATGACAATTGAAAGCGGTCCCAAAGCTCTCTGCATCTCTTCCTCCCCCCCCCCCCCCAACCCTTTCCTCTCTCTTCAGTCTAAACATGGGAACATCACCTACACCCTCTGAGCTAGACGCTGCACATCTCCCCAGTTTGTTGCATATTTTACATTTTCCCTCCCTTTGCTAGTACAATGCAGTGAATAGTCAGGGGAAAAGACTTTTGTGAAGTGTGAGCATGTGTGTGTGTGTGTGTGTGTGTGTGTCTTTCCATTTCTTTCTTAACAATTTGTTTTCCAGTAAATGATCAGGAATAACTTCCAGTGTCAGATCAGCGTTTGGTCTGTGAAATGTCAACATTGTTGCTGCTAACAACAGGAGCCAAGTCGAGCCCAAGACGGCGAACAAAACTTGCACACAAAAGACAACATGCAGAAGAAGAACAGAATGGAGGGAAATATCTTACCACAGTACAGTTTCGAAAACACTAAACTGTGTGCTTGTTGCTCACTCAAATCAAAACCACCATGTCTTATTTCTCATGTGCTTACACCACATCATACATACATACATACATACAATTATAAATACATCCAGCAGATATGATTACCTGCTGTTTTGTTAGGTAGTCCGCCAGCGTATTCAGCAACTTGTAGTAGATTTCAAACCATGGTACATAGCTGCAAGAGTCAGAGAGACGGATTATTTATTAACAAAGTTTAAATCATTTTATCATCTCTTTAAATAAACAGACACCATGTGATTCAATGTCTGCATTTATGCTCTGTTTACATAAAAAAAATTAAAAAAGTCTCCTGGTAAAACAAATCAGTGTGTTGCAACTCATTCTTCGCATATAACGTGTCTATAATATAAATCATTTCACTATCTGCTGGACAGTAAAAATGTAAACAGCATTGAGTTTGTTGTGTATAGGTTTGCCATACACTACTACCGCGTGTATGTCCTGACTATTGTGAGTGACCTACAACTGAAAGATCAGATGCACACGGCACATTGATAATGAATTGTGTTCCCAGCTACTCAAAAGCACAGAGCTGGACAACAGGGGAAAAAAAGTAAATGCTATCCAGTCCTTATTATGACATTCTTCGTACCCAGGGTCCTCCGCATGCTAAGGATTCCTGTCATGTATGCCCTTTAAGCCAATAGCAAAAGAAAGTAGATGGAAAAAAAAACAATGGAATTTATATTCTTTATAAAAAAAAACAACAACATAGTTATCATGTCATGCGGAGAGATGCTATGGTTTACAAGCATGCTGCTCACAGATGCACAGGCTTAACAAAAATGCAGCCCAAGATGCCTCCTGCCCCCCCCCCCCCCCTCCTCCTCTCACTGCTTCTTTTTTATGCCTTTCACATTTAAAAAAAAAATTGCCTTATGGAATTAATGTAATATAAATTAATTAATTAACAAGCTCAAAATAATTTATACTGCCGTGTTTGTGTTAAAGCTAATCGCTGAGTACACCCACCATAAGCTAAAAGCATCTGCAGCATGGCTTTCTTTACAGAGTTGACATATTCTTGGCCAAGTCGGGTTGCTTTCTATGTGGAAGAAGGCCAACATTTTTCTTTCGGCATTAAAGCTGCGAGGGCTCAGTTCATTTAATGTTATGCAATCAAATAATAAAAACATGGTTTCCTATCAATGTATTGAATTTTGACTTAGTTTGGGGGTTTTAAAATGCACTTCTGAACATTGCATGAATAATGATTCTAGATGAGGATTTTTTTAACATTATCATTAAATAAACAGCAACCCATTAATGCTTCATTAGCTTGCCTGGATGCAGGGGTTGAAGAAATAAAGTATTGGGAAAATGAGCCAACCAATCAAAGGAGTTGTTTGCTCACCAAAATCAGCGAGTTATTCTCAATGTCAATGGGTGAAAATGATGTTAAATACAATTCATTATGACGATAATTTAATACAAATAAAAACTCTGACAAAGAGCTTAAATCTGCCGTTTCATAGGTATAATAAATGATGTATTTGTGAGAGGGAAGCTTTGGTTGTGTGAGTTTCTAAGCCAGTGAAGTCCTGCTCACGCAGTTGGCTGGAGACTGAGCAGTTTCCAGGGCATGGGTCACTGGCTGCTCTGTAGACTGGAATTAACACACAACAAGAAAACAATAAAGTGAACCGAATGCAAATTTTCATATCGCTAAATCCGCGAGGGGCCAATGGCAGGCCAGGTTCCTGGAAAAGTGCAGCCAAGCGCACCAATCAGAGAGGCTGAGTGACCATTAGCCTGAAACAATCAGCCTCTTAACATGCCAATATTTTGACGTCTGTGTGAAGATCTTCCGCAATCAGGTCAAATTCGCAGGAGCGACTAAATCAAACACGCCTATGTTAATTCACATGCTGACCGGATATCAACCTGAAGACCTATTTCTGCCACGTCAAACAACATATTACACAAATATCTGCATACGGGGTCAGTATACATTTAGCAATTACACAAACAAGTTCAGCCTGATGTTATGAATAGGGGGGGGGGGGGGGTGAGCCTTTGTATTATCTGACCCCAGTATGCGTGTTTAAAAAGCCAGGCTTCTGGACATTAATCCTCCATTCCTCACAGTTGAAGGGGATGTAAATAGGACTCTCGCTGTCAGAGCAGCCGTCAGGCCTCACAGATCTCACAGTCATTAAACCCCTACACCAAGGTGCTGGAAATCCTTTGTTTTAAAGGAAAATGCATAATCACTGGTGCAGGCAGCCAAGCACAAATTATCAATATTCCTCTAACATCTTCCCAAAATAGGCATTTGGGTTTTTATGCTTTCTTCAAATGCAGTAGGATGAATATAATATTAAGACGTATTGTTGTGTTCTACTTATCCTCCCCCCACCCCTACTCTGCTCTCTCTGTTGATGCAAAGTTAAAGTTTGGAAAGCTTAAAGAGATACTCCTACTCGCCACAGTTCATTGCTCAGATCTGTTTGTGCTTCGCAAATCCTCCGATAGAGAGAGAGGCATCCATCACAGGAGTGCTCAGTGTGTGGGGGCCCCGCAATCTCTCCTGCCATTTTAAACACATGTCTTTTCAAAGTGCCATGTACTCAGAGAATGAACCAGTTAATCTGCGGTCCACTCACAGCCCGTCGTGCTCTTTATCCCCGGCTCAGACTACCTAACGGCACGGAGATGTCTGACAGAAGACAGGGACACAGAGGTGCCATTGGGAGTTAAAATGATGCTATTATAGACAGGAGACGAGACACAAATCTAGCTGAAATCTGATGTTTTAATATAGTTTTAACAAGCATATTATATATATATATATCCAAAGAAAACTGTAGTTGAAATAGAAAATAAACACACCAAAAAAAAATGTAATATTTATTTTATTCATTACACCTCTCCGTTTGATTGGCTCCTAATATCATATAACTTTTATTAACCCTTCTTGCAGCCATAAAGTGCCTGTTGGGTGCTAAGTAAAACACTTATTCCTGTTCCTTAGATGAGTCTTAAATCTCCTTTAGTGCAGTCACCTGTAATCGTAAGTCATCTTACTCTTTGTAGAAGGCTCAGTGGAAGATTTCATTACACCTTTACTTTCACGGGTTAAGGGTTAAGTACAGGGAAGGAAGTGTCCTCCGGCGATCCTATGTGACCAAAAACTGAGGCAACGCAGTCCATAAAGTGTTTCTGAAGCGGCAGCCGTTAAAAAAAAAACTGAGGAAACACACATTCTTCCTTCTGAAATTACTCACATTTCAACAGAAATTCCTACAAATGTGAGGGACAAAGATTTAGGGAAGATTGGGGAGTAACACTATAAAATGGTACAAGTTTTAATTAGCGTTTTTCGCCTCGTTTTGTTTAAAGTTTGCCTGAAGGGAGCGCGGCCCTTTCGACCACGGCTTTAGCAGTCCGACTACAAAGGGCTGTCCACATAAAACTGTCCTGCTCATTAAGGCACTTCCTCCTGTAAGCTGAGGTGACAATTTTACGGTCCCAGCACTTCAACAATCACAGAGACGCAAACTGTTTTAATTACCTTTATCCTATATCCATGGGAAGTGATAGATTAAATCAAAAATTAACTAGTGGGCCTTGGCCTTCCTGCTTTGCATTTCACAAAGAGCATTTTAACTGATAATTCTTTAAGATTAGCCATTTACAAGATCTGCATTTTCTTCCCCTTTTTCTTTGGTTATTATTCTTTCTTAACACAAATCAATCTTAATGCTGTATCACTTAACTAATATGGCAAAATGAAAACACTGTTTAAAGAAAAATATTTGTCATGCTTTAGAATATTTTCACTTGTTCTATCTATGCTAAGAAAATAAAAAAGATCACAACCCAAAAAAGGAAGCACACAAACAATTTAAATTAACGATAAAAAAAAAAAACTTTCTATACGTTGTCTTATTAAAAATGAAGCAAGCCATGCAAACTACTCAAAATGCATAATGAATTTTATACATCATATGTCAAATGAATTAGCATGTCTAACTCAGCGAGAGGGACAGGGGAACCTCTGCTAATTGGCAGTGAAGCTTCATGCATAATTATGGGCCAAGCGTCTTTGCTGTCGCACTGTGGCAGTAGCCGAATAACGAGGAGAAAAGAGAGAGAGAGGGAGAGAGAGAGCAAGAGAGACGGAGGGAGAGAAAGAGAGAGAAAGGAAAAGAAAAACAAAGGCCACGGAAGCTGGCCGGGGAGGGTGGGTGGTGAGGGAGGAGGGACACTGTTCTTCACAGCGGCTCATCAGGGCAGCGACAAACCCACGACTGTCCATCAACAGCAACACGCACAGCGCACACACACACACACACAGAGACAGAAACACACATAGACCGACAGAAACACACACACACACACACACACACACAGGCGATAGCAGCACTTACACAATGCTGCCTTACACCAACAGAGAAAAAGAAAAGGCTTTGTGCTCCATTTCCAGTTTGTTGTTTGTTTAACTGCTTAATACATTCATTAAAAATTGATTTATATTGTACATTTTCCTCAGTTTATTCTAAAGTGCATAAGCCTGTCCACTGAGATTAACACTGGAGTGCTCCTTCTTTGTAATGTTAAGGTAATTACATCTGTAAAAATATTGTGTCAACATGCAATTACATGGGAATTAAATGATAATAGCCTTTGTTGGAGAGTAATTATGCAAAGAAAATGCAATTTTCCATGAGTTTGGTATCCTCATTTACGTACGCTGTGATAAGATAAATCCACCTATGAAATATCAAAAACTGCTAAATTTCAGGATAATTATAGGCACATCACTAACATATTTGTGTGGGCAGATGAGAATATAAATGTGTTATTCTGGCATAGTGCAGCTCAGTGTGAAGTGTGAGAATGAATAGAAATACTGTCTAAAAAAATCAGTTTGCCTTTCTAAGATCTAGTAAATTAATTTTTTTCATCAAACTTGAGAAATAAATGCAGCCCTATATACAGTATAGATAGAGTATATATATATATATATATAGCTCTGAGACCAATCCATAGATTATCTTTTTTTTAAAGGGCAAAACAACTCTTGGTTATTTGAACGGGAAAACAAAGACACTGGTGTTTGAAAAGGTCTTTTTCCTCACATTCTCGTGATTCTGATTATGAATTTTAAATATGAAAGGCTGACTTTTATATGTTTGGACTTGTGAAGTGCAGCATAACTTCTAGAACATCCAGTTATCTATTGACATTATTTATGGGAATTGGATGTATTTGTTCTTGTAAAAAATGCAAATGGTATGAAACCCAGTGTTAAAGATTATTGTAAGCAGTAAGTTCATTAGGACAACAAGAACAAAATACATGACGGAAATAAAACAAATGAAATAGACACGTACAGTATCTTGGAGTATTAAAAGCAAAACAAGAATTAGTGAGCATGTGAATGTGAACGTGCATGTGTGTGCGTGCATGTGTGTGTGTGTGTGTGTGTGTGTATTACCTGAGCAGACATATGCAGACCCGGCAGCCTTGAGTGAGTCGGCAGAAACCAAACCTCTGCTTGCCGTCGATGTCCGTCAGCACAAAGGTGAAGTTCTGCCCCACCTGATTCTGGGAGACCCTGGGGCCAGACACAGGGGACACATACTCACACAGGGCCAACACCATAATGACTCAACAATCAACTGAATACAATTGGGTACAGTAAATCTACAAAATCATATACACTTAGAATACTATATAAGAAAACACGATGTTGTCTGGCTGGATTAGAACCAAACTCATTCTCAGACAAAATCTCACTATGAGCTAATTCTCTAGTCTTGGTCCAAATCTGATGTCACATCTGTATGGCAGCCAATATGGCTGCTTGAAAAACGGTACAAATCTTTTTAAACCCCAAGGTACATTTTAGAGAATCTCTGCACATCCCTACACCACTAGATGGCAGCAGCTCAGCTTCAGTAAAAGAAAGAGCAGTCCCCCCCCCCCCCCCCCCCCCCCTCCATTTCTCTCTCTGTGTCTTTACAATGGGAATTTTAACATGTCATTTTCCATACTCAAAATAAAGAAGCCGGTACTTTTCAGAGAGCTGCTGGCCGCATCAGGCCTATATTATTAGCAAAGGAAAAGACTCATCCATAGAATCTGTGCTCTCTAACGCTCAGGAACTTACTGTATAAACTACTGTGCACAACCATTCAAGTGCGCAGGTAACTGATGACCTCATCAGCATCGTACCTCGTTATAGTGTCCTCAGCATCAAAACCTTTACATTTTTTGGGATATGTTTATGTTTTTGGGATGTTTTTCGCAGGTACAGCTAGCACAGATTGTGTTCAAGAAATGTTCAGATCTGCAGGGGTTTAATACCTGAGGCAACTAGCAATCACAATATGAAATACACTCATCATTACACTTTGACAGTTAGCAAATCATCCTGTGAATGTTCCTAGGAATGATGGTAATTTCACCGTATCAGTGTGATACGAAAAACACACATCATCTCATTTCCTTTTTTCAAATGCACATGTGTATGTGTATTGTAGTGTTTTTGTGTGTACGTGCGTGTTTATGTGTGTGTGATCAAGAGAGGTGGAAGTGAGCTGTTGTGCTTAAAAAAACGAAGAAGCATTGAAGGAGAGGAATCGTACCTTTCCACGTCAAAGGGAAAGCAGAACTTTGGTATCGTCTGAAGGACCTCCTGAGAAACCAGAAGAGAGAGAAAGACACACACCTTTTAAGAGAAAGACACATATCAGGGAAAACAAATAATACCTGTGCACTTCAATACAAAAATCTCTTGGGCTTACACTAAGTGGGTGCTATCAACTGGCTAAACAAAATGAGGATTAATGTTAAATGCTGCTGATAGCAATCAGACAAAGTCTTCACATCCCAAACACTGCAGCCTAAATGCACTTAATCCAAATGAATGGGCAATATAAACCCCTTCAATTGGCAGAACACAGTGGAAAGGTTCCCTTTTTTTGCCGAGATTTGGGAGGGATCCTCGATCCACAGCTTGAATAATTAGCAGTTAATAAGTTCATCGATTATCGGGTGCCAAAGGGAGATGAAAAGATAAAGGGAGAGCGAGAAGGAAAGAAAGAAAGAGAGAGAGGAGAGACCGGGGACACAACACTAAGGCGATGGTGGCAGATTGTAGTGACAATGGGCTAAGCAGCTCTGAGGGGTTAAGAGGTAGGGGGGGGGGGGGGCACAAGCCTTCGGGGCTTTACCTCCCAACACCTCCCTTGTGGGATGGGGGAGTGTAGGGAGGCTGAGGGTCTGCAAGCGAGGTGGGAGGGAAGGGGAGAGGGGGGCAACTTTTCACCAGCAGCATATGGATTTAGACAGGGAGCAGGAACAGAGTGGAGCACCATATGGGTGAGCCTCTCCAGACCAGAGTAACCTGCTCCCCGCTCTGACTGTGGATACGTCTGTGAACATTTTTTTATATATATATATATATATATTTTTTGGAATATATTTTATTCTCTTGGACGGTGAGAAACTGCATATCGGTCTCCCTGTTTGTACCACACACACTGATAATAAAGTTGACTTGACTATGACTATGGATCTGATTATGGATCTATCTGTGGCTCTGTCTGTGGCTCAGTCTGTGGCTCGGCCTGTATCTCTGTCTGTCTCTCTGTCTGTGGTTCTGTCTGTCTGCCCTCTCACTGGCTGCTAACCTGGCACAGAGCGGTCACCAGGCTCCGGGTCTTTTCCCCCCGTCTGTCTTCCTGCTACCTCTCCCTGTGTTGTGGCCCGGCTCTGCCAGCCTCACACACTAATCCCTGGGACGGGGTGTCTGTCTGCTCTGGCCTCCCTCGCCGTCTCTCTTTCTCTTGGTCTGCCTGCCAAGCTCGGCCACTGAGCCCAAGGTCTGTCTCTTCTCTCTGAAGGGAGACGTCCGAGCCGAGTGATGCAGCTGCTCCACAACCTCTCACTCTGCCTCCCCCCGAGAGACGGATCCAAACGACAGGTTGGGTGTCTTCGGCTGCGTTCTGTGGCTAGGACCTCGCCGTGGGGAGCATGTCACTGATCTCCCCCCCCCCCGTGCCCCTCCTTATCAAAACTTAAAGCTGCCACCCCAGCACAACACGACCATCGGCACAGACAAGCCAGCAACAGCAACAATGAGCTATGACAGAACGGGGGGGGGGATAAGGCTATGTGTGTGTGTGTGTGTGTGTGTGTGTGTGTGTGTGTGTGTGTGTGTGTGTGTGTGTGCTGTATTTGTGAATTTGACTGTATGATGTATGTGACTGCCTGCCTGCTTCAAGGACTTTGTGCATTCAATGTGAGAGGGTGGTTAAGCATGTGCATTTGTACGTGTTTGTGTGTATGTGGGTGGGCGGCTGAGTTTGACTTGGCTGTGTGTGTGTGTGTGTGTGTGTGTGTGTGTGTGTGTGTGTGTGTGTGTGTGTGTGTGCCCACATATGGAGCATACGGGAGGGGCGGGAAGGCGAGGCGGGGTGGGTGGGAAGTGGTTGTTTTTACTTATCAGGATCTGTGATAAAATTGAGAACTCAACAAAGACTGAGGGCTCGGTGGCAGAGGAGGTCTTCGTCTCTGCTGTGGGAGTGTGTGTGTGGGGGTGTGTGTGTGTGTGTGTGTGTGTGTGTGTGTGTGTGTGTGTGTGTGTGTGTGTGTGTGTGTGTGTAAAACTGTCACACACATCAGAGCTGCCATCGCTGTATGCGTTTGCTACTATTATTAACCACTATGTACGCACACCAATATGTTCCAGAGAGCCCTCCCTGGCGCACTGCATATGGCACACAAACCCAAACAGACACACACGTGCACAATCACACACAAACACGCTCTCTTTCCGTGCAAATAAAAACATTTGACTTGCCAGATTTGAGAGTTGTCACAGCCCCGCCCACATCAGTTGTCTCTGTTTGAGTGACAGTGTAGGGGCTGTAGAGACTCTGATCTCATACGGGACCAGAGGGAAGTGATGTGTTTGAATGTGTGTATAATGTGACAGCAGACATGCTTTATATACATATATTTATATACATTCTTCGTATCATATACTGTTTACATATCAGTCTTAGAGCCTCCCTTAGGAATCTGAAGCCATACAGTCTTTTATTTTAATGTGCTGTCTTTAGCCATTAAAGAGACTTTATTAAATCAAACAATATCTACGTTATCCCTATGTATCAATGCACTATATGGATACAACTTCCATAATTACTTAATAATCTGTTGTTTGTTTGTTTCTGTTCATTGATTCGTTGAAATAACGTAAATCATAGTGAGAAAATGTCCAAAACCATTTAAGGTCTCACTTTGTGCTCTTAGGAACTCAGATCTGACTAACGGTCCAAAGCCTAAAGATATTCAATGATATAGAGCCACGAAAAGCAGTAAACAGTGACATTTGGGCGACTAAAATCAGTAAATGTTCGACATATTAGCTTGAAGAGATTCTGCCTTCTGGTTAGTAGACATATTGGTTCAGCTCTAATGTATTTACATTAATATAATACCAACTCTTCTTTACTTCTTTTACTTAAAGGGGACCTATCATGCAAAATGCACTTTTGTACGTCTTTTCTACATGAATATGTGTCCCCGGTGTTCCAGGGAACTCACCAAGTGTCAGAAAACACAACCCTCTCTATTTTCCTCCATACCCAAATCTCTAAAAAAGGGGCTGCAACGGATCTGATAAAAACTGATCCAGATTTGAACACTTCACTGACGTCAGGACGGTGGCGCTACGGCTATTGGGCCAACTCTCCACCTATCAGGGGAATGTGGGGTTGGGCCACGGCCGGCCATTGCCGCTCGAAAGCGCTGGAGACGCTGTAGTACATAATGCCAGGCCTGTAAGTGGCGCTGTAGTCTGCCACAAAAGCAGCGAAGAAGACTTCCCGCCCATAGTTACCATGGTTACCCTTCTGTTTATTCTCCGCTGTGGCTTTTTTTCTCCCTCCCCGAGGCAAGCGTTTGCTCCTGCTGCTGTAATTCAATGCAATCCCTCCCCGTCGAGCCAAGCACTGTAATTCTCTCCGGTTAGTCCACCAGCAGATGACAAACACCCACCCTCTCCCGCCTCTTCCAAGGAACGAGGGGACCGTGCGGCAGAGTTTCAGTTAGGTTTTCTTTCGCCAGTCAAGATGTCTGTTAAAGTTTAAATCTTCCGGACAAAATTAGAAAAGTGCCGGTCAAAGGTCTTCTTTGTTATTTATTGAGCTTTAAAACAAATGAATAACGACTCTATAGGCCTATAACAATATAATAAAACATGGAGGACGGAGATCTTTTTTTCTCCCCCTCTTGACTTGATCAGAGCACGGCTCCTCTCTCCTGCAGGGGGGCGTGGTCAGCTGCAGCTCACAGAATCAGCCCCGTAGACAGCAAACAGCACATAGAGCGAAATGAGGCATGGCTAAAATGCATGATCTGTTTTGTATTTTGAAAACAAAAACGTATAAATATACCTTATATAGGTATGGCCCTACAATATATCATTTAAATATAGCATGATAGGTGTCCTTTAATGTTTTTTATGAATGGAAAATCAATACAAACTTTTAAGGGAAATTGCTCGAGAGAAAAAATAATCATTATGTTATTGTTGAAGTGAATGAGACACACTGTGAGATTTACAAACAGAAATATAATGTATGAAAATAATGTATTTTTAGGTTCTTACAAAATTAATAAAATGACATGTCATTAGTGGCCTGCTTTTTAAAATCAGGGTCTGGATAATTTACAGACTTCACTGTCAAAACTCCTTATTCAATCTAGAAATCAGCTAGAAAGAAGTCCCATAAGGGTAAAGGGATGTGAATATCTTGCAAAAAAAAAAAAAAAACATATCTGAAAACCCAAGAATAACACCAAAACTATCTGTATGGCACTACCACTGGTAAGTGAGAAAATATGTTTTGGATGAATCGCCCCTTTATCGTGAGCTCAACAGTGTTCCTGTTCCAACATCCCTTTGAGTTTTTAACCAAGAAGACAGCTTGTATGCAATGTGCGACTCATAATCTTACTTTTCCTCATCTGGGAGTCTGTTTTCTGTTTCCTACATCATACCTGTAGAACTGATAACTCTCACTCGCATCTCTTTCCACGTCCCTCTGTCCATGACTGGGCCCTATACCGTGGGGATATGTCTAAACAGGAACGGCACAAAGGGGGGTGTTCTTCCGCAGTTTTTAGTACAGTGAGCCCCCCACCACCACCACACACACACACACATATATATACACACACACACACTCCCCCTGCTTGCCATTTTCCCAAGACAAAAGAAAAAGAGGCAGCTAATATATTTGCAGCTTTGTAAGGGGGGGTTGGTGGGGAGGTGGAGGAGGAATCTGCTGCTAGGCTGGGCTTGGCAGACAGTCGTGTGTGTGTGTGTGTGTGTGTGTGTGTGTGTGTGTGTGTGTGTGTGTGTGTGTGTGTGTGTGTGTACACTGTTTATCGTGAGTGGAGACAGGGGTATCACTCAGTGAGACAGAATACTCTGGGTTCCCCCAGCGGACGATCCTGCTATCACTGCACCACAACACTACAGCAGCACACAGCAGCACACAGCAGCACACAGCAGCACACAGCAGCAGCACACAGCGGCTTTGCATGGCGGCCCTGCAGGATAGCAACATACAATGGGGGAAACGCAACAAACTTTGCAGCACAGAGCGACAATTTCGCTTTTATACTCTTAAAAATAGATCTAGACTTGACTAGTATACATGCTCCAGCCTAATTCTATTAAAAGTCATTGTGGTGGGTTAAGCTATAGTTAAGGCATACAGGGGTATGGAGGGATTTGACAGGTGACAGATCATACTCTGTGGGCTCTATGCACGCAACACCTTTTTTTGGCCACTCCCCAACACTAAAAAGGAAAAAAATCAGCTTCTAAGATCACAGCAAGTGGACAGAATGATGTTAACCAGTTTGTTATTAACGGATTAAAAGCAAAACTCTGCATGGGCCATGGTGTTTCATTTTGGGTGTGAACTTCATGAGCAACTTTCATTTTCCCATACGCTTGCAAAGAAAGAGGTGAGAGGCAGGAGTGTTGCAGAGAAATGGATTAAAAAAAGGCAAGGATGGAGTGAAAGTGAAAAAGGCCAAAAATCTAAAGCTTTGAGGGTTTTTTTTAAAACAAGTTAAAGAGAAGGGGAGAGGCAAACAGAGAGACTGACATAATTGAATATGTTATGGAAGGAGAGATGGAGAAGATATTCGATGGACGGACACAGCAACAGAGGGAACGAGGGGAAGGAAGGGGGGGGGGGGGGGGGGGGGAGAGCAGCCCAGTTCATGCCCCTCTCCCCATGCAGCGAGGACTCCTCCCTGGGGGGACTCAGACTTTAAGCCCCTGCCCTGCTTTATATTCCCCTGGCTACTGCAGCCAGATCAATCTAGCTAGCTTCCCAGTGTAACTCAACCTAGTTCATAGCAGCGTGGCCCCCAGAGCCCCCCATACAGGCTGTGGTTCTGGGAGGAATGGAGGCCAGAGGCAGGCACATTTGTAAATGTACCACTGGTATACCCATATTAGAAACACACTTTAAAAGGACTATATCAGTGTTTTTGCATGTGTTAGCCCATTACTTCAATTCACATATACTTTACATTACTGTCAGCCGTTTTCAAAGCATGCTGTGCTGTTTTAGATTTTCTGAATGTGATTTTTACTGTATGATCCATCATAGTGAACATTGTGCCGGCTTTTATTTTTTTGTCAAAGTTAATTTATTATTTCCAGGTAATGCAATTGAAAGACTGATTTGAAAAGCCTGCGCTGCGTTACCGCACAAAAATAACATAACTCAAAATAATGCAGACAAGATGTTCACTGTGATGAATTACCTACGTTTTTGCCAGACGAGTTTTCATACCATATGGACATAAATAGAAATCAATTTATGTTGTGATGGTAGTAAAACAAATTTGAACTTCCAAGAGTGTACTGCACATATCTGTGAGGATTTAACAGTGACTATGCAAACTATCTGGAGAGTGTGTCACACGTGGTGAGCTAATGTGCACAAGTCATCAAAGGACTGGTTAGGGCAGCATAATATATTGGGGGTTTTATTTAGCTATTAACTTGCAGAATAACCACATTGCGTGGGCAGCAATATTGCACACGGATTGTTTTATGTTTAAGTCAAAGAGTAGCAGTAATGCACTTATGAAATGTATATATTGGAGTATTTTGTGTTCAGTTTAATTTAAAACAGAGCAAAATCTGTTAGACTATAGACAATTTCAGCCAAAACGATTCTGTGAGGTTAAAAATGTCAAGATAACTTAGGATGTATAAAGTTAACGAAGAGGACATCAGCTGGAGAAGTGGCCAATAGCGATGCCTCTTTGCTTATCGCTCCCATTTAAAGTGTGTATGAGAACTACTGTGGCCTTCAGGTGACATGAAAAAACACACAGAAAGCCCTCTAGAGCCAGAGTGTGTCTGCTCTGAGCTACTGTAAACATGGCGGTGCAACATGGTGGCCTTTGTGAAGAGGACCCGCTTCTTTAGTAGGTATAAAGGGCTCTACTGGGTACTTTCAGCAACATTTTTGGTGCCATTGAGAAAATTCCCTTATCAACTGAAGACGACCACAAGATGACCTAAAGCCCCCAAAAAAGCTTGTTAGTGATCCACTACAAAAATAAGTTAAAGTATACAAAAAATTATTTGGGGAACTGTCAAAGGTTAAATGCCTTGTAACGCAAACATGCCCAATGTTTACGCACATAAGCCAATTTCCCACGAGGGTCGATAAACATGTTTCTGATTTAAATTCCGATACAAATAAGCTATAAAATAAATAAATGAACAGCTGGTTCCTGCTCACAACTCTATTTAGAATTCATTACCTTTTAACTATGGCAACTCTGTATTGCAAAGTGTGCTGAGCAACGGTCTGTTGAACACATAAATAGTTCACATGAATATTGTCACACCTCACACGATCTTTCTTCTTTTTTTTTTTTACTATTCATGTATATGAAAGTATTCCCCAACTGATGCTCGCTCTGCTGGAATCAAAAGTATGCTTTAAGGTAAAAGTCGAGAGGGACCAGTTCCTGTTGAATGTGTTTAATAACAGCAAGAAAAGCAGCGTGTGCAGAGCTATCTTTTCCATATGTGTCAGGCAGTATAATGGAGTTTTGGGCTACAGTGGTTTGCAGGCAGGGACCCTGGTTATCCAGCCAGCACTTCAACAGTATAATGACATCGTCAGCAGGGCTACTCACACATCAGCGCCGGAAACCACAGTGTCTCCACTCACCCTTCCTTCACCTCTTCCTCCCGCATGCTCTTGTGCCCTCTTCATCACCTTCTCTCTTCCTCTTCCCTTCTCTCACATTCCCTCCATCCCCCACTCTCAGTCCTCTTTCACCTCCCTCCCAAACCCCCTGTCGTCATCTTAGAATACCCCCTCCTGTACACCCCACCTTTTCCTCACCCTTACCAGCACCCCTCGTCCCCCCTCTCACCCCCCTTTTCCCAATTAGTCTGTCTGTGTGCAGCTACCCAGCCGATCTCTGCCCATCCTGCCGGTGCTGGTTCGCTCACCGAGCCCCTCTGGCGAACATGACAAAGAGAGATCCTCAGTATTCAAACAGACACACACTGCTTTCAAATGCCGAATGGCAGGGTCGACCTGGGTGCAGCTTTAAGCAAAATATTCAAATTCTCAGCCTTTCTTTTTTAAGAATTTGCATGGATATGCATTCATTTGCAATGTGTAAAGGCACAAGGACAGCTGAGCCTTGGTTGATGGAGAGAGAAAATAAATAATGCAGAATAAATATATATGATGGTATGAAAGCTTGATTGGGTGGACTGTTGAATTGAAACTAGGAAAAACGTTTAACACAACGATACATGTCGATTTTTGGCACCGAATAATTGATGAACTGATAACTGACTTTTATCAGGTCTTTTACAGGGGAAGAATTGGTCTGTGTTCTAATATAGGGTAAAGGACTAACTTCCTGAACAACTTCCTGTTTCCTCGGTGATATCAAATCTGCACCAGATACTGAAGGTTACTGAGGAATAGGTATTACGAGAAAGAAAGAATGAAAAGCATAAGAGTTGGAGAGAATATAATATCTAAGTGTTTAATGCTCTATTAACATTTATGGAAAAAAATGTTGCATTCAAATTGTAGATCCATGAGAAGATGTAGCACTAGTTGTGACATGAGCAGTTGTTCCTTTCAGGCAAAAAAAGACAAAAGGGCTGATTCCTATTCCTCCATTTTTGTGTTGCTTTAATACGTGCCCATATTAGTATTCATTGTGTAACATGATTTAACCAATACATATGGAAAAGGCACAAGTGCTGAATCTACTGCCATGTTATAGACTACAGCATATTATTATAATGCTTTACAAGTGTCAAACAATCTATACGAGCAAGTCCAATAATGTTTACTAAACCTCTCTTCCTGAACAATAGTATTATTTTCTTAGACCAACAGATAAACCCAGGTATGCTAGTGCCTGGAAAATGTAGCTTAAGGCATATCAAAGCTAAGAACTGCTTGACCACAGAAAGGCATGCATACCAATGTAATCTGTTTTCAGAGTGCATGTCAAAGCTACAGGTTATTATCCTGCTTTTGCTACAAATGAACAAGGTGAGGGCTAAGCAGAGCTACTGCTTTTTATGAATGTTATGAGAGTGGAACCCAGGATTTGATCCCTGATGTCAGGACATTTCCGCGTTTGGAAAGGAGAAACGTTTTTGGCAAACATGTCGAAGGGGGATAAATGACGACAATAGATGTCATGATTATTCTCAGAGGGAATATCACGGTTTTATGGGTATCAATCAAGGGATTAGATTTTTAAGTTTGGTTTCTAATAATGAAATTAGGGTTTAATGGTAGAACACATTTGGTAATATGATGTCCCTGCAGGTTCGGAGAGTAATCAGTAACACCTTGAGCTTGTGATTTCCAAAATAGGGATGTCCTGACACCATAACAACGGTTCTAATAACAGTGAAATTCCATGATTCTCGATACCCAAGTCGATGCAAAATACATGATTGTGTTTTTAATGGAATATTTGCTTTGACTATTGGCATCAATCATTTTCATTTTGCATTTTTAACTAGTGTTATAAAGTTAAACAGGTTATAATTCCTTCTCATATATGTTTTATATTGCTTTCTAAACATCTGTATTTATTCAAGTTTCCTTAAAAAAATGAAATTGCATTTAGTTTATAGTTTAGTTAAATTAAAATCATGATTTACTTACATTTCTACAGAATAATGATTGAACGCGTGAAACTAAACAGAAATACCTTATTTTGTAGGGGGCAACTGAGTGCAAACATTATCTGGTGCAGACACAGAGGGAAACTAAAAGAAGGTTTAGAGATAAAGGAGACAAAGGAAAAGACTGAGAGAGACACAGAAAATGACAGACAGAGACGGGAGAGATGGCAATGAGGCCAGATAAAAAGATGGAATAAAAAAACCTAGAGATGGTGAGGAGAGTAGCCGCAGAACAACGGGCAGAGACACAGGCTCCTCTGGCCACAGCAGACCTCAGACCCTGCAGAGATTCCTTTCATTAGGCTTTAATAGTATGCTGCCGGCTTGCCATTCTGACCCGCGCTCTGTGCCAGTAATAAGAACGGCCTTCAAAGCTGGACCAAAGCACCAGAGCTGCTTGAGAGGGGGAAGGTGGGGTGCACTTTCAAATTGACACGGGGGCGTTACATTTTCACATCCTTGCTCACTCTGCCTGGGCTGATAGGAGAGGGAAATGTGGGGAAAGGAACAGTTTTGTCTTTCTGTTTTTTTTTTTTACTCGCCTCCGTTAGATTTTCTTCCCTTATGCAGTGTGTTAGGGGAGGTTATTTTTGGTTCAGTCCCATGTTACCAAAGCTCCTCTCCAGGAGGTGTTGAAGGTGGCATATTGATCTTATGGCCTCTTCAAGCACATGCCAACACCTGACAGGTATATGTGGTCGTATATCCATATGTGTATGTGCCACCTCTATAGCAATATGGAACCCTGAAATATTTGTTATTTTCAAATCTGCACTTCTAGACCCCTAAAGGATATCAAAGATGCCTTAGCCAAGGACAGAATAATGGCTTTGGTTTTCCCCTCCTGTGAAGCACAACAGCACACACTTCCACCGGCCTCAACACCTTACAACCCCCTCTTGATTGGGACACGTCACTGGAACATTAGCATCCCAGAAGCAATGGTATTTGTCCTGGCTCAAGTTTAACAACGATAGGTAAAATGTTGCTTGAAATCTTTTATTTCCTCTTTGGGCTATAGTGCACATGTAGCACCAATGTATCAATTTGTGTTAACAGGAGCGATAAGATCCCCTTAACCTCCCACTGTCCAGCCCCAAAGTCATTCCTCTGTCTATCAGCTGTTAATGAGTCACCTCTAATATAATAACAATGCACTGGGGTAGTTTAAATGTGGTCCATTGTGCTGCACTCATTTATTTTCAGCTTTTTCCATAATGGATGTATTTATTTATGTTATGAGGTGAGGGGGCATATTGCTTGGAGAATAAGTATATGGCATCAACAATAACAGTGTGCATTATTCCAGTGCTAATAACCTGTCCTGCTGATGTCCTTTCTACATATCACAGATGGGCTCAGACAGGGGAGAGCGGCAGTATTATGCCTCTGCCGAGATCTTCCACTGAATATATTACCATGTGATAGGGGGAGATGTCTCACTCCCTCACACACACACACACACACACACACACACTTGTAGTGTTGGGCCAAGAGAGCTGCATATGCCCCAAACATACAAGCATGGGCTTCATTAATGAAGTGCCAAGAGGAGAGAGAGAGAGCGTGTGTGTGTGTGAGCGTGTGTGTGCGTGTGCGTGTGCGTGTGAGTGTGCGTGCACCAAGCAGCCGGGGGGGATTTCCTTCTTTAAGCTCTTAGCTCCCACTGGGCCTCGCTCGACTGTATGAACCCTGATGTGGGCCTACCTCTAACACATGGCGTCACACACACACACTCACACACAGATATACCCTCGCACACACGTACACACAAAGAATGTATACATTGAAGCTCAGCAGGAGGGCGGCACTGGCTCCAAAACATTTGGCTGTGGACGTCTCATTGACAGATGTACATGGAATCTAGCGGTGGAGGTCAGGTCATCGCTGCACCCTCCTCTTCCTCCTTCTTCCTCCTTCTTCCTCCCCTCCCTCCCTCTCTTCATCCTTCTCTTCCTTTACAAAACACCCTAAGTGCTTTGCTATTGCCTCTGTCTCTGTCCGTAGCTGGTGGCTGCTGGCTGTGTCCTGTATGTTGGGGTGGTTAAGGAGACTTGCACGCCAATCAAGCCCGATACGTGTGATTGTGTGATATCTCTGTTGGCAACAGCAGTGTGCGGTTATGGTAAGCCTGGCATCTTTTACCGTAAATATGAGCTTCCTGGTTGACAGGGACAACCTGTTTCTAAGTGTAGAGATGCACTCTTTCTTCCTCTGAATGCAGCCACAATGCTGAGGGAGTTTGGCAGCTTTCAAGAAAACGTTTGAGAATATGCACTGCAGTATTACACTAGTCCAGTTTGGTAAACCCAATAAGCAGCTCTGGCAGATTAATGTACAATTCAAGAGTTCATAACAAAGCAAAACAATGTCTTAGCACATGACTAACAACATCCCTGTTCCCTATTCTAAAATCTCTGTTCCCTTACTGTGGCTACAAAGTCAGTTTCTAACTGTTGTTAAACTATTGCATTTTAAAAATCTGTGATAAACATCCCGAGTGATGAAGCTTGATGACGCAAAGATTTAATTTAACTAACTTGTTCATCGGTTTTTTTACACAGTAATTTGATATTTTTCTATTGACCATTAGCATCATTTATGTTTAGCAGGAACTAGTTTAGTCCAAATACACCATCTATTTACTGTACCGTGCTTTTGGAACTGGGATATTAGTGAAATAAAATAATATATGTAGCTGAATCCAATGCTGTCTGCCTGCAACTTGGGAAACACGAGCCACCAACAGTTTTTTACTCGACCGCCAAAACACACCACTGCTTTCTTTTCGCCGGTCACTGTGCGATGCTGGAGAGATGTGAGCAGCGGGGCGTAAAAACACTTCTCCATGCTCCCATCTCCACCACCCATCGTCTCTTAGGAAGCCAGCCCAGAGGTCAGCGCAATCAGGATCCATGAGCAACAAAGGGCCCGTACTTAGGCGTCCAGCTCAGTGCCCTAGCCAAAGGCCAGTTTAGTGGGCCGAGACTGTCTATTAGGCAAGACCCTGGAACACCCTAGGGATCCAAGGTGAAAAGGGTTAGGAAGAAGAATAAAAACACTATCAACCCAGACATATTCTCCAAGACATACACAGATCATATGAGGCCTTGTTTGACACCGCTGTCAGGGTGCAGTGAAGGGGAAAGACGAGACCCTGTGACACGCTTAGAAATCACACACGTACGTACACAAATACACACACATTCAGGCCTCTACTTTTCCACACACACATAAAAAACGTATAAATTTCCATCTTTTTCATCTCTCAGTTTCCCGTACTTCTTGCCTTGCTGTTAGAGCTTCACAAAACTGGCTGTAGCAGCATCTAAAGAGCTGGCAAAATATGCTAATTCTCAACAGCATGTCACTACCTCTCTGTCTCCTATCTGTTTGGAGGATGGGTGGGGAAGTTGGCCCTTGTGATAAGACTCTAGTCTGACAGAGGTGATGTACTTTTCTCTGTAGCATCATCCTTTTACTGCTATCAACCATCCCACGCCTTCCTCTGTCAACCACAGTCAGCCTACACAAATGTGCCGTCTGGTGCATTATCATTGACGATATCACTGACTTTATCACTAATAGGTGGTGTTTCGCATCTGAACTTGTTCATTTCTCAGTAACTGTGAAAACAACCTTATCTGAGTGTGGACAACATTTTATGATGGGTTTGTAGAATAACTCTGACTTCTCACTGTCTTTTTTCTATTTTGTCATTTCCATGCCCCTCATCTTGTTTCACCTTTCCACCTCCAATCTTGTGACTCCGTCACCTCCTGCCAACTTTAACATTTTGTTCCATAACTTTTTTTTTATAAACTAACCTGCTTTCAATTTCCCCTTGTCTTTTTTTACCTCTTCTAGTTTTCTATACTGTGCTCAACATCAGGACACAAACCACAGTGACAGTTTTATCCCAACGGCCATAAGACTGATCAACTCCTGAGCCCTGTTAAGTGCCTTCAGAACTTTAAGCATTCATAACATATTGATTTATTGATGCATTACTTCAATAAGCAGTATTTTGTTCTTGTACAGTATTTGATCCAACATTCTATGTTTATCTCTTCTTATTCAATTTTACATGTATATAGTTTACTTCTGCATTACTTGCACACTGGTCAATTTATCTTGCACTAATTTATTTGTATTCTGTTTCTTTCAGCACTATTTTTCTTTAATTCATTGGTTATGTCATTTATATTTATGTTGCATTGTTGAAGGAGAATGGGACTTAAAAGTTGAATTGGCATAACTACACTGTCGCTAGAGTACATATGACAATAAAACCTTTGAATCTTAAATCTTGAATCTTTTCGGTGCTATAAGGTCTCAACTGAGGGCCACATGTCATTACCTTGCATCTCTGGCTCCGTGCTACTGATCCTCCGCACACCCACCTCCACTCCTCCACCACCACCACCTTCACCAACTATCTCCTCCTCTCCTTAGAGTTGACACTTGTCCACCAGCTCCCCTCCTTTACCTTAAACCCTCAGACCCCTCCTACCTCTACCACTAAATCCTTCCCCGTTCTCGCCTCACCCACCCAGGACCTGCCCATAGCTGTGGCCACCAATCACATGATGTCAGGCAGCCTGTCCTGAAGGAGCACGGTGTCAGAGCAACACTCAGAGTTGCCAAGGTTGAAGCCTCGAGAGACTCTCCGCCTCTCTTCTTCCCCCCCCCCCCCCCCCTCTTTTTCTGTCCCTCGCTCTTTTCCTGTCTGGCTGATGACACAGTGGGCTTTTGAGCAGAGATGGATGTACAGAACTACGTGAACGGAAAATAAGCCAAGTTTAGCCAGAAGTCATGGCATCTCAAAAAACCTTGACAGTGGTTCAAACTAAATACGCACAAGGACAGTACCATTTGAATCTTATGAGTGCTGTTACATTTGAAGGCTGTTGCTACATTTATCTAGCCCCCATGAATAATTTTCCAAAAGCGGATGATATGATATTAAGTGAATGCAAACGTCTCTCTGCTACGGTGAAGTGTGATAAAGTAAATATTTGTACCTGCAGTACAGGTATTTTTGTAAAGCAATTTGTCAGTTCAACTGATCCAAAAGGCCAGAGCCAGATTTTAGGCATCTTGCTTTGCATCAAATTGTTACACTTACACAAAGAAATCTCCACAATCGAACAAGCAAAGATAACACTTACTCCACCTAAGCTAATTTGTCCAAAATGCAAAGTAGCATCAACGCGTAAAATGCTTTAAATACGCTCTGTGACTCGGGAAACTCTTTCTTTGCTCCAGGGATTGCTCTCTGCAACACCCAAATGTTCCTAATGCAAAATAAAAAAAGGCCTACTAGAAAATGTAGAAAGTCACAGGAAAATGTACTACATTCTACACAACATATGTACTTGAGTGCAATAAATGTCACACATTGATTATACATAGCAAGGTTTGAATCTGTATCAACGCATGGATTTCCTTTTAGAATCAGATTACACCTACTCTAGCCTTGGTATAAATGAAAAACCGCATGTTATACAGTCAACTCTATGCAGTATGCAGCAGAGAGATCAAAGGTTTCCCTATTCAAATGTGTGGAATGGCCATAGAGAGTTAACATCAACTTTAGTTCATATCCGAGAGTAAAATCTATTCATTATTCAATCTATTCATTATTCAATATTTTCTTTATTTCTCTCTGGATATTATGCTGCAACCGGCCTGGTGGTTTATGTGTAATTTGCAATTTTCTGCAACAGTGTCTTTAGAGGGAAAATATGACAGAAGGTGTTTAAAACCAGATTGTTGATGAACGGCAGGCAGCAAGAGATACAAATGGATATAAGGGATGGACAGAATAATAGGAATGTACCAATACTAATACTAAACAATGACATGCTAAGAAAGCAAACACAATGTTATCTCCCTGTGAATGGAGAGAGAGAGAAATGGAAATGAGGAATGTTAGTGAATTAAAAAGAGTAGCGAGTGTGCAGAATGTGAAGTTATATGTTTCTATTTCATGAGAGTAAGGAAACTATTTTACCAATGTACACGGAGCATGGATTGGTGAGGGTGTCTATGTAAAAGACAGTCGTTTCTCTACAGCCAGCTTTTGGAATTTGTTTTCTTACATTGCAGGCAAAATGATCTTAGAAAGGCTGTAGATTTTACTTAAACACAAACCTTTAGGTATATCTTCAAAATGCACAATATAGAGAGAACCAAAACATCAGTACTAACTATTTATTTCATTATTTTATTGATTTATATACTGCATTGTCTTCTTTATGTTTCTTATGCTGGTGTTATGTATTGTGTATCTTGTTTTTTATGTGTTTGTACGGCGACCTTGAGAGCCTTGAAAGGCGCCTATATAAAATAAATGAATTATTATTATTATTATTAAAATCCAGTATTCATCCCTCAAAATATCCAGACAATAAAAAAAGTGGCCATGGTCATACAGCATTTATCCACACTCCCTACAGTACAGCAGAGTAGGTGTCCCAGTTAAAATGGATCTATGCTTAGGAGATCAAAAGAAATTGAAAGAAGTACACAGGCTTTCCCAGACTTGCAGCCACACCCCCCAAGGTATTTCTATTTTTATCTCTTTTCCCCACAATGCTTTATGTAATATGTTTGAGTTTCCGTCAATGAGGTGACACCCCTTGTAGAATTTGCCTAAACACGTTTTTAGGCAAATTATACATTAACATTACAGTCACATTTGAATATCTGACAAGTGTTTCAACAAGAGTTAATAAACGTATCAAACCTCAAATGAGATTAACGTTAGGGGTAATTCCAAATTCTGATAAGGTCAGGTAGAGAAGAGGCCAAAAGGACCCTTGAAATGTTCCTTTAAGGTCCGATGATTCACATTAAACACCTTAGTTTGTTTATGAAAACCTTATAGGGTGAGTTGAATGCACGGGACTTACATCATAACAGCCCAAAGCAAACATAACACATGCATAAATTGGTATGGTTTAGCCTGTCAATCTTAAAAATGTGCCTGCAGTGTTAGGCAAAGAAAGTACAGCAAATCTCTGCGGGGTGTATCTGAGTGAGGAACTTCACATTTTTACATACTGCAGAGTTGCTTTTCAAATGGCCGTCTGTTTGTGGAACTTGCTGAGTGTTTATCATATCATCCTCTGTTCTCTACAGAGGAGTGGGCCCTCTTTTCACCAAACTGTGGTTAACTAACTAGCAGAACCATATTCTGAATTGTGTGTGTGTCTGTGCGTTCGTGTGTGTGTGTGTGTGTGTGTGTGTGTGTGTGTGTGTGTGTGTGTGTGTGTGTGTGTGTGTGTGTGTGTGTGTGTGTGTGTGTGTGTTCTGTCTGCTGTGTTTTTTCCACAACTTTGGGATGAGATCTGAGAGGAAACGGACAGATTTCCATCTGTCTGCTTCATTTGCACAAAAAAAAAAAAGCCCTTCTTGCGATTCAAATATATGCTTTAGCCACCTCTCTCTTGCCCGCCCTCCCTCCCTCTCTCTCTCCTCCTTCTTCTCTCCCTCCCTATCCAAGTGGCATCTGTGGATGACCAGGGCATCAAGAGTCTCAGGGGCTGAGGAAGGGATAGGGGGAGCAGGAGGGAAAAAAGAAAGGGGAGAGAAAGAAAAAGAGGGAGCAAGCGCCTCTCACTTCATATTTCCCCAGCACCACCCCGGCGTGCCAGCCAGCCTGCAGTCTGTTCTCCTTTGAGCTTTCTATTCTACCACAGAACAGAACAAAAATCAATTCATATTTCCATAATCCACACTCCTGTCTGTCTGCATGTCTTTGCCTCTCCCCCCTCCTTCCATCCCTCTCCCTCGCTTCCTCTTTTCTGTCTCCCTCTCTCTCCCCTGGGGTAGACTAACCCCTCCACCCCGATCCTACGGCCTACAAATGTCATTACGCAGAGCAACAATAACGGTCTAAACAAAAGGAGGCCTTGCTCTGAGCTCTGAGCCCCTCTGTGGAGACTGTTGGCTGCTGCTGCCATATGCTGGCCAGCTCGGGCCACAGAAAGAGAGCGACTGTGGCTACAGAGGACTCCTGCCTTCAGCCCCACAAAGGAGGAAAGGAGCCCTAATCCTGGTAATGAGGCCCGTGAATACAGCCTTATGTATACGGGGGAAAGGGCCAATCCCTCTGTACACAGCACGCTAACTCGCCATCTTAAGGGCCATCTTATCCACACAAACGATCTGGTGGACAACAGAATGAAAGAAAAGTAAGTGAGACATCTCGGAGAGGAAGGATGAGGCAGGCGCATGACGACACATACACTGTTTACACTATTTTTTTTAAATGTCATCTCTCTTGGGTTCAGCCGCTGTTTTTACTCCTTTTCTATTACTTCCACTTCCTGTGCCTACCTCTGCAAGTCTGTAATTTCTCGCTAACACTCCCTCTCTCTACTTCTTACTCTGATTGCATGCTCTGGTTCTTGTGGGGCAGGCAGACATCGCCTGAAGCATCTTTCGACAAGCCCGTTTATTCCTTAAAGTGGATCAGAGGGGCAGGAGAGCTGTTGAAACTCACTGGCTTGGCTGCGGTGTTGAGAGCCTACGCAAATATTGTTTTCTTTTCTCTATTTTTTCTTAGTTGACAATGTTTTTCCTTCAGCTTCCGATGAGCTGCTGCAGTCATCTGTCCAGCAATGTTGCCAACTTGTGTCTCTCTGTCAAATCTCTGTTTTCCGTCATTCTTGGACTAACTAACGGAATCAAAATACCACACACACACACTGCCTGAGAGGCCACAGCAGCAGAGCGCAGGAGTCATGCTGCCCAGATCATGAGTAATCTATTACAGAGTGATGTGCACAACATAGAGATTAATACGCATATTATTACAGGCTGCGTGATTGTTTTGATCAAGTTGGATTTTAGACTGTAGTTCTTTGAAGGTGAAGCCAGAGAGAAAGACACCCTGCTGAGTAGGAGTAATTTTCTAAGGGTAAGAGCAAGGCTTTAAGAATAAAAGGAATATCAAATCATTTTTAATTACTCCAAGAGGTTTTTGCTTCTGTGTGTTCACATTGCCCCCCTGAGACCGCCAGTACACTTTTGTGATTGGCTCAAAAAGAAATGTGGGTTTATGACAACTTGGGTCTTTGGCCATTATTTCTAAAGCTTACAATAACAATGACACTTATCAACTTAAATGAAGTTAATTTAAGTAATAAGAACTCATATGGGGAAATACATATTCATTTAGCATAAACAAACCCTCAAAAAATAAAATAGGGATGCACCAACCTAACTTTTTATTTCATTATAATAATTTCCATACTTTCAACCAATCCGTGCATCCTTCCAGAAAAAAAGGTAGTCCTTTAATACGACCTAGTATGTAAGTTGTATGTTTCAGTTGCAGGTTGTTAGACCTACTGTACTTACTGTTATGTGCACACATACAGTAATAGAATATAGTAGAACTTTTGGGTCAGTTTTATGTCAAAATAAAGTGTTTTTTATCTAGTTTGATTTGTTTACAATGTGTGATTGTCAGTAGCTTGTGTTTCTTGACCATTGGATTTTAATGTAGCAATGTTATTAAGACCTCCACTACTTCTTCAATAAGTCCAATGTGATTATTATCAGTAGAAATGATAAGCAAAGATACCAAAATAAGACTCAGGTAATTCTTCATAATGGCGTCCTCTTTAAAATGTGATTCTTTAACACAGTGGGAGATTGGCATGTCTTACCTTAAAATATAAACCCCTGACTGGTTTAAGGAAGAGCATGGTGTTCCAAAAACTATTGCAAAACAGCTGCAGATTTTCTCTTTCAGATTCAAAATGAACCCGATAATGCTTTAAAATGTGAAACAATAGGAAGTAGCACACTGAGAGAAAGCAAGAGATATAGACAGAGAGAGAGAAAGCGGGGGAAACAGAGGTGTGCATTCCTGTCACGGTTGCATGATAATTACTGATTCGTCGGTTATTGAAGACCTGCTCACTGCTTGTCATTACCAGCAACAGACGTACAATGAGAGAGAGAAGAAGAGGAGGAAGCACTGATGGGGATGAGGAGGAGAGCAGTGGTGGTGGTGGTGGTGATAGGTGTTGGGGGGGGGGGGGGGCCGCTACCACAGCATGGCAGGGTGAGTGAGGGCATTAGGCAAGGAAGGGAGATGGGAGAGGAGGAGGAGGAGGAGGTAAAGGTTGTCTGTAACAGTGAAGGAGTGAGAGAGGGAGAGAGAGAGGGAGAAAGAGGGAGAGAGAGGGAGAAAAGAATGAGAAAGCAGAGTGTGTTCCAACCTGGTCGGTGTGGTCCTGGGGGAAGCTCCACAGCACGGTTGGATCTAGAGGTAATTGACAGACAGCATTAATCAGCGGGTGAGAAACACACCGTCTTCGCTAGCTGCCTCAGAACACATACATATTAATGAGAGGGGTGGGGGCAAGGGGTGGCTGCTGCGAGTCTGTGCACGCACACACACACACACACACACACACTTATACTTATATACTCACTTCCACACACACACACACATACACAGAGCAGCGCACAGTGAAAGACAAGAGAGAGAGAGTGTCTAGGCGGTATGTGCTGTAAATATGCTAATCTATATCCTCAGTGTAGATATGATAGCTTATATTTAAAACAAATCATGCACGTTTAAGAAAGTCATACCAACACAAACTCTAGTTTATTCGCTTAATTATTGCTGGATTGATACAAGTCTAGCTGTTTGCTCAAGAGATGTAAAACTTAAAAATGTATAATTATAATAGTTTGTGGGTTTGTATGTCTTTGCAGTAAATACCATCAGTGCTGGAGGATAAGCCAAGTTAATAATACATTTTTTAATCAATGGGAACATTTTATTTTGTTAAATAACAGTTTTGTCCGTTTTTGAGTGGATATAAATAACATAAGCTGCTTTCAAAAGCTTCAACAATGCTATAATAAGTGGAAATGAACACAGGACAATATATGAAATTGCAGCAAAATGACTTATTATACAGCAAGGGTTGCTTCTGTTTCCTTAGTCAGTGTAAGTCTTGTTTGCATCTCTCTTAAAGCAATTTTCCAAACTAAATCATGAGACTTGCTCCTTGCTGGCTTTTACCATGTGGTTGAAAGGAAGCAGCAACCGAGCCACAGCCTGAACACAGGGGTCTCTGGTAAACATGGCTTCCACAGCTCCAAGGTCACCCTGTGACCTCAGCAGGAACAGCAAGGGTTTGAAGAGACAAGCTCTCGCATGCCAGCTCCACTGCCATGGACATGGTAAAGGCATAAATGCTCATGAACAAACCCTGACCTCTGTCCGAACAAATCTGGCTGAGAGACGGGGAATCTGCGTTTAAGCTTTTGATAGCATGGATACTTCAGTCCACAAACAATAACTGTGAGTTCAAAAGGGATAACAGGTTAATTAAGTCCTGTAATTGAAAATGTATGACCATTTAAACACAGGCTAAATGTGGGTTCGATCCTCCTCTATGCATATCCCCTAAAAGATTAAAATAGACATGTATTAAGTCAGGGGAGAGGACCCCTACCTTAGTAAAGAGGACATGCAATAACACACAGTGTGTGAAGTAGCTTCATGGCTAACACACCAGGCTGCCTGAAATACAGGGGCACACAATGGACAAACGGATGACAGGACGCAGCAGAATCTATCCTGCCTTACATAATCCTGTTGGATCATTTCATGGGCCCCATCTTGAAAAGAGCGGCACAGAAAAAAAAGGCAACAGAGCACTAAGCTCTACACACCAAACCCCCCCCCCCCCCCCCTTTCCTTACCCTATGATCTGCCACCGTTAGGGCTATTTTATGCTGATTTACTGGGTGAGAGGATGGGAACTGCTGCTGGAGTGTGATACAGGACCGAAGAAAAGGGACAGGAAGAGAACAGGGGAGGGGGTCCAATGTTTGTAACTTTTGGCAGCCATGCTTACTTTTCGCAGTGATTGGCCAGGTTTGCATTGGTATCAAAATAGGGGGGGGGGGGGGGGGGGGGGGGCTTCAACACAATAAAAGCACAGCAAATTGACAAAATTCACAGCAAACATATTGTCTTGTTGTGGAGAAGGAGCACAGGTTATATTATAGGAAGTTGCCTGGAGATTAATTTCATTTTTCCTGTCGCCTTTTATTTATCTCTTGTACCACTGATTCCAGTGCTGTATGATGAATAGCTTCATGATTTACATTTGCTGCTCTAATCAAGTTTCTACTACTCTTTTTCTCACATGGTAAGACGAAGACACACCATAGGGGCTGATTAGCGTACACCTTAGGAAAAGCTATAGAAGATTAGACTGATATAAGATCATGTCACATGACTGAATAGACATGAAATCAGCCGAAATCACACTTACAGTAAGCACTGAATATTGAATTCAGTATAGAATGGAGGAACATACAGTGGTGTAGAGTGATACAGAGAAGAATGATTAAAGATAGCTCTGGAGGCAGAAGAGAGCTGTAACAACACACAGCTGAGGACCTGTGAGATCTGTAGAGCTCGAGCAAACACCTTATCTTTCATACCAGCGCTTTCCTCTGCGTCTTTTGAGCACTTTCCTTTCTCTAAAACCATCTGTTATTGTTTCTGTTTCGCTCCACTTTCACATTTCTCTTCCAATCATTTCTCCTCCTGCTTTTCTTATCCACTGTCTTTCCTCCTCCATATTACTTGATTTTTTCCCCACTGTAAATGTAAGTCCTTCTCCTAACCTCTCTCAGTTTCCCATGTTTGCCTAATTTTTGCTATTCCTTCAACAACCTTTGTTTCTCTTCATCCCGCCCTCCCCTGCGCAGCTCTCTGTCCTCTACACTTCTGCACCCGCTCTCTATTTTTTGCACTCTCTTTCCTTCGAATACTCCTCCCTTTGGACGTGCTGGGCGTGTGGTGGAAGCAAGAGGGGGCCTGAATGGGGTTAAGGCTGAAAGTTGAAGGTTACAGAGGTGAAGAGGACCCCCGCTGCTCCGCCAGGGGACACAAATGTCACCATGACAGATCCTCCACTGGTTAATCCACCCTCCCCTTTTTCGATACACACATTAACACACTAGAGCTCCATGACACAGACCAACAATTACAACAATTTATTCCTGAATAATGCAACTGTCATCTTTGACATATGCAAAAAAAGCATGTGCTAAATTTAAATTATTTTCAGCACATACTAAATATATTTTTGGTTCTAATGACATCAGAATCAGAATCAAGTGTATTGCTATAGGTACCTTTACACATACAAGGAACTTGCTTTGGTATCTGGTGGTGGGAACATACCAAATAATCTAAACAAATTAGTTGCAAAGTAGGTCAAACAAATAAGAAATATATAGGGATAATACAAAATAAGTATTTTTAAGAAACAATTTAGCATTACAAATGGATGCTCAAGACAAGTATTTACACCAAATTGAAATGTTACTATACAAATAACCTTAAAAGCTACAAATCAAAAACCCTTATAGGACAAGGCAAACTACAGTGGATTATATTTTAAAGTGGAGGGCTGTGCAGACATGTGCAAAAAGCAGTCGGAGAGTTGAGCATGATCATGGCTCACAGTATTAAGAAAGACAAAAAGAACAAGATGTTGTTCACATGATGTGCTTTAATGTAATGCATAATGTTTTTGGGGTGGATAAAAGTCAGTGCTTGTGATTTTATGCACTGAAATAGTCAACAATTGTAATGATTTGATTTGAAAACCATGAGATCACCGCAAAAACATTTTTGTCAGCAGCATCTGTGCATTCGACTTTTGGGGGTTTTGCGTTTTCAAAACCCAGGCTGTCGGTTTTACACTTGCATTATATGAATGTTTCTGGCTTAGTTACGTGGTCATGAAGCATTTTCTGCATGCAACAGACACATGTAGCTGTCAATTACAATGCAACACGACAAAGTTAGAGACAGAAGGGTCTGGAGGAAACCAGCAATGCCATCTGCAAACATAAGCATGAACCCACATGCACACGATGCTTTGTTAGACATCAGCCTCTCCGTCACCTATCAGACGAAATGCAGAAGATTCAAAATGTGTTTATTGTATTTCCTACAGTTGAGAAAATCTATAAAGAGCTGTTGCAAACCGTATAAAAACAGTCCGTTTGATTTGACACCAGTGGCAGCTCGATTGACAGGGGGAAAACAACCTATAGCATATTCCACCCTGGTGGCGTGTAAACAGATCCAGTGGGTGAGAATTGAATTGAAATCACCTATCCAGAGATAGATTCCTCCATTCTCACCTCAGGAAATGGATACGAGGCAAATGTGAGGAGAAGCTGGAAGAGTGACCATTGGTCTCTGTTTGGGCAGTGCATGTGTGTGTACGGTGCAAGAACACGCATGTTTACAGACAGATAACAAGCTCAGGAGTGAATATTTACTGTATAGCATGTCCGATGATCTCTGAGGGCTTCAAGCGTGGCTGACCTCCAACAGTCACGATGGGGGCAACATGCGTGAAGCCCCTGAGCCGTGACACAGATACTGGGAGGGGGGGGGGAGGTGGTAGATATGGGGGGAAAATCAATGTTTTGGATATTCCTGAGACGCCTGTCTTTAAAAAGTCGAAGGAGGAGAGTGAGCGAGCTGAAAGGAGGGTTAATAGGTGAAGGGTGCTGGGAACTGAGAGCAGGGCAACAGGGAGAGAGGGGGAGAAATTGGATGGATTGCCTGTGTGGGAGGTAGATCTCTGCCTCTCTCCACTGACACCACTTCTCTACTACCTATTCAGGTGGATCATTAAACTTGGTGGGATTAAACAGAATAAATGAGCAAGATATATGTTTGCCGAAAAACCTGAGAGTTGATAAATAAGCCTACCCCTTCATGCCTTATTTCTTCTAATCTCTACATAAATCTATGGATACTGGCACTTCCAAGTAGGCTAAAAATGAAAAATGCTGGCATCCTTATCTTGGCATAAATCTACCTTTCTTGGGATTTCCAAGTAGGCTAAAAATAAGAAGTTGGCAGAGCATGTCATTCCTAATGCTGCTGGCTGGGAGAATAGGTTGGCGTGTAACACCGGTGTGTCAGACACTGCCCAGCCATGCACGGCAAGTTTCTTAACTTTAAGCTATTTTGTCACCAACCTTAAAAAGTAAAACCCAACTTACTGACTTACTTTGCAAAGGCTATTTTTATAAAGCTTCATATCATTCAAACTACTGGGAAAAGCATATGATAAACATGAAATACACCCACATGGCAGAGGCCTGTGCTTGTGTTTCTATAGGATCACCTTCGCAGCTCAATAACAGTGCAGTGAATACATGGTTCTGGCTTTAAGACTGAGAAAAAATGCAGTCAAACACAAAAAGACCTAACCCTAAATCCAGTGTGAATACACATTTAGATGAAAGCCTCTAGTTTATAATTCTCTATACTATGCGAATCAAACACAGACTTAGAGCCCTCATGGCCATCCAATGTTCTAAAGGCATAAAAAATGCACTTTTTTCACCTTACTCCATGAACGGCTGAATGTGTGTTGTGAGTGAATAGGGGGCCTGTTTGTTAAGAGAGGCCAAATCCCATATGGTGAACAGCAGCTCCTCTGGTGAGAAGAGAGGCTGTGAAAGCCACCGGCAGCCCCTCTCCTCCATCCGTGCTCAGGAGATGAAGGGATGTAGCGCCTGCCTCTCCTTGTTCCGCCTTTCTCTCGCTCCCTTTGCCTCCTCTCCTCCCTCTTTCTTGGCCAGGGGTTAAACTGCTGCACTCTAACCTCCTTGGCAGTGATTTCATTCACTGCGTTTCTCCTGCTCGCTCTCTCATCTCTGAGAGAGATTTATTTCACAGTATGTAGTGGATTAGGCCCCCTTGTACGCCCTCGGACAAAAGCATTGTTTTAGCACTAGCCTGTTGGCTCTAACGGGAGGAAGCTACCGCTACTAAGCATCCACAATACGGCCATTGTGGACACAAGCTGTAGGACCCTGCCTCGGAGGCCGTCTAGACTTTGAGCCTGGGCCGATTGGAGAAACAGAGGGAGAAAATCCCATCAGGCAGTGGAGTGAAAGTTAACTAAGGTAACCTGCTGTGAACCTGATGAAGATGTCAAGCCAACATATGGTAAAAAATGTCTATTGTCAGAAGAAGGAGCTTTCTTCCCTCTGAGGGAGGGTACGGTGGAGGAGGAGGAGGAGACGAGGGGAGGCTAAAGAAGACTAGGGGGGGTGCACAACCTAAAGGAAGGCATAACTGTGGTGGTCATCGTTTTACTTCTGGATCAGTAGCCTCATTCTGGCCCAGAGGAGGCCAACCCCTAAACTCACAATTAAAAGGAGTAAGCAGATTAACTGGCATCTTTCAAAGGCCAGCAAAGAGAAAACACACTCACAGACGTTTTAAAACATTTTTTTCTCCCCCTTTGCCCATCATGTCTAAGACTTCACACTGCAAATGGCATTACATTTCATGCTGATTTACTAAGCAGAGTTTTCAGAAAAGAGAAACTTCTTACACGATGATATGGTCCTTACGTTTGCTAATACTGATTGGTCACACTATGTTGTTACAAATGAGGACTGGGGACTTTTGGAAAGAGTGCAAGCCTTCGGTTAGTTAAAAACAACTAATTGGATTAAATTAGAACCGATTTGTTTTTGACATTTAATTGTTATCTACAACTTCACTGTGACAAAAATGCTGGTACATGACATATAAGAATATATCATCAATTGTAAAAGGCACATCAAATACTTCATTATACTGGTCTAGATCCGGTTTAGAAGTAGGTCTCAATTTGGAAAAAAAGGGTGAGGAGCGTTTTAATTCCAAAGCTTGAAAATTTGAATAAAACAAAAAGAAAACAACCTCTAAGGTAGAACCTCCTTTACCAGCCAAAAGGAAAATCAACTGGCAGGCTTCACATGTGAGAGATGCTGGCCTGTGGGGATTTATAAGCCACTTCTACAGCTGCATCAGAAAAAAGGTAAACAACAGCCTCAGCCACTGGAAGGAGAAGAAAGAAAGAGCTGCATGGAGATGATGTGACCCTATTAATGCCACATTAGTTGTTCCGTCTTCCCAGAAAAATGCTTCAGTGGGATGAGCTGAGAGGCTGAGAGAGCGAGAGAGAGAGAGAGAGGGACGGAAAGAGAGACGTGAAAGCGATACTGTCTCCAGGCTAGTTGGGATGCAACCCAATTTCACAGCTTCACGAATGAGTGGCACAGCATATGGATGCAACCTTTGTGACAGCCTCTGTGTATCACCACATATCAGCGTTGATATTCCCAGTCAGATTCCATACTGGTCCAACATTATGTCAAACACTGGCTCCGCATGACTGCATCTTCAACACAGCACACAGGCAGCATGTTTGTTGGGGGGGGTGTTAGCCTCCTAAGCTAAAGAAAACAAACCAGATCTCCCTAGACAGACTACTCTCCAACTCTTTCTTCACCGTATGATGTGCAGTTGCCGCAGAATAACAACATCTAGTGCTGACATTAAAGCATTATTGTGCCCTAAAATCTGAGATATAACCTGAAATCTGAGATATGACCCAGATATTTATTTCCGAAGAGGTAGCTAAGTTGCAACAGTACAGGTTAGTGGTGGTGATGGAGGGATTCCATTTCTGGATGTCACCTGGTTGGCTTAAAAAACAACATTTCTTCACAGAATCACATAGGATGTATGTATGTGTATATATATTTTTATTATTTATAATTATTATTTATTTATATTCATTTTGTTTTAATTCCAATTCCAATGTATTCATATTCTTAAGAATCAGAAGTTAATTTAATTAAAAGGTGTATGCCATTATATTATCCTTATATCAGTGAAGTAAAATGGTCGTAACATGACAATAATTACGTTGATCACAATTTCTATGGGACATTATATCATCCTAACAAAAGCAGTTACAGTGGCAGGCCTATTTGAGTGGAGTCTCATTTTAAAAACAACATTGCATTTTGTTTTTGGATTTACAACTTTTAAAGTTTAAGAACGCCACTGATCAGGTCATTGTCACTCAATTACACACGCTTAGGGGAGAGTTCCTTTGCTAGTGTTTGAGGTGGAGGTTGCAGCATCAGAGAAAACAGTGTGTGTAGCACAGCAGCTCCTTGAGGTGTGGAGAGGATCGATCTCAGTTAATGTCAGATGGCACAGCACCCAGAGGCAGCTGCATGGTGCTGATGACAGTGTAAAGCTTTGCCTTTGGCGGCTACATGCTTGGTGCTGCTGAGCTGTGATTTGAAGTTCACATGCAAAGGCTGACAGACAGACAGCTCTCAGTCAGGCAGGCAGGCAGGCAGGCAGGCAGGCAGGCAGTCAATCTTTCCACAGGGATGACAATACATCTGTATGTGTTAAAAGCCTACAATACTGCCTAAACACATTTACAGAGGTCTCAATGCTCTGCAGGACTGACGGACGAAATACTGACAGAAAAATACACTATCCAACAACTGAAACCTAGACTCACACACACACACTTCCCCAAACGTAACTGACTTTAGCAAAAATAAAAGTGAAAGACTTCAGGCTTTGGGGAATCAAAACTTTAGAGAATATTTATTCGGCCATTTTAAGAAAAAAGGCCCTTGCCATCCAGAAAATTCTACACTTGTCCATCGATTATTATTCCTGTGCTTGATGGTGTTTAAAAAACACATTTTAACCGCACTGGACCCATTGATAACAGACTGTCCCAGCTTTAATTCCCTTAAACTGTAGCTCAATACAGATAGCTGCTAAACCAGTCATTTACTGGTTGGAATATACTTCATTACAGCTGCAAAGAAAACCATTTTTAGTACATCTTTTTTTAATTACTTTGTTTCATAAAAACTATTAAAAAAAACTGCTTATCATACATCGTAGAGCCCAAGATGAGACCGTCTAATGTTTTATCTAACTACTCCCTGAAAAAAATCTACTTACAATGATACAAATAGAGAAAATAACAAATCCTCACATTTGAGAAATAAATGCTTGGCATTTTTGCTTGATGACAGTTTTGGTCAAAATATCATAACACTATTATAGTATATTAACAGTATCGTTTTGAAAACCAGTTGAAACTAGTTGTTGCTGTTCTAAGAATGTTTGAATTTCAAAACAGCCAGATTAATGACTAAACGATTTATTAGTTAACACCAATATCTCCCGTAAGATTGGATGTAATCCTGGAGTATTTTCTGTAATTTCCCCAGGAACACGTTTTAAGATTCTATCCCAAAGTATAAGGTCTAAGGATAAGGGATTCATATGCTGTACAGAGTATGAAGCCCATACAGCGTGCGTGCGTGCATGCGTGTGTGTGTGTGTGAGCATGCATGTGTCTGCATGCGTGTCCATCTACTGTATATGTGAAAAACAAAGACTTTGTGGATGAGTTACATGATTTGCAATGATAAATGGTCTCGGACATTCACGAAGACATCTAGATTGACCTATATTTTCCGTCTGAAAAATAGGCCAGAACCCAAATTAAGGGCCAGTAGGGCAACTACATGCATGTAAACACCATCATCTTCACAGTAATTGTGTGGTGTTAGGCAACATGGAAGCAGCCTTGGATGGAGAGACGTAGCCTCAGGGCATGGCTGTTGACATGTAAATAGTGGGGACAGAAGCTGAGATGACAGCACAGACAGTGGGCTTGTACTACTAGTTCTGCTTGACTTGGGTTTGGCATTGGTCACAACAATTAAGGTCTAAAGGACAACAGTCTACATGTCAGGATACCAGTACTCATATCATGTCAATAAGTAGGTTGATTCCCTTAATTGCCGAGGAAAATACATTTCTGTCTTTATCATCATTCATCTTTTAGATCATTGTACGTCAGTCTATGGCAGCAGCCCTTAGAGACCACAACATCCTTTGTAACAATCTCTGCCTTTATCTGCTTCTTCTGTTTGTCTAAAAGTGTGGTTTTAAGAACACTGGGATATCTGTCTGCAGTCTTCCAAGCAAAATGAATACTCTTCCTTTTACGGCATGAGTTGTTTTGCCAATAATACAGATAAGAAATAACTAGACATCCATAATATGCATAGTCGGACTGAACCATAAATCAAAAACACAGACAGGTAAAGGTTCCAGTAGGAAAATGCTTAAAGGTCACCTATTATGCAAAATCCACATTTTCATGTCTTTTATACATAAGCATGTGTCCCCTCTGTGTAAAGAGATTCTGAAAGTTTCAGGAAAAAAGATTCGCTCACTCTTTGTCCTGATCCATTTATATAAAAACCTGTCTGAAAATGAGCTGATCAGATTTTGGCCACTTTATGATGTCATAACGATTTTTTGGCTTGTGTAAAAGTATCACCTGAATCTCCTCCTAGAGCACCATTGTGTTCTTTTTAACCAAATATCTCTCAGAGGGGCGTGGGGAGTGGATCCTTATTTTCATCTAAAGTAACAGACAGAGAATCAGCACTTTTGAAACAGGGCTGAAACAGAGGGGATTATGGGATGCTACAATGCATGATCTGTTTGGTATTTGGAGCCAAACACTTCAGAGACATGTTTTGTATATATCTGAGACCTATAATATATTGATGAAAAACAATATAATAGGGGACCTTTAATATGGGTACAAATAATTCATATTAAAAGCTTTATGATCCTCTTTTTATAATTGTGTCTGCACACGGAGGAGAAGTGGGCAGGTTGGTGTAGTCATTAGAAGTGAGTCATGCTTAAATCCTGTTAAAAATCCTGTCATTATAAAATATGCTCAAAATGACAGTCACCAAAGTCAGATTTTTTAGCAGAGCTTTTTTTTTGTTGCTGAAATCCAATTTGCCAGACTAGGAACAGATTAACATCACTAAAGCTACATTAAAGCAGGAGCTACACTAATCCTGTTCATTTGTGGGCTAAACTAGGCCACATTGGTATTACATGCATAAGAACCAGCCAATCATTGTTCTTTGACTGAATACTTGTTGTCTGTGGGGGTGTGCGTGTGTTTGGTTGTACATGCATGTGCCATCTGCTGAGCTGAACATATATACATGTGGACTTCTATTGTCATGCTTTGATTGGATACATGTGAAGAAGAGCTTCGCTTCAAGATGACACTAGCAGTTTTTTGGAAGCTAAAATTCAGCTGGACGTTATCCTAGCCTTTGCATCGTGCTTTTTATTTTTAAACACACAAAATTCCCACAGCTCTCTGGAGCATAACTTAAGAGTGGTCACGAGGGAATAGATTCATCTGCCATCACACGAAGATGCATAGCACACAGAAACACACAGACAAAAAAACACGGCACCGACAACAATGCTGCGAGGCTCCAAGAGGGGGTGAGGTGATGAAACTCTACTGCATTCATCAAAATCATCACCTTTTAAATCATTGATCGGGTCCTTATTTTTCCCCCTCTTTTTCGCCGTAAAAAGGGGAAGTCTAAAAATAGCCGGTGAGCGTCAGTGCCTAGAAGTCTTTCCATGTTCTCCCAGGCTGGCAGCATTAGTGAATTCAGATGAGCCTCCTGCAGCTCCCACAGCCTCTGTGTCTCTTTCTCATGCACGGTCACACACATCCACGCAGCCGTGCACACACACACACACACACAGCTATACATGCACAACACACACTATTCACTTAAACATGTACCTGCTATCACACATGAAAAACAGTTTGTCCCTGGAGTTTTACCACGGCATACGTGAGTGGAAAAGCTCAGCCAGCAACCCCCTCCGTATCTCACCTCTCAGTTTATAGACTAGTGCCATCAGCATATCCACCACCCCCTTCATCCTCCCTCTCTCTCTCTCCCCCATATCCCTCACTTCATCCCCAACCCCACCCTGTTTCATTTTGCCCCAGTTCTTCATGCTTTGGCCAATAATACTTTGCGCTATGAAGAAACAACAGAAAAGTCCACTCACAGCTGTCCTGCTGGACGTGGATGCATGTGTATCAGTTTGTGTGTGTGTGTGTTTGCCAAAACATGAACGTAGCGAGGTCACCACCTGAAAGGTCCCAGTGACTTGTTCCCTCTCTCCATTCTCCCTGTAGGGCCCGTCTGTCAATGTAATAGGGAGGCTGTGGCTCAGTGGTTAGTGTGCTGAACTTCGAATCAGGGGATAGCAAGTTTGAGTCCCACTGCAGTCAGCATGTCGTTGTGTCCCTGGGCAAGACACCTCACCTCAAATTGCTCCTGTGGGGATTGTCCACAGTACTGAATGTATGTAAGATGCTTTGGATAAAAGCGTCTAACAAATGACATGTAATGTAATGTAATGTAATGTAATGTAATGTAATGTAATGTAAAGTGATAATCAGAAAGGGGTGCGAGATGGATTGCGCCTTGTATGTGACTGTGCAAACAACGTGTGATCACAAAGAAAAGTTGCTACGTGAGAAAACGAACATGAAGAGTCAGGACATGAGAAGTGTGATTAAAATGTGTGAGTGTATAAAAGGCAGATGTTCATGGACAGAATAAATGCAGAGGATGGCAATGGCGGCAGGTTTTGTGTCTACACAGACGGAGCCATTTCCCTCCCTGGTGTTTCATTAGCGTAAGTTTCTGCTGTTGAATTCTCCTGCATTTTCTATTCTTCTGGATTCAATTTTCCTCTGTGCCTTGGTAACAACTAACATGTCATGTGCCTGCACTGGCCTACAATGTATTCAGACAATGCCACATTATTTATTTTTGGTTTGAGCTTTACCATTTAATCTGAACCCGAACAGGCCAGGGTGAAGACAGCTGGAACTGAACCCAGTAAGCAGCAGGCCACCACACAGCTACTGAATGGATGAGTGATTGCGAGCAGCGAGCTACAAATGACTGCGGACACGGACAAAAGAACAAGACAGTGGGGCACTGAGAAAAGCAGTCACACCAGTATACGGCCAACTTGTCATTAAGATAACCAAAATGGATAAACAAACAAGTGTAATGGTATATTTTACTGTATTATACAGGCAAACTGGTGATGAAAAACCTAGCATTTGAAGAAATATTCCCCTTGAAACTGAATTCCCACTGCTGATTAAATCAAACACTAGCCTTATATTGATATCTGAACATATCAATATAAAATCAGACAAATTTGAATTGTGTTATCATTGAATCCCCAGTTTTGGCTCGATTACATAGATTTCATGCAGTAATGTTATATCACCTATACATTCAATATGCTTATTGCAGTTAAAATCTAAAAAATAAATAACGTTTTATTTTATTTCACTTGAGCCTTTATGATGCAGTTGAAACTTTTTTTAAATGTGATTGTGAACTTCCGTCGTATGATGAAATAAGCCCCACCCCACTTATTTACCGACACTCTTTGTGCTAGGTAAAATAGGTGTTTTTCTGCTGAAAGTTAGACTGTGCGTCAGACATCATCATATAGACAGACAGGGGACATCAAGGGGGAGGGTATTTCTCAGAGTTCATTCACACTGTGGTTGATACCTTACCATAGCAGGGAAGTGAGGGACTTCCTCATTTCAGTCCAGAGGAAACCGATAGATCTAACTCAGATAGTATTTGATTCGGTGTAAAAGAGCCAATTTAGCAAAGTCATATGGGTGAGACAAAAGAGAAGGGCAGATAAACAAAGTGTGAGACCCCAGGTCCTTTCAGGAGTGTGAGTGGAGGAGTGTGGCCTCTCTAATGACCAATCAACACCCTCCTTGCTGCCATGGCATCTGTTAGTACTCCAATGGCCTCCCGTCTGAGTGTGAGCCTGCCGTGAACTCAACACGCTGCCGAAATCCAATCAGACTGCAGAACCGGCAAAGCGTGGGTCAAGGAGCACTTCTGACATTTTGCAGAATGTCAACGTTCAACCTTTTCTAAAAGTTATATTATACAGGAGTTTTGTTCCACGAATACGAAGGGTGAAATGGGAAAGAGGGGAAGGCAAAGGAAAAAAAGAAGGAACATCACAGTGCTGCTTGAGGGCGCTACAGTAGGAGATTGATAACAAACTAGAGAACAGTAGGTGACACCGTGAGACCTTTCGCATCTCAGGGAAATAAATGCTCTCAGGACACAGAACAAAAGTAAAAGTAACTTTTCTTAGTTCTACTGAAGCTTTAAGGCTCCCGGAAATCAAGGAGAGAATTTTGTCTACTCTATAGTATTGCTTTCTGTTCCCCAAACATATGCAAGTGCATCCTCCTGCAGATTATTCTAACACTAGTAAGAAACTCTCTTGAGATACTGCAGCAAACAATAAACCTTTCACTAATTTCTTACCAAAAAAGACACATAATCTATGATAAACTGACGGGCGCTGACATGAGATTAAAACAAGATAACAAAAACCCTGTCACTCTTCCTCTAAGGCCCCGGCCACACGAGGACGATAACGGTCGTATCTGCTACAGTTCACTATCAGATAGACGGTTCGGCCACACGAGTCCGTCTTCTTTTAACTGCTGATTCTGGGAATTCTGCTGTGCTTGTGCTTTTAGATTTGTCTGCTGCTTTTGACACCATTGACCACCAAATTATTTTATCACGCCTTGAACTGTGTGTTGGAATTAAAGGTAATGTCCTAAAATGGTTTCAATCCTATCTGTCAGAAAGGACCTTCTCTGTGCATCTTGGCCAGTATTCTTCAGCTGCAGCCCCACTAGCATATGGGGTCCCTCAAGGTTCTATCCTAGGCCCCATTTTGTTCAGTCTGTATTTACTACCTCTGGGGTCAATTTTTAAAAAGCATAACATTTCTTACCATTGCTTTGCAGATGATCTGCAGGTATACCTGCCTATAAAAGCAAATAAGAAATCTAGGATTGCCTTGCTTAGCTGTCTGAAAGACATAAAATCATGGATGGAAATCAACTTCTTGACTCTCAACGAAAACAAGACAGAGATTATAATATTTGGACAGTCTGAACTCCTGGATGGCTTTAATAGTGTACTCGGCCCCTTAGCCTCCTACAGCCGTCCCTCTGTGAGAAATCTTGGAGTCATCTTTGACAGCTGTTTTAAATTCGACAAACAAATAAGCTCAGTTGTCAAGACAAGCTTCTTCCAGCTGTGGCTACTGGGGAAGGTAAAGGCCTATCTTCCTAGTAAGGAATTTGAACAGCTAATCCACCTATTTATAACGTCTCGTTTAGACTATTGTAACTCCCTGTATATTGGTGTTGATAAGTGTTTGATCCGTCGCCTGCAGCTGGTCCAAAATGCGGCTGCACGCCTTCTTACTGGGAAGAGACGTTATGACCACATCACACCCGTTTTGGCAGACCTTCATTGGCTTCCGTCAGTTACAGGATCCAGTTTTAAATCATTGCATGGACTGGCACCACATTACCTGTCTGAGTTGTTGCACCGCCATGCTCCAGCTAGAGCACTGCGATCAGCTCAGCAAAATATGTTGGTGGTTCCTCGGTGCAGGAAAAAAAAACGAGGTGACAGGGCTTTCAGTGTTGCAGCTCCCAGACTGTGGAACAGCCTCCCATTACAGTACATATCCGGACTGCTGAGTCTATTGAACTTTTTAAATCTCAGCTAAAAACTCACCTCTTTGCACTGGCTTTTAATACTAGTTGAACATTACATTTTTACATTTGTATGTGTTTTTTAATATGTTTCTAGTTATTGTGCTTTTTATCATGTTTTTAATTATTGTTTTATTAGTGTTATTTAATATTGTAGTTATTGCCTGTACAGCACTTTGGTCAACTGAAGGTTGTTTTAAATGTGCTATATAAATAAATAAAGATTGAGATTGAGTCCGACATGGAAACGCAGAAAACGATAACGATAACGGGTCCCAAGGTGGGTAGATCTGCAAACGAAACGCTCTGGGGGGGCAAACGGCTCCGTGTTTACGCCTATACGATCATTTCCTGATAACGATGACGCAATAGCCCCGCCTCTCCCACCTCTCCTGCTCAGAGATCAGCTGCTGGGCTGTCAGAAGAGGGGGAGGAAAAGAGAGGCTCCGTTTATTATTCTTATATTATTATATAGAGTCGTTATCAATTTGTTTTAAAGCTCAATAAATAACAAAGAAGACCTTTGACATGCACTTTTCAAATTTTGTCCGGAAGATTTCAACTTTAACGGACATGTTGACCGGCGAAAAAAAATCTAACTGAAACTCTGCCGCACGGTCCCCTCGCCCCTTGGAGGAGGCAGAGAGGTGGGTGTTTTCATCTGCTGGTGGACTACCGGAGAGATTTAGAGCAGGAGAAAACGCTTGCCTCGGGGAGGGAGAAAAAGAGCCAGAGCGGAGAATAAACAGAAGGGCAACCATGGCAACCATGCGCGGGAAGTCTTCTTCGCTGCTTTTGTGGCAGGAGTACAGCGCCACTTACAGGCCCGGCATATGTACTACAGCGTCTCCAGCGCTTTCGAGCGGTCTCGTGTGAACGGACACGTTTCTGGTGCGTGTGGACGGAAGCCTTTTTTTAAATCGATTTCGGTCCGTTTGCGTTATCGTCCTCTTGTGGCTCCAGCCTAAGGCTAGAGGGAGTCATGTGATGTATAGATTGTAAAGTATGATGCTAGTCTGTAGTGAGGCATGGAAAAAGCATTCACAATCCTTTAGATCGCTTGTGGCTCTCTCTTCATCTGACATGCAATTTTGAACTGAGGGAGCAATGAAGAAAAAAGATACTTAAGTGTACACAGAAACACCATGTAAGGCAAATGACAGAAACAAGAACCAGAGCCAGATTTTAAACCCAAGACTGTCGTCCTGTATGCATCAGCTCTAGCCAAACTGCTCTTAATTAAGTTTTTTTTTTAACAGTAAATCGTTCCCCCCTAATTGCAGCATGAATGTTGCAGTAAAATTGATACACCAGTCTATTAAGTTTATTGCTTTGTTACTTGGAACAATCTGGCTGGAGGGAGCGGGCGAGGACAGGTAGCATCTGTCCCCACCTACTGCCTTGGCAGCATTAGCGTCATCTGCTAGCTTTGGCAGCATCTTGGAAGCACATCAATATGGCTTTATGTAGCCAGGGCCGCTAGTAGCTAGCATGCCAGTCACGCTCTCAGGCAACGCTCGCTCACAGCCTGAGCATCCACAGAGCACTGAGCCAACAGAGCTAAGCGGAACTGAGCTCGGGCTGAACAGGGAGGCCAGGTCTCCATGGACCTGCATGAGGAAAAAGGGCCAGTGTCTGTCATCTATCGACACATCCATGGTTAGAAGAGTGGGGCCAAGTCCAGATATAAACACTGCCACCATTGTAGCTGGGAGCTTTATTTTCCTGTCTTTTTGTCCCAGCAACACTGCTGATGCTCACGTCAAATCTTAATAACTAATGTGCAATAAATAATATCTGTGAGGTGATGGACTGTTCTGTTCTTACCTGCGCTACTGATGTTATTTTGCTACCACAAGTATTGCCAAAAAACAGGAATCTACCCACTGGAGAAAAAAGTGGGACTAACGGGAACAGTCTCAGAACACTGGAAGAGTTTATTATACTAAATGACATGCTTTAAAACTGACAAATAGTATTCTCCTTGACCACAGTTAGACAAAAACTGGATCTGGATGTCAGTTAGGGCTAAAAGGTCTTGCATCAAAAGCAGCAAAGTCCATGTTATTCAGAGTAGCTGAATAGCCCTGTTGGCTAAACATCAGAGATCTTCAGAGGTCTTACGAGGCTTTGCTTACAGCAGTGTACTTAACAGTCAAATCTGTAAAATGTGATCACTTTACAAAGAAGTACAAAGATAGACAAAGTTTATTTTAGTAGATTTTTTTTGTTGGATTGGATCATTGTCTGGTTTTTATTACTGGAAATACTTAAGACAAAATAAGCTGAATTGGCAACTGCCCCTTTGGAATATCTTTAGCAATGCTTGTTAAGGGATACATATTTAAAACAGCTTCCTGAAAGGTGTCCTGTTGAGTTCTCTGGTAAACTATGTATGTGCACATTCAATACTACTCACTATAACTGACAAAAATGTGAAAGAGGGAAGTAAAGTAAAAAGCATTCACAATCAAGGGATGGATATATAATTATTTGTCAGAATCAGATCATTTATATCATATATATTATTTATAGTAGATTATAAAAATGTCTTCTCATTTTTGTATTCACTAAGGATCGTGAGCTGGCACATCCTGTTTGAGCCACCCAGTTGATTTACACAGACGCCTATAGGACGTGGGCAGTGCTTCAAAACTGACACTCACTCTGTGGCTTGATATTCAGCAAAAAGCCACACAATATGTAAACAATTACACATAATTCTGCACAACTTGTGTGTTGTACTGCAGGATTACAAATTGTGATTACTCGCCAAAATGTAAACTTTTTATGAGTGATAAGTGAATACTTAGACCATCGGTTTAATAAGGTCACTGAAAAACAACGCTTAAAAAAAAAAATGTCTTATTGCAGGCCTGTGTGCAAACATGTGGGCGTTGTCTGCACACATCTCGCTGACTGCTTAAGATGTGAAACCACTTAACACAGGAAGTTATGGGAAAGGTGAACTGGCCATCTAGAAAAAGCAAAGCTATATTTACTGACTACATTACAGGTGTCTCAGTTTGCACTTTGTTTGTGATTACAACAAAGGGGAGTACAGTACACTCTACACTAGTTTGGAATCATGCCATGCTGTCACAGATGCATTGTAGTTTCAGACCTGCAGGACCAGGATGTGGTGGAAAAACAATGTTGCCGCATCAGCAAAACCCTACCCACACCAGACCAAGGTTTCAAGAGGAAAGCCTTTCAGTCACTTCACAGCACGATGGTTCAAACTGGATCGATGATAGAGTGAAACACAAAAACAGGGATGCAGCCAAAATCAATCTAAAATTAAGCTTGTATTCCCTTAACTGTGAGGAGGAGTTTTGAGAAATATGAGCAAGCTGAAACCTTCTAACATTCCTCGAAATGCTCAAATGTTCTACACCATGTTGCTATGACAATTTAATTATAGTCTATCATGGTTGCACTGTTGTTTGTTTGCCTCTGTGAGTTAGTGGTAAGATAATGTGTGAATATGAAGTGGTGCTTTTTGGCAAAGGACTCAAAGTTTGGCTGTAGGAGAAACAGCTCTAGTTAGCGGTGAGTGACTGTGGAGGTTTCATATCTGGCCAAAGCTGTTCTGTTATGACTCATAGCATTAACCCTTTCAGCTCATATTAAAAGTAAGCAACACAGAATTGAGACAAATGCATGCGTTACCAAATGTAAACTGTAATGCCTAAATCATGTATACATCTATAAAAATCCGCTCCATTTAGGCCTAGCACAATGACAGCACAGTTTTAGCGTTCAAGAAGCGTTTCATTACATACAGATGGCAGCTAAAGCCAAGTTAAAGAACGGGAAATTGATCAGATTCAGGGAGAAGTGACTCATTCCTTAAATGGTTATCCGAAACTTCTCCTGTAAAAAAACAATCCACCACAACCCTAAGCCTCGCCTGTCAGACTGTCCACATCTACAACAAAACAATGCCCTCTTACATCCAATCAGGACAGAGACGGCACTTCAGTCATGACTGAGCAGAACTCGTATGTTCAATCTGACCTGAGGAGTGTGCAAACATGGCTCTGTAGCTGTGCCCCAGGGAGCAGGAGTCCGGATATGAGTCTAACCCCGGATCATACATGGGGGAAGTCAGTTATTACAGTGCAGGCCGGTGGTTTATGAGTTGGTTTAAAATCCAATATCAGATGTACATCCAAGGACAACTTTCAGTCTACTCTGGTCAGCTCAGCAGCTGCACAAGTGAACCATCTACATAACACCTCTTTAACGTCAAAACTGAGTGGGCAAAATAAGACAGCTGGTGTAATATGCAGTGAAAATGTTTTTACATGATATTTGACTTATAGGCGAAACTTGATATTGATGTGAAATATAGGTTACTTTCTTTCCTATATTAATAAAAGGCAGAATATGGTGTTGTTATTCATTGGTCACAGTCATTTCCGAGACTAGTCTGAGCACTTTTTGTGAGGGCCTCCATTGCAGGAATGTTTGACCACTGCAAACAGCAGAACGGTTGATGCAGCTTGCTGAACCAAGCGTGATCTTTCTAAAACAATCTGTGTGGGGTCACGGTTACAAGAGAAATGCCTGCACTGGTTAAATTGTGGTCATGCTCAATAACAGAATAGAGCAGACTGGAAATTATGTGAAATAAATGACAAATGCAAAACACTAATAGAGATCTCAAAGCAGCTTACATCTCTTTAACAGCTGAACTCATCGTCAACCTTCTTTAGTCCTTAGGATCTTGACAGTTAACTCTGGAGCACACATAATAACACCCCAGACATAATGATGGCCCTCATTGTGCAGGAAAGACCGGACTCAGTCATGTAGGGCAGTTCTGTGACGCTCATGGCCTTTCTTAAAACACTTCAAAAACACCCCTGTACAGCCTTACAATTACTGTACAACAAACAGTAATTTTCCCGCCCCATGGCTTACAAAAGGATACAACTTGAGGCAAAAAAACAAAGACATCTTTATCAGAATACATATTAGCCACAACTAACAACTGTTTAGTATACAAAAACTTTTTTTACTAGGGAAATTGTTTAGTAAGGAATTTGAGGAAAATGTCCATCAAAATTGACCAGAGGTCAAGGGGACAATTCAAACTTTTGAGGGTCTGGAAACAAAGGCTTTTTGGCATTCTTGCTTGATAAATGAATGGCCAAGTGTAAAAATAGCTGAAGATTAGTTTTACCAACCCGTAAATTCAGTCTGATAGATGTTACAAAATAATTATATTCTACTCTATTTCTTGCTGTCAATTACCTATTTTAATAAAGTCACCTTTGTTCTACGAATGTCAGAAATGCTGATGACACTTTAATAAAGCCAAAGGCAATGTCTTTCTTCTTTCTTGTCTGATTGTAATTGTATGTATTTTAAAATGTGGAATCAGTGAATGATGGGCATGTTTGGCTTATAAAACGACTTTGATGATTTATAATTCATGTAAATAGTTTTAACTGAACATAATCAATGAGTCGTTCAACTAGACCATCATTTATTATGCAAGTTATTAAAGGGTTCAGAAACGTTTTCCTCTCACCTGTCTGTACCAAGCAGCTGGCAGACTGACAGTATATTATTAATGAAAATATTTACATCATCACCTACCTTCATTTTCAGATGTTGGACATGCCACCTGTACAACCAGATCAAATGTTCTCTCTGGATTCTCCCTGCAAACAACAAAACACTGTTTACTCAGGGGAGATAAGTGGCAGCTGTTATCACACACAACCATGGGCAACAAGTGTGTGTTCAGCATTAGCACACGTAGCAACTGTGTTGAATTCCCTTGCATGTGCATTAGTATAACATCAATGAAGTGCACATGCCCTACTTTACCTGACACACTGTCAATAGCGGACAACGTCAATACGAGCATGTTAGCTAAAGCTGGTGGGGCTTTATGTAAGAATGAGGAGTTATCTTATCGGACAACGTGCAATATTTGGACAAACTTTGGTCACAGGACACTGTCGCTGGGTGTCCTGTCCACATGTAATACCCTATGTACGGCTGTGTGTGCTCGGTTAGCGGAGCGGCTAATTGGTGGTCAGCTAACGGACAGAGCAACAGAATGACCCAAATGCTAGAGCCAGCTGGCGGTTAAATCCACGGCTGGAGGGGGCTCGAATTACGGCCAACATTCCTCCGTATTTCACACTCAGCTGCGAGTTAACGCTGCGAGCCGGGGACCACATATTAGCCGTTAGCTCGACAGCTCTATATCAATGAGCGACAGCAAAGGGGGGATTAAAAAACACAAATCTCAGGGGTCTTACTTGATTCTGCTGTCCATGGTTTAGCTACAACATCGCGACAACTCCGTGCTGTCGGCGGCTCTGCTGTGGCTGTGCCTGGCTGTCCGCGAGGATCTCCAGCTCGACCTTCCTCAGTCCCACCCGTCACTTCTTCTGCCTTATCTGACACCTCTCGAAAGTTGCCGCGACCGCATGCTTGGAGGTGGGACAGTGTGGGAGTTTGTGCCGTCCTTCTGCCGTTAGATGTAGCCTGAATCCACAGTTCAGCACCACGGCGGATATTTCCCACAACAAACAGCACTCCAGGAAGTGCTGTCAAAGATTTGGTGACGTCAGCGCGTCAGATGAGCACCTTGCTGCTTCTGCCTGCAAGCATCTCTGCTCCACTTGAAATGAGTAACCAGCAGGATACACACAGCAGACCTCAGCCGTGTGATTCATGCTTTTAAAAAAAATGGTTTCCCTACGAGACTGTATTATTCGTTCAGTAATTGTGGCATCGGTAGCCTTTAGCAGTTGCTACAAAAGTGGGGTCCTCCTGGGACCATCAGGGGTCCTTGTGAGGGCTTCCAAAGTATTAAAATATGTTTTGGCCACTTAAGGGCTGACTAACAACCTACAAAGACAACATTGCTCTAAATATATTTTTAAGTTATTATGTTTAACATCATAGCAAACAGTTGCCTATACATTTAGATATACCAAGTAATATTTGTATTAATTTTCATTCAGTATTTTCATTATGGATTAGTCTACAAGTTATTTTCTGGATCAATAGTTTGCTTTATAAATTGCCAAATAAATGTCAGAAAGTATTTAACAAAAAATGTCCACCCCAATTTTAAATCCATGGTGATGTGTACAATCATTGCATCATTACTAACACTCGATGTGTTGTTGATCTTCACCATGTAATAGGGAATTATATGGTTGCTTAGCTGGTAAAAATACGATTTTATATGAAATTTATAATAATATTAACAATAATGCATACATTTATTTACCAGTTGATAGCTAGGCAACGCAATTTGTTTGTTTAACATGATAAGTGAGCAATGACCACAACTTATCATGGGTAACTTCATTTAAAAGAAGCATAGAGCTTCTGAAAACCAGCTTTTGCCTTCATATTTCTTAACCAGCGTTAAGTTGCATTTGAACAAAGCCTGAAGCTTTGAAACACAGGCTTATGACTAAATGGCTGTCAGCCATGGTATGTGTGGGGAAAGTGAAACAGTAGTGCTTGCCTCTATTTACCACCACAGAAGTGCCTTAGAGCAAGGCTTTTAACCCCCAAATGCTCCAGTGCACACAGACTGTGGGGGGCAGTTGAAGTTGAAGAAGACTGGCATGATCACTTGACTTTATCCTGCATAATAACAGTGTGCCATGTCTAAATGCTACTTACAGTAACCATGTTAGACGCCAGTAGTCCGTGCATGAAATAAATGCTGAAGTCGCAATACATAATTCAGTTACATAAGCTTTTGAACATTCTCTGTGTCAGGCACACAAACCATGAACTGTTTGGAATCAGTGTTACGTCCCAGCAACATAAAACCAGTTGTACTTAGTATAAATAAAGTTGTTTAATGAAAACTCTAATTAAATTACATACGAGCAGCTTAACATCAGCCTATACTGTATATGACTATTAAATCTGCTTCAGGACTGCACATTAAACACGTTGTTCATGAATAAGCTGAGTCACTGGCCCAAGGGGAAATCCATCCTAAAATGATAGGATTTATTTAATGTTGCACTACTCATTGATTTAATTTAGTAATTTAAATGAGACAACCCCTTTCCGATTCATAACTGTGAAACTTTATAATATTAAAATCATTAATTTTGGCATTATTTAGGTAAAATATATAGTATGATCTCTGAGATCATATGAGTCTAAAGAGTCAGTAACAAATTAATTATTGGTTGACCAGCGCCCTAAAGTGACACCTGATGACATGATCAATTAGCATTGAAAATCTTTTAATTTCCTTTTTAAGGGTAATATTATTCGTTTTTTCATGGATGTCTTTCTATTCATCCTAAATATGCAGTGCCATGTAAATCCTTTTTTAGGGTGGGCTTTCCTTTTATTGTTTGCATGTTTATGCAATATTTGTCCCATGGTAAATTGAAACCAATGGCTTAGATGTACATCTCTCTCCTCTCCAGAGAGTCTGCCTGGATCCCAGCCAGATTTCTTCAGGCTGACTGGAAGGTAATTAAGTGGCAGCAGACTGGGGCATGCTGTTTCAGGCATCCATATGAAATGATAATGGCTGCTGCCTCACCAAAAAAGAAAAACACAATATGACACACATAAACACAAACAGAAACATACATAAAGCTAGAGTCTTGGACATTTTGAACCAGTGAGATATCACATTTCAGAGAACTGTAAACAGTTATCTTAACCTCAAATAGAAAAAAAGGACAATATGATGTTCCATTGTTTTAAATCCCTTGAAATATGTTTCTGATTTGCTTCAAACATTTGACCTAGCTGAGGTGCACATGATTAAACTCAATCGAAATATCATCACAAGTAATTATAGAAAGAGGGCTTTTGTTTTAAGTTCATTAAAATGCAGCCTTAAAGCCAACAGAAGAGCAACTGCAACATCTTGCACTGTTTCCCAACATTCAGTGCAAAGTGTAACTTGTAAAGCATATGCATTATCTTACATTTCAGCTTGTTTTACTAAAGAAAGAAAATAATCTTGTTTTATTCATCTAGCGTTTTTTGTGTGTACAATGTTCCTCATCGTAAGCATGAATATGTATATTATCATTGATGTGTAATTTGTCTTAGGGTGCATTGACCCCACAGTGTCAGTCAAAAGACACTTGTCAGGTTTCATTACCCAGAGTTCATTTGTAGACACATCAGAGGTGGCTTACAGCGATGGATAACCTTGAGAGGACTCATTAATGTCCACTCATCAACCTTGCAGTGCTTTGTCCAAGTCACTATATAACTATATTATGGGAAGGTGTCTTTGTTTGCATTGCTCCCAAGGAGGGCAAAGCTTGGAATTTAGGGATAGTGTATAGGCTTACAATTTAAATTATACAATAACAGGAGGTTTAAAATGGCATATACATCATATTCAGAGGTGTACAGCAGAAAAAAGACAATAGCACTTTTAATTACAGAGGATTTTTGCTACTTTTAGCTAAGTAAAATATCAAAGTGCTTTTTGGGAGTGAATGAGATGTGTTTTTCAAAAATTTAGGAAAATTACCCTTTCACTTGTGTAATGGGTGCTATTTATTTTTAGAAGAAAATAGTGCACCAATGCTTTAAGATTTGTGTCTGTATTTGGTCATTGTTAAATCACTAATAATTAATTTCTATATGTAGTCGCATAACTAAATGTACTAATGCGGTGATGATTCACAAAACTATTATATTTGTCAGTCATTATTTGGTGTTTTATGTAGGCTATATTGTTTTAGGTTATCCTCCCACGGGGCGCGTGCGGCTGCAGTGAAGCAGCAGAGGTGGCGCTGTGAGAGCCAGTGGATCAGTAGCATGGTCACATGTCATGTGACCAGGCGAAGCAGGAAGTACGTTTCTGTAGAGGGAAAACCGGCAAAAAGTGAGTGGAGGACGCAAAAGTAAACATGTAACATCTTTCAAACATGTGATATAATCAGTCGTTTCTGTGTTTGATTATATGGGCGGTTTTCCCGGATATCTATTTGCACTCAAGTGCAAGGTGATTAGTTTGAAGTAGTTTAACCTTTACCCGGTTCCAGTAGGTAGTATTTTTATGTTTTACAGGTCATGTTTCACCAACATTACCGCCGGTGTAAAGATGTTGTCTGCCGATTGATTATCCTCCGTGTGCCGTTTAATAAACGACTTTTAACAATGTCAATACCGAACCTATCTGAAGAAAGCTCGAAGCGACTGAAAGGCAGAGCCAGGTTACAGTCCAATGCAGACAGGAGAGGAGCAGACCCCAGTGAGGGGCTGACAACATGCAGCATTGTACACGAGCACCCTGCAAGAAAGTTCACAGAGGAAGAGATGGACATCCACAGAACCCACAGAGAGGCATGTGAGGTGAGACCATCACTCTCCCACCCACTGCTCCCATGTTGATGTCAATCTGATCACATGATTAATTACAACAGTGTGTGATATGTTATTTGCAGCATCAAAATAAACCTAACGTGCCAAAAGTACTTATTATGCAAATTGGCCCATTTCAGAATAATATATCATGTTTTGATTATAATTATTGATGCATTAAAGTGTTATCAAAGCTGGTAAAGGTGCAGCTAGTTGTAATGACTTTGTATACTGCAGGGTAGCTTCTGAATGTTATTCCAGGTGTAACTAAAGTCTTATTTAAGTGTTGATCATATTTCACATCATTAATCAAAATCTTCAAAGTAGAGGAGTAAAAGTACAATATTTACCTCTGAATTGTAGTGGAGTAGAAGTACAAAGTAGCATAACATGGGAATACTTATGTATTACTTACTTGAGTAAATGTAATTATTTACTTCCCCAACTCTGGTTATTTGTTGGTTTTAATTCTCTACTGAGTTAATTAACTTCAGTTGTGGCATGTGTAAGATGATTTTATTTAAAGTAGCAAAGCCACAATGTAAAGATACTTTGAGTACAATACTCTCATTCAGAACATTGCTTTTTGTACAGTATTCAAATGCTGGTCAATTATCTTTCAATGTAGGATCTGAAAATGCAAAGCATGTAGTCAAATAGCTGTCTTTGAACAATAAATAATATCAATTGCTGAATTGTAGCCAACTAGAAGTATTATAATCATGATGGTATCACAAACCTACTTGAGTTGTTCTCAACTGTTTGCATTAGAGTCTAGCTGTACACAATTACACCATGTCAACAAAAAAACATGTATGCATTCTTTCACTATTGTAGTGCTACACTGAAAATATGAAACAGGTATTTTAACTGTTCACCAAAACAAATGTAATATATGCAAGCTAAGTAGCAATTCTTTTTGGAGCTATACTCAATATTGTGTCTACTTATTTATGTTGAGTTAAAATGTTGCCTGTTAAGCATTATGAATAATGAGAATCTAGTAGAGAAGACTGACTACCTTGAGGTGATTGAATGTTTTTTTTAAAAGCCCACCATGGTACATTTTAATTTCTACTAAGTGATATGCTCCTTCAAATAACAAACCAAATGTGAATTTCACAATAATTCAAATACTATTAGTACAAACAGTACTGTATCAAATAGGATTATTGTTTATCAAAACTGTCCTGTACCTGTAGAGCCATTGTTCACTTTTTCTTCTAGAAACCCCCCAATGTGTCCTTGGTATAATTACATTTACTGTCATTTGCAATTTTAAATTTGATACAAGGTTTCCTTATTTTCATTGTAATTTCCTTATTTGTCATTTGTATTATATTCTGGATCACAAAGGGATTGTCAATATATTACACATCTATGGTGCAAATATATGCACCATAGATATATTTTAGGAAAATTACAGTTGTAAAAAAACCATTTTGATTTACTTTGACGCACGCTTACCTACTCAGTGTTTCTACACAGTACCTGTCATGTAAGTAATTGTCAGATCCATCATATTCAACCAAATCTTCCTTGCTCTTCCATCAAACAGAGTGTGTCTCTGTGGTGATGACAGTGGTGAATAGGTGTCATCTTCATGCCTCCAGGCTTATCTGTTGTAAATATTGTGCTTCTGAGTGTGGATGAAGTTGAGGCAAGTTGGCCGTGACCTGAGGAGAGTGGTAGGGCCTGGGTGGGAAAAGCACAATGCAGAGGGGGCCCTGCTATGCCAGCTTCACTATGTGCCCCTGCAATGCCATGCGAAATGACAGGCTGTGTCACCAAATGGCCTGGGGGCTTTTTCCCTTTGTGGCCTGTCAAAGCTCACCAACTAGTGGGCTCTCAGTTTGAAACAGACTGAAGGATGACATTTTCTAACTTCCCAAGGAATGGCAGAGTAGCTCAGTGTTTTCTTCTACATACAGAAGAGTTTAAATGTCTGTACAAGATGCAGATCAGTTGATAACTCATTGCAGATTTTCACCTACAAAAGAGCTGCACTAATTATTTAGTAAAATCAGAGATTCACCATGTTGCATCTGTTTGTATGCACATAGGTTTTCCATTCCCTCACCTCCTTGACCCAAAGCAATCTGTCTCTATATGTTCACATTCAGTAGTATACCCGCCTGTGCATTTGTGTTAGATATGTACATGTAGGTATATGGTGATGTATGCAGGGGTCACACACCAGCATGTGTTTGTATGTCACACTAATTAAATAATAATGTGTTCATTCTGTTCAGACAAAGAAGCAGATGTACGTGGACCCTTCCAGTGGGTACAAGGTGTTCACAGAGTATGCCCAACTTCAGAGAGGGAAATGCTGTGGCAGCGCGTGCAGACATGTGAGCCCTTTGATTTCTTGTGTACCAGGTTGTGTGTTTCTCCACTTCAATCTGTTTTTTCACAGCATGTTTTTTCTTTTCATCTGGCCTCAGTGGTATGTTTAGTTTTGTCCCATCCTCTTCATTTTTTTTTAATCTATCTAGTTTCCATATGTCAATTTGCCTTCGATTTAACCTGTGTTTTCTTAAAGATCAAATAGTCTTACATTTATTATGCCCAAAATAGCACAAGTTTATATGCATGGCCGGTTGACAAGAGCATCTGAACATCAGCTGTCCCTGGTGCCGAAGACAATAATTTATTATTTTCAATAAGTCCATTATTCTGTATGTTTTTTCTTTTCAAACGGCACATGTAAATCATTTTACTCAGTTTGACAATGTACTTTAATGTTCAGTGAACACTAAGCTTTAGGCTTGCTACATTTGATATGATACATGTTACTAATGTAAACCAGACAAGGGCTGCACAGCATGTGGCCTGCTTGGTGCATGACAACATTTTATCCCTCAAAAAACAAATCCTTTTTTCCTCCAGTGGTTTTACTTTTGCAGACATTACTGATGAAATAAAAGGCTTAAATAGTTATTTCTTTTGTATGGGGGTAAACTGCTTATTTTACAAACATCACTTACTGTATGTTGCACCAAACAAACACATTACATTTCATTTAGCTGACGCTTTTATCCAAAGCGTCTTACAATTACAGGGACATTCTCCCTGGAGTAACTAAGGACTTACTCAAGGGCACACTAGTGGTGGTGTTCCTGGCGGGATTTGAACTCACAACCTTGCGATCTTCAGCCCACCTCACTATCCATTAGACCACCACTATCCCCACAAAGTGAATGACCCATTTTTAAGCTTTACCAGTTACAATATGGTATCAAAGATGAATGGAAAAACAGTACATAATTTCCCCTAATCCTACAAGTGTTAAACTTCTCAATGCTTAATACTTTTAACGTTGACACATATCTTTAGGTTTATTATTTGAAAATCAAACCACACTCTGTAAATGTAGGTCAATATAGACAAGATGGATTTGATCATAACATTATACCCTCATTATACCTGTGACTCACTTCACCTATGTTGTGACCTGGTGACATGTGTCGTCCTTTCTTACTGTGTCTGGTTCAGTCCTAGATATTCTTTTAACCTCATCCTGTTGAAAGCTTACAACCATGTCTTGTTCTCTGTGTGACTGATGTTTTACTCCACATATGACTATTTATTTTTTCATTTCTCCTCTAGTGTCCATATGGCCAAGTCAACGTGAAGGACCCTGCAATGAAGAAACAATTTAATACTTTATTTTATGCATGACGAAGGTAAAATGCCTGTTCAGAATGGAACACAAAACATGTTGCTTATCTTCTGCCTGTCATTATCCGAACTACTTTGGAGTCATTTTTAGCAGTGTACTAAATGATGAAATAGGGGTACTGTCTGTGCAATATCTACCTCCAGTGAATCACAACTATTCTCAGGATTATTATTATTCTCACAAGACGGGGGAGGAGGAGCAAGGATTTGTTCACTAGAGCCTCATATAAAATAGTCTTTAATCACATTTTTGTTTTGCCATATTTTTCAGTTCTTTTTCTCCAATGTCCAATGAAATGCCTTGAGCTCCATTTCTTGTTTCTCTTTAAGAGTACTTAATATTTTGTGGTTTTCTGCTACTCTGATGCATTTACAAGGGTTGTGGGAGTATGGAGATGAAAACTGAAAGAGCATTTTAGATCTTTGCCCTCTAGATAAAGGGCATATAAGCGAAACTAACTGCAGATAGTCAGATGGAGTCTTGTGCTCTTTTGCTTTGCATCTCTAGTTATTTTTCCTCCCAAATGTACGACTGTATGAATATTAGCATCATTTACACTCCACAAGTGCTCGTCTGAACTGTCTACCTTTGACTGAAACGCTGTGTTGTTAAAAATAGGCAGGGGCCAAGGGTCAGCCCTCACACTTGGCTGCGCTTCTTTTACACTACTTGATGGAATCAGGCTGCTAACAAACATGCCATGGACATCAACAGCAGCCCTCCCCACCGGACTCCCAGCTCAGCCTCCTGGCAACACTTGGCTCCAGCTCAGCTCCCTGCGGCTGCTCTCCTGAGCTGCAGCCTAATGAACTCCTGGGCCCTCCTATCCCAGCACTGCAATAGATCAGCTCATGTTCACGAGCTTGTTTAGACGCACACATGCATAGACAGGCTTACTCCATCAGAGCACCCTGTGGCTCCTAATAGGCCAATATAGAATAAAGGTTGCTCTAAACACCGCACTGTGTAGCCCACAGTAATAGTACAAGGTAAGGTCAAGCGCTCATGCGGCAATACCTGTGCGTGCGAGAGATGTTGAGGGAAGATGTGGCACTTGATTTGTGAGTGCATGAGGGGAGGCAGCGCCATGCCTCCGGGCGCTGGCTGTGAACCTGCCACACACACTCGCCTGTCTCCGCCTGATCGGGCAAACAGCGTCGGGATGAGAGGATGTGTCTGCCGCGGAGTCCTGTCGCAGCCGCCTATACTGGCGCAGCCACACTTTCCCTCGGCAGGTGGGTCCCAAAGGCAAGTGCTTAGTGATCGGACAAAAGCCCTGTGAGCGGCTACAAGGAGATTCATGATCCCAACAGTGCTGGGGAGGACAGGTTCTTGGGGACGCGTCGTCAGGCGGGATGAGAGGCAAATGTATTTGGTGTTATTCTAAACCGAGGCAGCGGAGCGTGCGGCAGCAACATTCCTACAGCGGGACGGTGAAGGTGTCACACTCATCAAGTACCTGGGCCCGCTCGCCTGCCGCGGCTCTGCGGGTTTTGCCTAGGGACTTGTCTGTCACATTAAAGTAGATGCATTGCCATTCAGGGCCTCGGCGGTCCCGCAGCCTGACCATGAAATAGGCCAACTTTCATGTCTGCCTCATCCCTCCACGTCTTCCCGATCCAGTGATGGCACAGTTTGAAATGCTTTTTTTTCCTTTTCTAAATCATGTTCTTGCCTATCAGTTGTTGACTGAGACACAAACAACACAGCAATCCCTTTGACAGATTTATGGAGAAAGTTACTTGGAAAAACCTCCTGCCACCATAAGCAATTATCATATTAAAGTATGTTTGGAAACAGTAAGCATGTTCTTGAATTGTGCTTTTTTGAAAGCATGTCATTCACTTCCACAATGAGAGAGCATTGAAAAGACAGCCATCTTTTGTATTTGTCTTGCTTATAAATTGGTTTAATAGTCTTTTTTTTCAACTTATTAAATTGTGTTTGACAACTTTAAAACTGTAATGGCAATCAACCTCATGAACAAATTCATTCTGTTGACTTTGGCTGTATTATGCAATATCAGTAGAATGATGAAAATGGAAGAAATCTCTCAATAGGCAAATATCCTTACACCCACATTTGCACACACATGGTATTCCCTCAGTGCAGATGTGCTCTGAAGTTACCACAGCCAACCCGACATGTGAGGTGTTTATTTCAGGCATTTTGGACTGAACATCTCTGACCTTCAGCCGGAGCATATGCTGTGCTGGAGCAGAGTGGCAGATAGACCGTGTGCCTTTCTACAGGATGATGGCACTAGCCGCAGAGAAAAAGAGAGCTGTCCAGTTTGGAACTGTGACCAGACAAGTCACAACCAGTTGACAGGCCAAGTAGCCCCTCCCTCACTCAGCCCCCCCCACCCCCCCCATCCATCTCAAACAGGAACAGCAGCCCTGCGGCCAATGGCCCCGACCACAGTCAGTTACAGTGTCTCCATCACTGTTAGCCAGACCAGCCAGGAACTGACATAGGGTTGGGCGGGGGGGAGAAAAAAAACTTGAGTGTCAGCCGTATGATGGCTGAAAGGAACATCAGTCTAAGCAATTGGCCGGGCACTGCTATGTACTTGTTGGTGTGCATGCTCGTGGGTATACGTGCATGTGTGTCTTGATATTCAAGCAGCATTTGAGCAGCCCCTACATCAACGTCTGGTCCTGCTACACACACACTGTCAGCTCGCCTCGGGGCAGCAGCCTCCACAGTGGTCATATGGACAACCAGATCCCTGTGGTAGAATTAGTGATAAAAAACACACATGGCCACTGAGTGACAGTCAGCGCACCAGATTCCTTTGGACAGACAGGGCTGCAAATAGCACGGAGGAGCAGTTTCTCCTTCAGACCGCAACTGGTGGTCAGGCTCATGCCAGGCCAAGTCGTGGCTGCCAGATGAGCCCAGATAAAAGGAGAGTCAGGGGCAGAAGCAGACACCTAAGTGCCTAGGAGCACTTTGCCCTGATTATTTCTCTCCTGTTTTTACATCAATGCAGGATTTCTTGTCTACACTAACAAGAGAAGGCATGTGATTGCTTTTCTTGTGGCTTTTACACTATTTAACCTCTAACTTGTGATTCCCTCTGACTCACTCTTCAGTGAATGGTTGAAGTAGAAAGAAAGGGAGTGTTTGACAGTATAACAACATATACAAGCATCGCCTAGTCTTCTGCGCTTTGCCCCATAAGGTTATATAGCTATAAAGAACATTTGTCTATTATGTTTCCATGTCCTTTCTAGTGTGGCCAGATATGGAGTAATACGCGCACTATTCCCCAGGAGGATACTCTGTCCCCAGAGGAGCTGGTGGGGGTGTGGGGGGTGTGGAGGTTTGCTTTTGGAGCTGTTCTGGAGGCAGGGAGGGGAGGCAGGCAGCAGTTGGTGTGCAGAGAGCAGAGGCTCAGGCTGGCTAGTTAAGAGCTTCTCTCTCCTATCCTCCATCTGCCAGGGACCGGGGCTGTGATTTGAGCTCCAGCAGAGCAGAGCAGAGAGGAGATCGAAGTAGGGGTGGAGGGAAGTAGGGGATGGGGCGGTGGGGGGTGGTGTTTGTCAGTGGTAGTCAGGGGGGGAAGGAAGGGGAGCGTTGGTTGGAAGAGAGAGAAAAGAGAGAGTGGAAGGAGCGGGGAGGAGAGGGGGAAAAGTGAGAGAGAAAGAGCTGGAGAGAGAAAATATGGATGGAAATGAAGAAAAAAACAAATGTGTGAGGATTGAGACGCCTCTAAACAGGGCTATTTTTGTCTGAGTTTTTATATATTATCATTCTAAACCCCCTTTAGAGTTTGAATGCCAGGTGTTTGCTATAAAAACAGAGTTTAAGGCATGATATTTTACCCATGCTTATGTTTTTTTTATATTTCCTTTCCTCATGAAACCATGTCCACTGTGTGTTTGTGAATATTTCCAGGATGTCTCACCCACCCACCCAGGCTCATGTGACTGGGTTACATCTTTACAGTGCTTCACTCCTCCCTCTGTTCCTCCTCCTCTACCCCCCCCTTCCCTCCCTTTCCTTTCCCACTCCTCTCCTCTCCTACTCCTCTCCTTCATTCTGTCAGTGTTTAGCCCGTGGTTCCCCGCTGCACAGTGGATCCTGGGAGAGCCTTCCCACCTCCTCCTCCTCCTCCTCCTCCTCCTTCTCCTTCTTCCTCGCCTCCTCAGCTCCTATTCTGGCCATGCTCTGGGAGTGACTGAGAGCTCCCTCCACGAGACTGAGTGTCACTTGAGGTGACCCAGAAATGATGACTCCAGATGAACCCTGGATGTGTGGTAATCTAACCACCATGCCCAAGGAGCCAGGCAGCCGTGGAGGCAGGCATCCCGGGCTGATGCAGTGTCTGTGGTCTCACTGTTGAGCCAAGCTCGCTGCACATCCTGTCTGCGTGTCGTGCTCCCAGAATGCTGTGTGCACTGTTCGTGTTGTGGTACACAGTGAAATGGATCTCAGTGGCGTTGCATTATTGATGAGATACATTGTGATGTCAGCCCAGGCGGAAGGAGCAAAGCAAAATGACTGTTAGCAGTATGGCACTGTGTCATTTATGCAAGCATACAGAGGTGTAATTAATTGTCACCCTTTGCTCTCATTGGAGCTAACAGCGTCTATTCACTTGTGTCAATAGAAATCAGTCCATCTATACCTTAATGTGTTATCCAATTGGACAGTGTGAGCAGGTTTAGGGCATCCTGTCCTCTGGATGACCTGTCTTTTTTTATGTTAACAGCAAATATATAATTCAGATGGAGGCACCATGCACTTTAAAGTGTTAACATTTTGTTATTAACATTATTATTATTTAACTGCTTGTCCTGTTGTTTAGGTGACTAATAATCCACCAATGCACAAAGCAAATACACCAACATTATGGACCATTATACTGTTTAGGGAAATTCATTCTCAATATTGAAATAAAATAAACATATCCTCTTATTAGCAGTCAGGAAAAATGAAATCTTTAAAGCATAAACAATATTAATATTTACTAAAAAACCTGACATTATTCAATGTGGTGAATTTTTCATCAACATTTCTTTTTATTCATTAGATGTTGCAACATGAGGCAAAATGTGTGTAGATGGTGCAGCTCTGAATCCTGCAGTGGGTTATAATAGGAAGTTTGTCAGCTGGACTCTGCTGGAGAGTCAGATGGAGAAACATGCATCACAGTTCAGGGGAAACGAAACTTGAACCAAATTATTAAATTATTTTTAATATTGTCGATATGGGGAATTAATTCAATACAACCAGAAAATAGGAATCTAGAGAAAGACACCAGAAAAAGAAAGATATAGCATTTAATGTGTGTACAGTTTACATGACGTTGAAATATAATGAATAACATTATAGCCATAGCAAAGGCCTATCACTGCTTGGTGCAGATTTGTCACATTAAATTGGTAAAATTCAGAAATTATTTAGCACCTTTATTTCAAAAACACTTTAACAGCACGCTTTGTGTTTCTGTGCTCCATATCTATGTCAGATTGATTGCTGTAGTTTGACTATAGCTACTTATTTATTCACAAAAACTTCTGCTCTCACACCAATGAAATTACAGCTGTAAGTATTTCACTTAAATCCCATATAGTGAATTCTTGAGTGATATACAGTTTATGTTCTTGATCACATCCTTTAACGTTGTTTGCAATATGCGTTCCCAAATAGTCTTTTGGGGTTAGAATAACACTTTACTATTTAAATTCATACAAAACAGCTGTGAAATGCATATCGTTTGAAGGGGGGGAAACACCAGATTTGTCTAATATTACAAAATCCTGCTCTATATAACAGTAGTTGCTTTCCATTTGGCGAATCTAGATTATTTTTATTTTTATTTTACATCACACATTCTAACCTATAGGCCATTGGCTCATAGCTTCCCATTTTCTGTGCTGTTGCCTGCGTGTGTGCTGTGTTGTGTTGAGGGCTTCCTGCATACGGGAGAGGAATATTTAAATGTCTTGTGTTTTAATTGACGCCCGAACTAGAGGAGCTCAGAAACGAGGAACAGCCCCCATCTACCGGCAGCGTGTCCTCTGTCTCCGACACTGCCTCAGTCCGGAGCTACTCCGCTGCACGCTGCACAGGGATCTCACACTGCCTCAGGTAAGACCTTTTTCCATCTCTGCCCTGGGTAAATACAAATACAAAGTAGGCCTATGTTTAATTAAAAAAAAAAAACCGCGTGAAGCAATGCCCGACTGATCTGAAGCATGATTACGTTCTCCGGTATAAACAGGCATGTGGTAAAACAAAAGGCAAACCCCTCGAATCTCTATATTACTCCCTATATTTTTTATTAACGGGCTACGAAATATTACGTAATCATCTTAATATAACCTAACATATGCGTTTGTTGGTGGTATTAAAAGTGTGCAAGTTCAACGGCAGGAACAATATGAATTGACGCCCTTCATTAAAAATAGGTAATAGCCTGGTTGTTTTTACTGTTCGCTGCAGAGATTTTATTATTTTTAATTAATAAAATCCAGGGAGTCATCTTGGATTTACACGCCATTTTAAATATTGTTATCAGTGTTTTTGTTTTTTTACGCGTCAAATATTTTTAAATGAAGCTCCATACAGTGCATAAACAAGCAGCGTGCATTACGTTTTTAAAAGACTTGGCATGATAAAGCCAGATCACAAATATTAAATTAGGGCCAATCAGTCCCAGTAACTTAACGAATAATGACACTGAACCGTCCAGATGAATTGTCTTCAATTGATTTAGAGCCAGTAATAAAATATGATGGATAACATAACTCAGTTTCTTTATTAATAGGATTCGCTCAGAACACGATTCAAACGATAGGCTACGTGCATATTTCCTAATTGATAAAACACTGTCACATTTCTTAAATGTTTTTGTAAAAGCATGATATTGTGAATTGGCTTTGGTTTATCTAAGATTTTCTAACAAATAACAATATGAACTAAAATATAATAAATATAAAAGCAGTGGTTTAAATGTAGTTGCAGGTAGCCCTAATATCCTAATTAGATACCAAGAAAAGGAAACGAAACAAAACAAAACGAACACAAAAGACAGTATTCCCTCAGCCCCTTGGTGTTCACTGACACATTGTTAAACCCTCTTCAGTCAAATGAAATGTCACTGCTGGAGGCAACGGGTCAAAACACTGTTCTTTATCGACATTAACGATATGTCTTAATAAAAAAATACGTAAACATGTACACACTGTATTTATAGTAGGCTACACAGTGTAATCAAGCCCAGTTTTTGAATTGAGCCTTTCTAATTTCCGTGGAGAAAGAAAACAGCAGAAAGATTAAATATCACACAGAGCTGAGTTGATCGGTCCTCTCAGGGTGTCTTTGTCCAGGTGAAAGAAATCCCTGTGTCCTTTTTGACTCTCCTTTCACCGCTTTCTGGCTGGTGCTGGGACTCTGACAAAGCGCAAATGAACGATATGTCTCCAGAACAGCTGCAGGTCCAGCCCGTACAGGAGGGTCCGAGCATTGTCTCATAGCGCAGTTATCAGGAGGCCTCCAATTAAAGCCAACACAACTTCATGCTGGGGGAGTGGGAGGGTGGGAGGGAGTGCACATGATAATGTAACACGTCTTGAGATGAAGCATCCACACCTGCAAACCCCCCTGAGCCTCAGTAAGCTAAATCTATTAATGGGACCATAGTCACAGATTCAGTGAGTCTATTGTTTTATGGCAAAAATCTTCCATCTAGCCATCGACCCTAAGCTGCAAAGGCCCGTGTGCAAGGAAATATTATCGATACAGACCTTGAGCTGCCTCATTTTGGTTTGTTGTCACCGTATTTGGCCTGCATGTTGGACAGTAAAGCCATTCATTCTATTTGCGTTTCAGAGTTTTCACACTCTTTAAACCTGACACATTTATTTGTAACTCCAAAGTCGCCTATAACGTAGATTATATAGTAAACTAAATGGAACGCTGATTTCTGAAAATATTCAATTGATTCATAGTATAAAAGGTAAAATAAATGTGTTTATATTATAAATCATATATGCTGCAAGCTAATGCAGGGAGTTATTTGTGTTTTAATTTGGTTAAATTAAGAAAAAAATGAACTGAAAATACTTGCATATATAATAATAATTCAATTTATTTCAGATTGTTTAATATCTGTCACCGCCCTCTAGCCTATCAATGATCACTGCCCCGCCCCAAACAATACACACACACACACACACTCTCTCTCACACACACACAAACACACACTTATTATTATTGTATTTTCCCACCCACCAAACAGCTGATAAAGAAAGAATTAAACACTTAAATCTGTGATTTTTAACAGTAAAGCAATTAAAGTGTCTTCAAAGCAGCAATAATTGAATATATTCGGGAGAATCACTTATCCTCATATCTTACTACTTTAATGAAACTCCAATAATTTAACATAGGCCTACTTTAAATGCATGTTATTTTTAATATGTTTAAAATATATTTACACTCAAATTACTCCATTGCAGTTTATGCAACATCTGCATACTCTCCAGCATCCTCTCCTGTATATGGAGGAATAAAAGTAATCAAAATGTCAATACCATAAAGTAGTGGTCCTTCGCGCAGCCAGAATCGGGAGTTTTTTAGGGTAGAGTGACAGCTCTTTGTTGGTGAATAGAAATCAGTGCCGATGGAGAGAGAGAGAGTGAGAGGGGGGAGACACAGAGTATGAAGAGAGAGAGAGAGAGAGAGAGAGAGAGAGAGAGAGAGAGAGAGAGAGAGAGAGAGAGAGAGAGAGAGAGAGAGAGAGAGAGAGAGAGAGAGAGAGAGAGAGAGAGAGAGAAAGAGAGAGTGGGGGGAACTCCTCCTACCAAATTATTCAGACTGGGCAGGCTTTGCTCTCTTCACAAATAGGACACGGTTCTCAAATCCAGGCAGTCCCAACCTGACCTCCAAGCACCAAGGAACCCCTGACTGGGAAACCGGGAGAGAGAAATCACCAAAAAAGAATCAACAAAAACTTTGGCCAGTTTTCACACTGTAGCCCCCTCCCCTCCTCCCTCCCCACCACTTCCACACCGGTGTGTCGCGTCATTTGGACTATATATTTTTCCTCGAGGAGAGACATTCACGGGAAGAAGGAAAAAGCTGGTGCACCACCACCACCTCCTCCTGTCCCACCCATGTTGTAGTTTCTTGGTTCCATTTTTCTTCCAGTTGCCTTTGCACTGTGGGGAGAAGCTGATCTGAATCTCTGGGGTTGAGTTGTTGTGTTGTGTGCCTCTCTCAGAGCCTCAGAGCCCGGTTGGATGCGCTGAGAGAGCGGGGCGCAGCGCTGCAGTTCAGTATATGGAAGTTGTGAGCTGCAAGACAGAGGCAGGCAGTTGCAAGTTGCGTCCAGGACCGGGAGCCATGCTTTTCCACGGGATCTCCGGGGATCACATCCAAGGGATCATGGAGGAGATGGAGAGAAGGTCGAAAACCGAGTCGCGTATGGCGAAGGGGATGCAGCTGAACGGAAGAGAGTCGGTAAGTGTCCACCAGTGTTTGAATTCATGTTGAAACTCGTTTTAACCTACTGTTTGAACCACGACTGTGGCACCGTGACACAGGAAAAATACAGTTGTTTTGTTCTAAACAGGATTAGGAGGATTTATCAGTTACTTATTTGTGTTTAATTATGTTAAAATGTTGTAGTCTTTGTCCAAAATTCATTTTCCCTGGAGTGTATTTCCATGTCCTATTTTGTTGTTATAACTTCTCAATAAGGCCTGTTTGAACAAAATAACTACTAAAAGCAAACTGGCTCCCTATTTACATGCAGTTGTCTCTATATATATTTGAAACACACAGTTTTACTCTTGACATCAAATAAAACATTGTGGAACAGGAATACATCGTTTTCTGTGGACAAATGTATAGGCTACTGGTTGCAGTTCTGGCAATTATTTATGTAGAATTAACTGTTGTCAAAAAAAAGCTTAATTATTTGTATTTTATTATTATCATTATTATTATTAATTCTTACATTTTAGTTTTTTTTAAATGGAAAATATCCTATATTTACTCATGTTTTAATAGGCTTTTATTCAATAAATATATGTTTGACCCTAAAATTGTTACAGTGAATTTATTTTTATTTTACTTTAATGAACATAAGGATAGCCTATATTAAACTAAGACAAATATAAGGTTGGCAAAACAAAAGTATTTAACTCTCCCTAATATTCATTTCATTTTCCTAAGCACAGTCTTTCATTGACAGTGTGTATAGCATACCTTAATTGGGGCATGTGAACACACCAAGCCTGCATTTGTTTAACAGCGTGTTTAAAGCTCTTAAAAAGGCCTTTACTTGATCGATTAAACGTTTAATCTCGTGTGCATAAAGCTTCCAAAGGCCTCTGTTTTTACATATGTGTTGAATAAGTCTCTTGACGGGAGTTGCCATGACCTTTTTTCTGTCTCGTTGACTCAGACCATAACTTCCATGAGCCAGGAGAAGCCTGCTCTGTGTGCCGGCTGTGGCGGCAAGATTTCGGACAGATACTACCTCCTGGCCGTGGACAAACAGTGGCACCTGCGGTGTCTCAAATGCTGTGAATGTAAACTAGCGCTGGAGTCAGAGCTTACGTGTTTTGCCAAGGATGGGAGTATCTATTGCAAGGAGGACTACTACAGGTATGAACAATGAAGGTTAACATTTTTAGAAATGTACAGACGTCTCACGAAAACATTAGTCTCTAGTGCGCACATCCTCCCAAAGCTGCTGATCGTAATTATATATTTTAATTTAATTTTAAACCCTTTAATAAACAACGAATTTTAGGGGGAAATATTTTATACACACTTTTGCCTTTAACCTGGTTCAACAGGCTCTGGTTGTTCATCTTGAATTATGTTTAAGCCTTTAGGTCCAATTAAGTCGTCTTATCTTCTGAATATAATCATAACAATCTCACAGGGACCTTCGTGGGGTTAATTGGTAAAAATATATGATATTAATTCATTAATTTTCTTTGGTTTGAAGTCCAGATGTAATATTTTCCCATGACAATGGGTGTAATGTAAACCCTATTAGCTTAAGCCTAACATAAGCAGGAACAAAAGAGCAAATCGTTGTACATTTATATCCTGTTATAAAACGACCCTTAGCTTTGTTCGACAACTTCAATGTGGATAATAACGAGTTATAATGATCAGTTAAAATACAGTCATTAGTGTGTTAATATGCATTTATACGCCATGCACATGCCTGAATGTTATTTAGAATTCACAATAATAAGAAAACAATATGGTAAAAAGAAAAATCATGTTTACCAAGGTTAGCTGTCTCGCCGATACTAATAGGCTACTATAGCCTACTTCCGCATATTAGCCTTTTGTGTTAAATGTCAGCTACAGGTTAGCAAACGCACCTCAGTTTAATCACTGAAACTGTGGACTGTTAGAGAAAAATATTTTTATTTGTAGGCCAGATGTGGCTAATAGCTCAGAATCTAAATTCAGTCTATAGCCTTTTATAGTCCTACTGCCAAATACAATAAAGCAGTGGCAGGTAGGCTATAACTTGTCTCTCAAGACAAGGAAAAAGCATGGTTAGGTTATTTTAGCCTGTTAACGTGCCGGTTATATTTCGGCCCCTGTCCCACTTTGTCTCTTTGTATGAAGAGTCTTGACGATTAATCTGTTCCAGAAGGTTCTCCGTGCAGAGGTGCGCGCGCTGCCACCTCGGGATATCGGCCTCGGAGATGGTGATGCGGGCACGCGACTCCGTGTACCACCTGAGCTGCTTCACGTGCACCACCTGCAACAAGACGCTGAGCACAGGTGACCACTTCGGCATGAAGGACAGCCTGGTGTACTGCCGGCTGCACTTCGAGACGCTGGTGCAGGGACCGGACTACCACCAGCAGCTCAACTTCGCCGAGCTGGGGGCCAAGGGCGGCGGCCACACCCTGCCTTACTTCAACGGCACCGGGACATCACAGAAGGGGAGGCCGCGCAAGAGGAAGAGCCCGGCCATGGGGATAGATATACCCAGCTACAACGGTGAGCCTCACTTCAAGTCAGCAACACAAACACACGTAGGCCACATAGGCTACTATAAAGTTATTAGTCTACCCAAATTGTAGCCTTAACAGTAGGCCTATATGTCCTCTTTTACAAATGCCAAATAATGGGAACATCGAAACTTATCACAAAACAAACCGAGCTGTTAAGCTAATTACACTCTAAGCAGTTCCTCATTATGGGTTGACCCTTTGGAGCCCAAACTATGGCAACCTTTTTTTCTGCATTGTGGTTAATGTATTCTTCACTAAAATCTACCAACATGTCTTCTTCGTAAATGATTTGTAGTGTTCTAAAATACAGCACCGATATGAATAAGTTTAGGTAAAATTGGCATCAATTAGGCTAAATAGCCTAGATAAATATAGGCCTACGTATTTTTAAATAACCTTTCTGGATGGATTTGTTTCCATTGCGCAGAAAATCCTCACTTTTTTTCTCCCAGACGGTTCGTGAACGCCTCAGCTAGTAGATACACCTTACAAGTCTGATGAATGCATCTCTGCTGTAGGCTATGCTAATGTAGTTGGACATTGCCTGCGTGTAGCGGCGCCCGCAGCCGTGGGATAATTGATATGCAGCTTTCTGTCCACGCGTCTTTCACGCCCCGTTTTTGTGCTTTAAACGGTGGCGTGTGTTGCACGGAGAAAGATCGAAAATGGACATGGCCGTCAACCTTCACTTCGACTTTTACAATTAAGACTAATTTAGGTCAAGAAAAGTGTTTGAACGGGTGTGAAGGGGCTACATTTAGTTTGGTACTGCTGCGTAAAAATCGAGGCCAAAAGTCAGTGCTTTCACAGTCTTTGACTTTTGTTGGAAGACAGAAAAACTGTTTACTATTAGCCTACCAGTCAACATTAAAGGTCTGCTAAATGTAGGTTTCATTCAAAATCTCGCATTGAATCGCTGATTGTTATAACCCGACCCCCCCCCCCCCCCCCCCCCCCCCCCCCCACGGTAGCGTCCCCATTTTGTTGTCGCTCTCTGCGAATTAGTGTTCGGTTGAGAAGGTTTGTCTTTGTGCGCCAAGTTTCCTGTGTTCCTGCTGAATGGGGAGGAATAAGGGTAATCTGCGCGTTAATTGTTCTTCGCTAATTGAAGGTGACGTTGGAATCTCTGCCCTCCTGAGCGGCGGTCAGCCCGGTTCTCACAGCGCCAAGCACAGGGGCCTGCTGCAGGGAGAGGCCGGCCAGCACTGTACACCCAGCCCGGCTCTAAACCTTGTTATCCGCAAACACAACAGATTATGCAAAACCTAAAGTTCTCATGGATGCCTTAGTAGGAAAATTACCATTGTAGCATTGTATTTTTATTTAATAGCACGACATTCCTAACCTACTTCAGCAAAGCGTTTGAATAACATATAATACAGCCTAAACAGGTAAAAGAACCCACAGAAAAATACATACAACTCAGTAATAATTCCTTGTGAGTTCATTATCTAGCGCCACAGACACAGTAAAAGGTCCCTGTGGGAATATCATGTTTTACATTTGGTTTACTAAATAAAATAGAATGACTTCGAATATATTTTCTAATTTTAAAAGAGCCACTAAGCTTCTTTAGGTAATGTTAAATGTTCAAAATATGTGTTAAATGTAGGACCTTAAAGCATTCAAATCAGCCTGAACTAAAATAAATACAAACATAAAAACATACAATAAATTATGTATTAACTAAATACGTTTAGTGTTGATATCTTGTCTCTTTTTCCTCTGTTGTTTAGGTTAATGTATTGTTCTGCAGATCAGGAGACTCATATTCATGACAAATAGGAGGAGGTTTTGAGCACATTCGTGTTTGTTTTCACCAGGGAAAGATATGGGTCTACTGAGTATTCCACATCACTCAGTAAAGTTTGTTTGGATATAGAGACCCCTAGTGGGTAATATCTAGTGAAACACAATCCAGTGAAGGCTGGAACAGAAGAACAAAGATGTCAATGATTGTCATATTAATGGTGCGTTTAAGTGTCACACGCCTTGTATAAAAAAAAAAAAAATGCAGGCCATTACGTGTACCCCGAAAATATGCCACACACAATATGTGTCCCATAGATTGATAATTCTGTGTCTGCCTTATTAAAACTGATTTGTAATATAAGTCATAATTCCTCCTTGAGACACTCTTTGCACTGCATCTTTATGATGAAACTATAGTGTAAGTCATTTCATATTTTATCATCCACTAAAAAAAACATGTGGTCAGCATTGCTGTTACATGGAGACACGAAAAATCAATAGAGCCTATACTGTATAATTTAGAAATCCTATGCTTATTCTTTGCTGAATATTTACTCCCCTGAGGACACAATCTTATATGACCTGCTCTGACATAAATCTTAGATTCTATAGAAGAATTATACTCCATAAAAAATATAATTATTTGTATTTTGCTGTATATTTTTTTATCAGGTTTTCAAAAGTCAGTCAATTGTTAATATCACTTGCAAGCATTTATTTGACACTGGAATTTGCTGTTGCAAAAGAATAGAATAATGCAAAAACGATGTCGTACAACAATATGACGAATTATACATTATCTTTTCTTAATGCTGAGATAAATGTTTTCTCCACGCTTTTTTGCCACACAAGCATTTTTTCAGTAGAACCGTTTTAGCATTTCAACGTCTTTAAGTATTTTACACATGCAGTTCTAAGCTATTGACAAATGAGGCCCATTAGTCCTATTAGTATTTGCAAACACAAGCAGAAATAATTCAGCCCGTTCCCATTGTGGTTAAAAAATCGAATACAGATGATACAAAAAACACAATAATTGTGACTACTAATTCTTTGCAATACATTTCGGTTTAGTCAGCTCAATGAATTTCTTAACACTTATTTGCACAATTGCAACTGTTTGTTATGAATATACCAAATATTCACTACTTTTCCGAAGGGCATATGAAAGATCTGTTAACAAAGCAAGTCAAAGGAAATGCATGAGCTTTCCACAATCAGGTCCACATGAGATCGCCTTAGTCTAATACGCTTAACTGTATATTAGACTAACTCCTTGCTTAACTGGATGATGTCATTTCAAGAAATCATTAGAGACAATTTTGAAATATCCTTATTTAGTAATTTTTCAGTTTTATTTTCAGGTGTTTATTATTTTTTGAGCACAGATAAAATGAACTCACATGCAAAGTGTCAGAAAACGAAATTAACATTTGTTGCTGTTGTTCCATTCAGACTCTGATCCTCCCTCTGTGCTCTGCTCTCTGCCCCCCCCCCAGGCTGTAACGAGAACGACACGGATCACATGGACCGGGAGCAGTCCTACGCTCCAACACAGAAGACCAAACGCATGCGGACGTCCTTCAAGCACCATCAGCTGCGGACAATGAAATCCTACTTTGCCATCAACCACAACCCAGATGCCAAGGACTTAAAGCAACTGGCCCAGAAAACTGGCCTCACTAAGAGAGTTCTACAGGTAAGCACAACGCCATTCCTATTGATCTGATCACCCCATATGTGAGTCTGCACACCACTCCTCCTCCATGTCCCTCTCATTTCACACCAATATTACCATTCAAGTCATCTTTTTGATTTTGTTTGTTTTGTTGGCCCATTTAGTCATTAGATGTATATCCAGGGGTATTACTCAGAAATCTTGTAGATTCTTAAATGTAATATTTCTTGGGAAAGAAAGCAGAAACGTTGTTGATAGGCGTAGAAACATAAGTGTATAAGTGAAGCTGATATTATTATTAATCAGAGTGCACATGCTCTTTTATCTGTGGAACAGAAAATGGTGTAATTCAAATCTCCCAGATAAAACATTCAAAATAATTTTTGATTTGTTGTTCAGGAGCTACCTGGTTCATTGTTATCTGCCCCTTAAGCTCAAATTAATGTATGACAATGGCAATATAAAAATTCATAGACATATGGCAAGGGCAAGTTGATACAGAAATAGCTGTGATAACTTGATATGTAAACTACTGTACAAATGATTTGATACTTTCTTTTTCAAAATTAATCTTAAACGCAAAAAAGTAAAAGCCACATTGGGATTGGTTTGCAGGTTTGGTTCCAAAACGCAAGAGCCAAATTCAGAAGGAACGTTTTGCGACAGGAGAATGGAGGTGTTGATAAGGCTGATGGCACCTCACTCCCTCCACCCTCATCTGACAGTGGGGCCATGAGCCCCCCCTCCAGCGCGGCCACACTAACAGACCTGACAAACCCCTCTATCACTGTAGTGACCTCCGTCACCTCTAGTTTGGACAGCCATGATTCGGGGAGCCCTTCACAAACTACCTTGACAAACCTTTTCTAACACGCTATCCCCAACAGACTGTTTTTTTTATCTGTTTTTATTTTGTTTTTGTTTTATTTCCTCAATTTACATTTTATTTTTTTAAGTGACACCTTTAAGAGACAGCTCCTTGGAACTGAAAGTGCTGTACTGTGTACACAAACAAGAACAACAAGAGCAAGAACAGCAGCGACCACATTAAAACACGAGGACATCTTTTAACGTGTAGCATTTTAAACCGCATGGCAGCCGTGTCTGTAGTTGACTTACAGTTTGCAGAGATTGATTTTGGACGGGACATTTTTGAAGTTGAAGGCATTACAAAATTGTCATGGATCTCACAATTCATCAAAAAAACAAACTAAACTTAAAGCGTGTCTGGAAATCTTAATTGATTTGACTTTATTTGTACATTTGTAATGATTTATGATAAAACAAGCCCTTCCTAATTTATGGTTAATTGGTGATTTTAAAATACTATGAATATTTTGCGCTGAGAAAATCCTGTATATGTATGCACTGTTTTCGCACTATCCAATTTGAAGATTTATTTTCTGTTTTGGCATCATTTGGGAAATAAACTTGTAGAATGTTCTGTTTATGGGTAACTCCAGAAAACAGGCTTAATATTTCCGCATGTTTCAGTCTTAATGACTGAGTTGGATGGAATCAGACGTGGAGAGATCTCACAGAGCTACATGTAAAACGTCTAAATTGCATTCTAAGCGCCCAACCATCGCAGCTTATATGGCAGCTAGATGCTGAAACCACATAGGTTTTTGTTTTGATTCACAAATCTACTGTGAAAAAGAGAAAACATCTAATCCCACAATCTGTACAGTGGTAACTGTTCAACATGTAATGCAGTCAGTTTGATCATTTGAAATCAGCAGGAGAAATTGGGATCTGAGAACAGTTTATGCACGCTGTTGCAATCGATTGTTTTCATGACAGAGCACTTTTTCAGATTTGTTGGCATCTCAGATTAACCGTAGTCAAATGGATAAATCCTAGTAAACATATCCATAGATCCACAGCTTAACTCAATTGCACAGTGACAATATACTGCCCAGTGAAAAGTGCATTATTGTTTTTATCATGTTGCTCAGGGTAACGATGTGATTTTAAAAGGGAAAAGGAGTAGGGGGAGAAATGAAGTGGTTGCGACGTTGCAGACTAGATTTGTAGAGCTGACATGAACTATAAAAATGACCTCAGATAGGTGGAGTCGCAAGAGGCAGCCAGTGGGAAATCATTGTCCATGTGTTCTCCTTTTTGGCCATATGTATACTTTCTTTAATGACACTTGCCACTGAACAGACCAAAAACATGTTTCTTCTGGCTGAGAGAAAGAGAGAAAAGAAAGACAGAGCAAATCTTCAATAGAGTTGATACATTTCATTGTGAGCGTCACAATTTGTTCTATTGTAGAACAAAGTGGTACTCTAGATCTACTTAATGAAGTAGATGCCTAACTCAGTTCTGCTATGTGCCTTATGCTATAACTTGGGAGAAAGTTTGTGATATTCAGGATATATGTGTTCTTTGTTAACTGATTCACATCCTTTTGACGCCTCACTAGTTTTGTACTGTTTTGCATCTTATTTCCGAAGATCTTTTTATGGTGTATCCTGTTCAAAAGGGGGCAGCGATGTCATAGAAAGCATTTGTGCACTCTTTCAGATATAGTTGGGTAATCCAAGAACCTTATATATTGATCTTCGTGTTAATAGTTGAGTACAGTAAGTGTTCTATCAAGATTGTCCATGTTTCCCTGTTTCTTGATAAAGATGGTGTATAGAAACTATTTCCCCCTAAATATTTATGGACCAAACGGTTGTTATATATCTTATTAAATTTGTGTGAATAAAAATACTTTGCTTTAAATGGGTTTTATTTTTCATTACACTTGCCATTTTTGTGTTTTATCTTGAGTACAATTTTCTTTTATCACATCTGCAAATGAGTAAAGCATTCAGTTATTAATGACCAGTTAAACGTCCTCATTTTTGCTCCCATTTTTAATTTCTATTTCCTATTTTATGATGTTTATGGTTTTGAACGTAATGCCCCATGGATTTGCATCTAAACCCTGCAGTCAGAAATATGAATTTGCTTTTTAATGCATGAATATGGCTTTTAAATTTAAATCAAAGGAATGCTGCAAAGCATTTATCAATATATATCTATATTTATATATATTATGCATAACATTGGTAAACCTAAAATGAAGTAAGAGTAATTGCAGACCCAGTAAAGCCAGGTTGCTCTGTAGTTAATATATTCTTACTCTATTATTTCTTTCAGGGAGAACAAATCTTGGGGCATTACAGCCATACATCCCGGCGTTTGAAAATTCCCTAAAGTATTAACAGAAGGGGAAAACTTTGATGGGAATTCCTCACCATTGAAGACAAAGACAATATTAGGATAAGACGTTAGCATATTGAGAACAAATAAACAACCAACATAAAACCTGTTTGAGTTGCAAATGTACAACGGATGATTTTTTTAACAACAATTTGTCCTGATTGTTTGAATCCATCAACGGAGGAGACCCTACAATGTATGCTATTTATGACATCAATGTGAAGAAAAAAAATCTTTCTGTATTGGAATGGTATATACACAAAACTGATGATTAAAATGTATTGTAACATAGTAAAAAAAAAAAAAAAACTGACAGTACTGCAAAGGATGTAATTACAACAGCAGGAATCCAACATGACAACAGTGTGAAACAGAGACGCTATGGATGATATTGGTATACACACACACACACACACACACACACACACACACACACACACTACACTACACATGTACTTTTTCCTATTGCCTTGCTCCTAAATAAGCACTATATATAAATTCCTATAATCTTTGTTCTGCAACACACACACTTAGATAAACAAATGCACACACGCTGCTGCCCCCCTGCACCCCGCCCAAGAATCAGCTTGCTAAATAGAAGTTTTCTTTTGTCACAAGTGTCATTTTCGTAAACACATGGCCTCCTTGAAACTCGGCAGCAGGATGCCCATCAAATGTGATGAGTGTATGAAGAGGACTGCAGAGCTGGAGCTTTGCCATCTGGCTGTACCGAGGGAAGGAAGTGAAAAAACAAAGCAGATAAAGAAGAGATTCTCATTTTGCATGCGCTCATCATCTTGCTAACATTTCCTTGAGATGTGTATAATTTCCTTTGATTCATTGTATCAAAATAAAGCATATGAAAATGATGTCCCTGATGCCACTATAGTACCTCACGGTGGAAAAACACTCCTATAGATTATATTTCCTTCTATAAATGTATCATAACAATTACTTTCAGTTAGATTTAGAACAATACAGTCACACATTTGCAGAAATAGCTACATTATATTTGCCAGTTTAATTGAATAACGTAGCAAAAAATGAACAACAGAATGCACAAACTGTAATTGGCATAACGTGAATGCTTCAGTTAGTTGTTTGGCAGTTTCACTACTTAGTATGAATGCTGGGTATGTAATTTAAAGAAGGTGTGTTGTGGAACGAGAAAAAAAGAAAAGAAAGAAATCTGAAGCCACATGGGGACCAGTAAACAGGCTGGTGTTGAATTCCAACAATGTGGGAAACAGAAAATACTTCCGTCAGGCCAAGAGGAGCTCAGTCGCTGGGGTGCCTCTGCGCTGTGGCAGCAGGGCTGTGTTCCCCGGGTCTGATGGGAGGACGGGGGGCGGGTTGACACCACAGAGCTACAGGAAGCAGGGGCTGGAGCACAAACACAAACAAACACAGCCAGCACTGCTCAGTTCTGGAGCTGCGAGATGAAAACTCTGGACAACGTCATGGCCCTGCGTTGACAAGCATTCCAGGGTTTGCTGCTGGGCTGTCGGTGAATGAAATCCACCTTATGTTCGTGTGTGTGTGTGTGTGTGTGTGTGTGTGTGTGTGTGTGTGTGTGTGTGTGTGTGTGTGTGTGTGTGTGTGTGTGTGTGTGTGTGTGTTTGCACTTCAGCCACCGTCTTGCCAACTGGATTGATTTACCTTATTCCAGGTATGCTTTTTCATTTCCAAAAATATGTTTAAGAAAATAAATAAAAGAATAAAATGATACATTATTGTTCCCTTGTTGAAACATTTGTAGCAACAGATATATTTTAGTTCACTTTAAAACTACAAAATCCAGCTCATAAATCTATTTACAACCTGTGACCTATATTTTTGGATTAATATCTGTTAAATAGATTAATCTCTGTTAAAATATAAACACAGTGTTGCCTGTCTGTGTGGAGACCTGCACAGGTTGGAACGAAAGGAGGGCTCCTCCTCCACCTCTTATCTCCTTCCCCGGTTAAATGACAGCCTCTGTTCACTATGACTGTGCAAAAACAATGCTGACAGAGCTGCATGTTTCCTGTCAAACACACAGTCTTTTCATAAAGTTCAGGGGACTCTGAAACAGTATTTGACACTTTAAAATAAAGGAAAACATCTGAAATGCTCCACCATTCAAAGTCAAATACGAATGCAAATAAATTAAATGCGATTGGAATAGCCGTATTAACATGTACAGACAGAATTCAAATTTACAGACAGATGGTTTGGGAATTAAACATTATTTTCCCACTTTTTTAAATGTATTAACAAGGACACAGTTAATTAAACTTACAAGGGGTTCACATGTTACTCAACATGACTCGGATACATGCCAGGGTTGGGTTTCACAAACGTGCTCAAACTGTGACATTTGCAACTGAGGCCTGCCTATTTGGTCAGATCTGACCGATAAAATGTGTTACATGTAAAGGTCAAATTAGAATACCAACGGAAAGGACAAGCACTTAACACTGCCTGTCATCACAACAAAAATTAGGGGAAATCTCCAGTGTCCATTCATTATTTTGACATCAGATATCACCCTGCAACAGCCAAACCAAATCAACAATACAGTCATGTGCTCTGGTTTCTAACATTTTGTAAGAATTAAATACTTCCTATAATATTAAACGCCTTGAATTCACTCTACCTTTTACAACTATATTGTAAAATGAGGAAAGTGTGTCTCTGAAGGCACACACACACACATGGTCAGTCACAGAGACATTACCAGACATTATACACACACAGTGACAGGCGACAGGGTCAAAACAAAGTATGGGATGATCACTGAGGCATAGGCCACACCTGCAGGGTACATGTTGCTCTGATAGTGCTGTTTCTTTTGTCACAGCTTGTGTGTGTGTATGTATGTATGTATGGGTGTGTGTGTGTGTGTGTGTGTGTGTGTGTGTGTCTGCCAGTTCCGCCTCAGTTCTCTCCCCTCATTGCTAGGCGCCTATTTAACCTCACCTCACATACCAACCACCCTGCTAACACAGATACACACCGGCACGGGGACACACAACAAACACCAGTGCACACAGGCAGATGTCAGAGGGGTGACGATGTGAATGAGACACAGTTAAACTGGTGTGTGTGTGTGTGTGTGTGTGTGTGTGTGTGTGTGTGTGTGTGTGTGTGTGTGTGTGTGTGTGTGTGTGTGTGTGTGTGTGTGTGTGTGTGTGTGTGTGTGTGTGTGTGTGTGTGTGTGTGTGTCAGTACGACTGAGGCCTGCCCCGCTGTTTAATGCAGAGCAGGTGGAGAGATTCTCTGTGCTGGGAAAAACACTGAAATATACACATGTAAGTAGTAGTATACACAACACAAACACACACAAATTGACAAAGTGATTTTAGGCAGAAATCGTATATGTCAGATTTGTCCTTCACATTATCACATGATCTCTCCTGTGCCTCATTTGTGCGGTGCTTTAAACACAACATAAATCCTTTATTTCTTTGTTGTGCTGTTATTCTATATTTACGATATCTGTTATGTGACGGCTCACATCTAGACAACCTTGAAAACGCTGCGATCAAGGCTGATAACTACGGGTTGCAATTGCACTTTGAAGACAAAACAACATTAATTAGCGTTTAAAATGGAAATGCAGGCGTCACATGCATGCTGCCTCCAAGTTCACCTGGGTATATGAAAAGAGAGGCAAGATTTTATACATATTTCCATCTGTAATCTCTTTCTCTTTTCCTCTGATAGCTGTGCTCTGTGAGGTACATAAACAGGAAGCTCATCTACATTGATACGGCATGTTTCAGAGTGTGACAGGTCATCTTTGTACTGGTAGAGTGTAACCTCTCAGTTCTTGCTAAACCTTCAGGTTGCACGCGGCTCCTCTCCCCTCCATCTGCTGGTCTCTATGAAGTCTGCGCCGGATCACAGGAGCTTTGACTGCAGCTTCTGTCTCTACCACATTGCAGTCATACTTAACCCCTGAGCCAGATCAACAACACATAGGGAAATAGAAAAAAGACATGAGTGAAAACATCAACATTTTTTTCTTTTAAAGTGTTTAAAATGTGCTTTCAGCCCCTGGGTGCAACATTTTTGAATATTTTGCAATGATAAAATACCCAGGTTGAATTCCCCTGAAATGTGCATGTTGAAGAAAACTAAAAATAAAGTAGTGTGCATGTATTATACTATAGGTCTTGTCCATAATATAGTGAATTCATGGTTTTAATGATCAGAAATCAGTTTTGCAAATGAGCTGAAATTAGCCATTTTCTCTGCATCTAAAAAGATAGATTTTTGGCAATAGTGCTTTAAAGTATTCTTCCTCATGCTGTTCATTGTCATAAACAAAACATGTGAGTCCCCAAATTCTCATAAATTCAAATTAATTGTCATCAGATCACATTAGTAGGCAGTTTTGTTTAGAAAAAAAGGCCTTAATACGTCCACGATTTTGTTCTAACACAGAGTTAAATGTCACGATTGCAATATAATGTCTCTATAAATCTAGCGATTCAACCTTCCTCATTTCCCCTGGAGGGAGAACCTTTTCCATTCTGGTTACCTGCAAGCGACACCAGAAAGTTTGAAGGGGAAGAGAGTGAAAAAGATGACAATACTCTATTCATGCTAAAAAAAAATCCCTGTATCAAAAGGAAATCCTCTCTGTTAAATAAACAATATCAGCAAAAAGAACACAAAAAGTTTTCTATTGGTTTAAAGCACCAGATCAGTGCAGAGAGCCACTTTTAGAACAATGGAAATTCAACACGATTATTAAACAGTTTTTCTACCAAACAGACGTGGAAGCATACGTGTTGAACTAGAGGATCTCTGGGTGCAGCTTCCCTCGCAGACTGATGCATTACTTTTCATCCATCCATCTAATTATTCCCTTAGAAACCTGAAATTTGAAGATACAAAAGACCGTCCCTATCTGTCACTGAGCGCCATTGATCTTATTGAAAGAAAATGTGGGTGTAGAGGAAACCCAATATAACTCATGCCATTAAATTCCACACAGCATTATTCACATACAGAATTGACAGATTTCCGTGAGACATTTCTTTTAATCTTCAACTGTTGTTGAAGAAAAAGGGGGAAAAATCCTACACTCCAGGCATCTTTCCCTTTTCCATATTTGCAGTGAGGTTAACAAAAAAGGCTATTGAAGTGTAGCAGAAGAAACACAACCCCACCTAACTTGTTGATTATTAACAACGGGGATGGGAAGAAGACAGATGTGTTCCTGTGTATCAGTGGTGTTTGAATTGTCAGTGTGAAATCAGCTATGAAACTTTTATCAAAGCAAAGTAAGCTGATCAATTCCAGATGCTCTCGCTGTCCATGCGAGTCAATCTGCGAAACCATTTTTGTCAATAAATTCTCATGATATTCCCAAGAGCAGCGCATGCGTGTCATGGGATGTGTGGGTATTCTGCATGTGTATAATTATAGAAAGCGAGACTGTGTCGAAGTCTGTGCTTATGACTGTGTTTTTTCAGGAGAATCCAATAAGGCTGTCTCTGTCGTGCATTCACTTACACACATACTTTTACACTCTCAACAAATCACCATGTGTATTTTAAACAAATTCAGAATAACCAATGTTTTGTTTTGTTGGAACATAAGAATATGTCAAAGAAGTTGAGCGTCATTATGTAGCCTGTATTTAATTAAAGATTTTAACTCACTATATGTATCTATTGGATAAAAGTGTCTAACAAGTGACATAATATTGTTGGTCCCACCTGAAAGCTATTGTTTCTATTTTACAAACAGAACATATGGATAGTCTATAAAAATGTATGCAGTTTAATAGATTAAACTAATTAACATTTTAAGATTAGTTTGAACATATATAATTGGTATTTCAGCAACATCTGAACAAACATGAAGAGTGTGAGAAGTTGTTCAAAGTAAAGGGAAAAGATGGTAAGTGGACCTTGATGTCAGATTTTTTTTAAACACATTAAAATGATCAAAATAATAAAAGAAAACCAGAAAATCTTCACATTTAACAAGTTGAAGCCATTAGATGTCTTTGTATGAAAAATAATAAGTAAATGATTCTCATGAATGTTGCTTCTATAGTTAAACTCTTCACATGTATTCTGTGCAAACATCTTCATTTGTAAAGTAGGCCTCAAAACTAAAGCTTTCAGATAAATGTAGTGGATTTAATCGTTTAAAAAATCCCTCTCAAATGTAGTGAATTGGAAAGGGGCCTGAAACTAAAAGCCTCAAAAAAGGAAGCACAAGAAATACCTCAAAGTTATTTGTGATACAATAGGATGTCATAATGTAGGCTACTTTCCACAAGAGTCGTGGTTAAAGCTCTCCAGAAGGCTGATATAAACTTTTTTGTTTTCAGATCCAACTGTACTTGCTCTCTTACTATAATCTCCTACTGCTCAATAATTTCCATACACGTTTAATGGTGAAAGCAGGGGAGTTGTGATGGTTTGAGTTGGAGTTCCTCTGTTGAATCTCGCGGTATTTGACAGCTTCCCTCCACTCTTTGACACTTGCCCCTCCCCTCCGCTCCGGGAATGCTGGGTTGTTTACATTACTGGCACACGAGTCAGCACAGTGGTGATGAGAGGGGCCTAGCTGCTGCACACACTTTCTGAAAACACGTACGCATCTCGACTGTCTCTCTCTCGCTCTCTCCGAAAAAAACTTTCCAGCGCTTAGCCGACGGTGCCACGCAACAAGAGAGGCCCGCCGAGTCAACTTTTAGGAGCGACCTTGGAAAGAGAAGGGAAAGTCAAAACAAGACAACCGCCATAACCACCAGGAGAAACTTTCAACGTGAAGAAGGAATAGCTTAGCAACAGACTCCCACTTCCTGGTAAGAACTGAGACACCGTTAGCTGGCACTGAACTTATGAATGTGTACCACTTTGGAAAACTAACACAACACTTATTTAAACCTCATCTATATTCTGGCTCGGTTGGAGATTGATAGGCTTAAACGGCTCTAAGCATGTCACCGTTCCTAGTGCGAAGTCGATGTTGACACTCACTTGAAAAAGTTTCGACAAAGTTCGCTAGTTAGCCTAGCTTCTTAGCCGACTAGCATGGAACATTGTTAACTTTCACTACTTTGAAGTTACACAGTAGCCGCTATCATTTCAAGTTAACAACGACATTATCACGATATAATAACAGTGTTGGAAAGACAATCTTCCGTATAATGAAGTTTACAGCCATACATGTAGTTAAACCTGTTGTGGCAGCATGACGGTAGCAAAATAAAGTAGCCTTTTCTGATGCCATGCTAGAGTTACAATTATGGTACTGTACACGTATACTGTACATAATAACCTCGTACGGCCGTACTTATGGAATAGTTTTACGTTTTATTCTTAAAGGTGAGACTTAATTGATGTGACATTACAACACATTTCTGTATTTACTCTCTATTTTTACTGCTGGTATATGACGTCTTTGCAGTGTTGGTATGTTACTGTGTAACTAATGTGTGGTCTAGATATTTCTATATGTTCTGTAGAGGTAGTAAACGTCCTATCTGCAACAGCAAATATCCATTCGTTCCTATAGGCTTACCTTACTTTGGATAACTTAATTGATATTATAGTAGAACAAAAAAAAAAGTAAACAAGAGTGACATGCAGATGAATACATGTGTAAGTGTCAGGCTGTGCGATCATAGATCTACAGGCCTATAAGGGTTTTGACCACAATTGCTGCACATTTACTTGATATTTTAGGGAAAGTGCCTTTTCAAAGTCATCATGCTAAGGGGAAGCATTTACGCAATGTGGTGCCTTTTCATTTCAGGTTCTCACTTTGTATTTCTTCGCCCCTTTCCCTCAAACTATTTTAGGAGAGTGGATTTACGTAGACACGTTGTGCCTCTCTTCCTCTGTTTCTTACTTCTCTCTTCCTACCACTGTCTCTCAGACCTATCCTAAGGGAGCAGACACGTTCTGCCTCTCTATCTCCGAGGGTCAAAGATTCATATGGCCAGGGATTCCTTTGAGCGATATGCGCCGGCCCGTGCCTTAAGCCTTGGACTTCTACACAACTGCTCGGGTCTTGATAGATTGAGTGGGGAAGTTCAGGAGAACAACAACAACAGTGTTAACCTTCCATGTGCCTCTGCATAGTATAACACATCTGTATCCTACAAACACATCTTCCAACAAACTTATTTGCACAATACAGAAGTTGAGGCCTTCAAGCGTACACATTTTGTAATAAATAAATACATAGCTGATGAAAGTAATATTTAGTTGTGAAAATATGCTTCTGAATTCAACCTTTATTAACTGGTTATATGAGACTTGGTTTGATAATGGCACACACACTGATCTGTGTTTTTCCTGGCTCAGATGAGGCAAAGTTGACTGAGTTGATTTGATCTATGAACTTTGGTTTATTACTTTAAAAGTAAGTTTTGATTGACTTTAAGTGACTTTAATTTGATTGCTTGTCAGTTCACTATTTATATTGTGCTTCACCATCACATGGAGTGACTTTATACCTTGTAAAACATGCAGGGCAGTAGCATTCAAGTGGTTGCATTAGTTGAGGAGGTAACTTTATTTAGTGACTCAGTAATTGCTGGAAGAGAAGCTAACAGTTTGAGGAGGGAATAGGGAAGAGGCCTATGACTGATACATTGTCCAGTTCCCGTTTAAAATGATACATTTTCCACACTAATATTAACATTTTCTTTGATGGATGGCATACAGAGTAATGAACAATATATACATTTAGTCAATACATTTATTAATAAGGTGTTTGAATTCATTATTTTGCTCTAATTAATTACATTTAAAAAAAGTGAAAATGATGGAGGAAAAGTATTTATATTTCTTACCTGCTTTGTTTTTGATCATGTATGAGTTAACAGGGTAACACAAGGCCATCTCTAAAACCTTGGGCCATATTTACTATCAACAATTGTTTCTTTAACATTAAGTCATTTTCAATGTACATTTTGCTAAATGATAAAATGTGCGTTGTATTGTGTGACCCATCTCCGTATGGAAAAAGCCCAACGTGCTGCTTCCAGCTGTCTGTTTCACACTGTTGAACACATTAAGAGTTATAGCCTTGCAGACAGTGTTTATTTGAAGTAGAACTACTGGTAGTTGTAAAGGGGTGATTTATTTGAATGAAAAATAAATCAAGAAGTATGTTTTGGGAAGAAAGTGTTTTGTGTGCGAGTCACTGTTTTTTGTGTGAGTCAGAATGGTTATTGCAAAATCGTTAGCACACTGAATCCATCAGCGGCTGTGTTGGATAATTTTTTAATTGCTCATCTTAATGGTATTATGAATAATGATTTAGAAAAAATATAAAATAATAGTAATAATAATGTTACAGAATTACTAAAATCTTCAAGGCAGAATAATAATATAATAATAAAAAGTAAATAAAAGCCAGCAAGAAGTCAAACAAGCAATTCAAATCAAACTTTACACTCCCAGGCCTAACCGTTTTGGGGGTCACACACATAGAGTGAAAACTGTTTCTCATGCCATGTTGCTGTCACTGCTTATCACAGCCAAATATTTCAGGCATCATACTACCACATTTGGCTACGCTGCAGAGAGATGATTCAGACAAGAGTTAGTGGAAACTGACATACCTTGTTGACCCAATTATTACTCACTTCTCTGTTGCCACACTCGATGATCGTCAAAGACAACAGGCTTGAGTCTGCCAGCGTCATCAGGTGATGGAGATGAACACCGGCTGGCTCTGTGAAGTTGACTATCAAGGAATGTGTCATGAACCGGATGATCAGCAAATTGCTGCCAAATGTTTGCATCACTCTGTGTTGAGGGATTTCTGCCAGTATATCCCGCTTTGAATCTGAACTGATGAGAGGTGGATTACTTTTGACAGGTTTTGGCAAAACTTTATTATTTTTGCCTGGATCTATTGTTTGGATTATACAGGGGTAATAAGGGTGGACTTTAAAGTGGTGAGAGCAGTGATTGCTAGTGTTATGCCTGATTGAAACTGAAAATAAAAGTACACCGGAATAGGAATTCTCTTATCAGGACTTAGTTAAAGGTGGGGTAGGTAAGTTTGAGAAACCGGCTCGAGTGCGCTAGATTTTGAAAATACACAACCGGAAAAAATCTGCCACTTCCTTACTGATTGGTCGTGCTTTTTACAGTATTACGGCTTCCACAGATGACATTTTTTTATGAATTTTTTGTCAAAGCACTTAAGATATTCATTGCTATCGGGATGTTATGAGCATTCCATGGAATATAACAAAAAGTGTATCTCGAGCCGGTTTCTCAAACTTACCTACCCCACCTTTAAGTTATCTTACTTGATTATTGGAAGATTCAATGATGATTCAATGATGATATGGCATATATAAAATTTGACCTTCTAAAGATATATTATCAACCAGACCTTTCCAATGATTTATACTGGGTTCACATACATGCATATTAGCCTATACATATGTTCTGTCAGTGTAGCTTTAATGGAATCTAACATTTCTGCTACTAAGACGTTTAGAGTGAAAAAGGCCATTCATTGGCGAGGATAAATCTTCTGCAACCCAAGCAGTGATTTAGCGCAGTGGAATTGACCAAATCGCTATATCCTGTGAGAGCTTCCTGTTTTAGCCCTGGAGCTGGCCCCTCTGCTGGATTAAAGATCAGATGAGACATTTGTCATCTGACCACTTACACAGTCATCTTGCCTTTGGCTTTCATAAAGAACTAAAAATGTTAGCTATGTTTTTCTTTCATTCCCAAAGCATATTTGAAAGAAGATGCTTCCTAAGGCCATTTTTGAGCTACATTAAACACTGTCTTTTGCATGATGTCAAAGACCTTGGCCCTGCATTGTACAGAGAAGATGCTGGCAAAGGTAGCGGATCACTGCTTAGGATATAGGCTCTTTTGGTGTACTTTCTCTGCAATTAGTTCTTGCATTATCAAATAATAAAAGCTAGAAAAAGAAAATACATGCTTGACGCCTTCCCCAGAAGAATTTAGAATCAAGTCTTTCCAACCCGCGTCTCAGTTTGGCTAGAGTTTAGTAAGGTCTTTGGCAATGAGAGTGGGCTGTAAGATGCTCCTTACGCTCCCCTCAAACAGCCAGCCAGTCAATATTTTTCCTATCCATCTCCCTTACATCTTATGAAGGGTCACTGATGTTTCAAGCATTCAAATATCCTTGGAGGATGCCTTGCGGCTCCCTGTGTCATGTGAAAGTTCTCAATTTCTCTCTGGCATTGATGCTTTTCTCAATGGGCCCTGCAGTGCTCTGGGGGGAACAGACTTCAAAGACATGCAAACACAAGAATTACTGACCTACGACCCTGCTCAAAGTTTATGAAATGCTTTCAATGCCCTTTGCTCAGCTGGTGCCATGACCACACAATATCAGTGTGGGTTATTTTGACTACAAAGGGTGCCAGAAAAAGGTTTTATTCATCCTTTTTTTTAATATATATATTTGTTATCTTGTCTTTGGTTCTGAAATCCTGCTCTAAATGAAACAACTCTATTTTTGTATATATTGGAGTTAATAACCTATTTAATGAATGCATTAATTACCATAAAAGGATTAAACAAAGATGAATAAATAATTAGCTTGAATACTCCTGCATGTTGAACGTGTACACTGGAAAGGTTAAAACAAGGCCTATTTAAAAATAACACTGTTAAGCTTTAAGTGGGTAAACATTTCTGTATTTTTTATGACAGAAATAGCATGCTGTTTGAATGACTTAATGGAACTTACTGAAATAGCTGTGTATGGCATCTGTTAGTTACTGGTGAACTGGAGCCTTTTTCCTAGTTTCTCTGGTTGGTACTTGAATGGGCCTATTTATTTGATAACTAACATTTTACCAACATAAACAGCCATTTACTGACTTTATGTATTTGATGACTGCATTATACTTTAATATCAAGTTCTTGTTATGTATGAACTGTGTATATATGCATTACTGCATGTTGAAGAATAAGCAGTTTTTTTACCATTTAAAAAAAAGCCACCAAGTCCATGGCATATGTGAACTGTGCTGGAAATCTGGCTGTCAAGCAGCATCCTCATTTATTGGAGATCACTCTCCAATCGTCCCCTCTCCCTCTCTATCTCTTTTGATCTTCCACACGCAGAAATACAAGTCCCTCAGGATACAAATTCACTTTCACAAATAATTACAAGATGCTATCTGCCACTGTAAACACCACATCAGTGACAGTGACAGTATGCATTTGTCATGAGAAGAGACAAAAGCAGAATGAATTTGCACTCATGAACAGAACTTCATATCTGTTTGTGTTGCTTGCTGACTGTGCTATGGGCGTTTGTTCCAACCTCATCACAAATGAGCGTTAATGTTTCACACAGGATTTGCTGCAGAAGAGAGCACATTTGTATGAGAGCATCTTGTTTTGACAGACGGTCTGTTTTTACCCTCCTCCTATTCAGTGTGAAAAGCCGTAGACATTTCACTGTCTTCTATGCCCTCTTTTTTCTGCTCCGTTTTCTTTCACACTCGGTTTCTTTTTTCCTTGTGACTATGCCAGTTGTTCTTAATTTATCAGTATTGGTTTTGCAAAGCTGGATTCTTTATTATTTATTATTATAACTCATTACAGTAATGGGTATACAAGTATTGCCTTAAAGTGATCCATTACATCCGTTGAAATGTATTCAACACTTAACTGTGAAACTGTGAGGCAGGTTTAATGAACAATATTCATTGTTTGTCCACTGGACAAAGAGCTTCTAGCAGTTCAAAAAGGTTGAAATGTATCAACTAAATAGTTATATGTTATGAGGGATGGATCTAAATGCTTCTATTAGTTGAAACCTGCATTAGAACATTATATGTGGGACTAATAGGGTCATCCAAATCTTTTTCAGTACACTTCCTACATATACTCTACAGTTCCTATTATACTATCCGATGTGTCATCATGAATGCTCTGTACAGCGTTCTGCTTTTGGTTCTTAGTCTCTTTTTTTTTACGCTGCCTTGTTTGGGTGCCTGGGACATCTTTCTCCCCCTCCCTCCTCCCCCCTCTTTGCTCTGTTCCCTGACTCACAGCTGTCCTCCACGGTCTCCCTGGTCTCTTGGCTTTGCCGGGGGGCTTTGAGGTTATGGTCAAGGCCCGGAGGCATGAAGAAGGAAGAGGAGTCGTAATGAGAAGCTCCCCTCAACCTGCCCTTGAGCCTCTTTGTCTCGGTCTCTCGCCACTTCCATGCGACCCATCTTACTCTTCACTCTCTTCCTATTACTGCCACTCGTTTTAGACACTCCTTCATGCTTCCTCGCCTGCCCTCTTCCCTCTTTAGTTGCCTTATTCGGCTTTCACTGCTCAACCTTTATGACTCTCAATCTGTCCCCCATTCGCGTCTCTGCTCTCCTCTCCTGGGGTCCTCTGTACCCGGGGCCTCCCCTCAGCCTCCTCCTCCCTGCCCAGCCTGGCCCACAGTCAATGGGAGGCAGGCAGCCTGACTCCCTCGGAGCAGCAGGAAGCTGCAGCAGCAGGGGTTAGGCCTGTATGGCGCTGCCGGCTGGTTCTGTCAGAAGTCCTGCCAAGCCAAGGATGAGAGACCTTTGCCAGTGCGGTATTGGGGCACCGAATACAAATATTTTACAGATGTCTGAAGTCAGGAACCAGGAGTCTGCAGCGACTTACTCAGGCTAGAGCAGAGGTGCAACTACAGTATGTGTGTGCTAATGTATTTGTGTGTAGGTTTTATGAATAAGATAGTATGAATTATTAACTGCATTAACTAAGTATAAATGCAGGTGAAAAGGTTTTAAAGGGACTCAATAAAGCGGTCATTAGGAGTCTGGGCATTTCAGGAATTGGGTGTGTGACAGGAGGAGGAAGATAGGCTGGTCTCATTCTGGATTGGCTGGAGGAAAAAGTGATTGGTTTTGTTTGAAGAGAGAGGGGAGGAGGGGGGGGCAATGCTGTACTGTGAATGCCTGGCTGGGTTCCCAAACAGTTCTGGCTTGACAGTTTAACAGTGAATATTTAACATTGCGCCTCTCCGCGGGGCTTGGCTGTAAACAGCAGTCAGCAAGCAGCATAGCAGCAAAAGCCTGCGTGACGCTGGGCCGCGGTTGTGAAGCCCACCTAAAAACAACGCACAAGCAGGAAACACATCTTGAAGTTGTGATTTTAGAAAAAGGCAGATGGCATGGGCTGTTGGTGTCACACTGTAAAAAAAGCCAGGATCGCCTGATGAAAGCAGCTCCCGCTTGCTTTGAACAGCAAGTCTGTCATGGCTGGTGTCTGCTGTGTGGCTCCGGGTCAAACTGTGATACGCAACTCCTGGAATTTTTCGCTTTTTACGTTTTTCATGTTCAAATCGTCTGAGGAGGAAAAGCAGAGGGGGGGAAACAGGAAGTTTCATTAATATTCTAATATGTGAAGGAGGCAGGGAAGACCTATCTGCTTTCAACCCCTGTTGTGGAGCTTTTCTCTCTCTTTCTGTTTTTGTTGCTCTTCTTCTTCCCTTTGTCTCGCTCTCTGCAATTTCAGTATAAATTACGTTTTACTGTTTATCTATTTATATAACAACACTTAGATTCATATGATCCTTTTGGTTAATAACTATTAAACAACATGTAGGTTTCTGGTCTGACATATCATCAAACGCATATTTATGGTTTGAGTTGTATCACAAAAAGCTGATTTAAAAAAAAAATCAAAATCAACACTTAACTTATAGCTGAAGCTTGAATTATGTTTCCCTTTGGCCAATGGCAATGCTTCCGTTGGATCTTGCAGTGTTTTGTGATTGTACAGAATGGATACGTAATGGTGATTGGTTGAGTGGTTGTATGATGGTGAGAGCACAGTGGGATGGACAGAGTGCTTAAGATTGTATTAGCTTTAATTAGATGGATAGAAATGGTTATGACATTTGATTATTAACTGTTTTTCTAGGTTCTGTTTTCATCTCTGAATGATCATTTGGAAACAGTCTTTGAACAAGTCGCCTATTTTGGGTGGTCCGTTGTAATACCATGGGTTCTCATTATGTGCTTAGTTTTCTGTGAATTAATATTCTGTCCGGCAGATATTAACTTCCCAATGGGGGTTTGCTTCCAAACAAACAAACACACAAACAAACAGTGTGTTTGAAGACGAGTCGGTGACATTTGAATCCAGCTGTGTATTAAACTCAACTCTGCCCTGATGTCTAAAAACGAGGCTGATTTGTGGAGTTTTACAGATGTTGGATGAATGCAGGTCTGAGGCCGGCCTCTGTGTGAAGGATGGTGGAACAGGTCTGACATCTCTCCTGAACTGAAAAGGGAAATCCCTGCAGGCACAGAGAGGAGAGGAGGGATAAGGGAGGAGGGCGAGACCGGATAGAGGTGCGACCCCTTAGGGGTAACGTTCTTCTCCGATCGTCAGCTCCTTACACTCGCACACACTCTGTCTGTCGGTGTGCCGGGTGATGCACTCATGCAAAGAAGGATGAGCGCCTCAGGATATACCATTTAAAAAAACTTCTTCTGGGTGCATGTGTGTTTCTGCCGATGCATATGTTCTGCTAACATGCAAGTTTATGTTTTTATATAATCGTTTGAGGTGCTTGGCCTCTTCAGAGAAAAAGTCTAATTTCTCACGTCACTGCCCTGCACAGAACATAGACATTTTACATATTTAGTTATTCCAAGAGAAGAAATAAAAGACAAGCAATTTATTTTCAAGTACCCATTCCATAAATAGTGACTGGCTTTTATTTAGTCACAATGTTCCGGATTTATTTTCAGTCCCAAGTTCTTCCTCAAAGCTACACCTCCTCTTCAACACAGAGCCATATGTCTAGGAATGAACAATGCACGCCTGCCTGCACCCCCTGTTATTACTTATCACACAGTTTCTTTTTTCAAATCCCAAATTTAAAAACCTTGAAGAAAACCTAGCTTGAGCTGTTCATTTGGATTTGCAGCTTTATAGATTAAACATATGTGGTCAAAGTAAACCAATTAATTTCAATGCCATGTGAAATGAATCCAGGATACACTGTGCTACTGGAATGAAGTTGTTTTTGTTGTTTCATAAGCCGCGTTCACACCGGAGTACTTTTCCCCGTACTTTTCGCGTTTAGTTCCGTTAGTACCCCTTATGTTACGTTCACACCAAAAAGAGTACTTCAAGCCGGGAACTTTTACCCCCATTTGTAGTGCCTGCTGAGAGATGGTACTTTCCTGGGGGAAAAAAGTGCCCCAGTTCTGATTGGCTGGGCGAATTGCAAACCACGCCCCGTAAAACTCTGAAATGTTTTGTAGAGCCGCCATTTTATTATCCTCGCATTAGCATTATTAGCATTAGCATTCGCCCAGTGCACAAACGCAGAGAGACTAACTTATGGCAACACAAAATAAAGCATGGGAGCGGTGGAGATGTGGAGGTGTCGGCGTTCTGGCGATTTACTCGGAAGGCTTCAGTAGAAGCCAGTCCCCAACTCCGGGGACTTCCGGCCGGGGACTCCGGGTGGCAGTATACGCCGTGAAGTGGTTTGCGGCCTGCCAGTAAACCCAAAGCAGAAGAAGACGAAGTGACGTCAGCGGCTCATTTGCGTAATCTTCCCTCAGGGAACTTATTCCGGTGTGAACGCGATCTGTACTAAGTGCCCTGGGGTAATAAGTGCTGGGGCACTAAGTGCCGGCACTAAGTACAGCAAAGTACTTGGTGTGAACGCGGCTATAATAGTTAGGAGTCATCCTCCTTGACAGTACGACATGGTGTATGTGCACACAGTCACATGAAGCAACAGTACTGTACTTGACCTCTGATTGAGTAGCCCTGCTCTGGATTTGGTTAGAAGGTTGTGTGTTTGTGTTTGTGTGTGTGTGTGTGTGTGTGTATGTGTGTGTGTGTGTGTGTGTGTGTGTGTGTGGTTGTGTGTGCGGCAGCCAGCAGGGTCCACCTCAGAAGCCACAGCAGGCTGAAACCGAACCAGAGCCAAGCTTGATTTCTGTGGAGCCACATTTCCATGGGCCCACTATTAGTATGTATTCAGAATGTGCATCCAGCTTTACATTTGCTGCGGCTGCTTGTCTGTGGCTTTCTGTGTATATTAATGTGTGGACTCACATTTTGTGTTTAAGTATCTATTTCCCCTCCTCCTCGTGGACTCAGGGTCTTGGATGTTTCTATTAGTGACTGTGGCGATGCTGAAGGGTTGTGGTCCTCCTTCCTCCGTCCCCCCACAGAGCACACGAGAAGTCCTGGGCCCAGAAAAGCCTCAACACGAGCCCATAGCCCTCACGTTAGCACTCAGCTATGTAACGAGACATGCCTGGGAACTGCACCTCTCACATTACTAATGACTTGGACATCTTGCTCTTGTCATTTCTTTTTAGACAAACTTCGATGCTGACACAGGGTAACTGCTTCAAACTATCCAGGGAGAAAAGGGGGAAAACCTGCTGGAAGGGAGTATGAGAGACTGCTGGTTTTGTGTGAAGGGAAAATAGACTACATTCACCAGATGTTTTTTTAACGGTTGTTTCATAGACGAGAAACTCATGACAGGCTTCGTCATTTCCAAACAACACTGAGATGGGTCAGTTGCTGCTTTATCATTGCTGTATAGTGAGTACTGCAGGCAGGTTGAAAGGTTTGGAATAAAACTGATAACTAGGTTAATTTTCTTTGTAACCCCTCTAAAAACACCTTTTATACTTACATTTCTTGTGTAAAACAAATGGCGCATTAAGTGTGTGAATGATCACATAGACATTTTTGAATTTATTGGTCGTTTGCTTTTTTGTTCACATCGGCCAGACAAGCAGACTCCCTCTTTGCAGCTTCCTCTCCTCCTGTATGGATATTAACAGAGGACAAAGAAGGCTAAGTCATTTCCGAATCTGATCAGTGCGTAGATGATGCTCTCATCTGTTCACTCCTGAGTATAATCACGAGGTTAGGCTTCAGAAAACACAGCTGTACGGATGAAAACCAGACTCTTGGTGGACATGCGGTGTAAAAGGATCCTTTATTTAGAACCGAAAAGAGAAGTGAGCGTGGCATTCCCTTATTTTATTTTTTCATGAGATTCCCTCATCTGTCCCTATTTCATGTCTTACGTTTTTTTTTTTTTATAACTGTAAGCCCTCTAGCCTTGCAGACAAACAGCCCCAGCCCTGTGGTTCAGAATGTCACATCCTATATCCTGGTGCCAGAGGTGATGAAGCTAATTTGGTGGTCAGTCAGTGACATGGCTAACAAACAAAGCCCTTATTAGTCCCCGAGCTCTGGGAGCTCTGCTGTGCTGTGCAACGCTCTGTTCTGCATTGTGAAAGAACATGACTTGTTGCCAAAGGGCACTATTGCATCTTCGTCATGGCGCGGTGTGCAAATCTGGGTGTGGAGATTTTGTTCAAATGTTCAGATGAACTTAGATGTGCTCCTTAAAATACCCCAAATGTTGCTTAAATAACAATTAAACAAAAATAATCCTACACATTAGCATTATTTGTGCTTCATTTATTTAGCTTAGAGTATAAAGCTATTTCAGTGTAGGAAAGTTAAAATATGAAAGGGATCAGTATAATATACTATTATAGTGATTTATTTCTTTTTGTACAAAAAAATGATTTGTTTAAAACAATGAATCAAATATCACGGATGACAATGACCTAAACTTAGATTTTCATGAAGAATGTACGTTAGGGGTAGGACCAGAAACGTTTTTAAGCATCTTCTTGCCCCTTTTGAACATGACAGAAACTATTTGAGAATTTCTTTTTTTTTCTTTTTTTATACCTTGAACGTTTTATTTTATTTTGCTTCTCTTTGTTATAATTAATAATTATTATAATTATTATTATTGTTTCTTTTGTTCAATAAATTGACTAATACAAAAAAAAGAAAATAGTGATGTGATGTAAACATACAAGGGGGTTTCTCAATGAAGTGACACAGTGAACGCTTTTCAAGAACTAATGATGGCTTTGTGTTCTTAGTGCTGAGAATTCATTGTTTTTCTTGTGTATTTTGTTTCAGTAAACAAATACAGAGTTTTGGACTTAAGACATAATGAGACATTTGATGACGTCGCATTGGGCTTGATGCTTTTATAATGGGCATTTTGCCATGGTTCCAGCTTTTCAATACATAAATCCATTCATCAGAAAAATAACTAGTAAATGAACGTACAATCATTAGCTGCATATTTCATCTACAATGGGTGTGTGGCATCCCAAAAGTTGCGGTTTTGCTCATCAGCCTGGAGTTGGAACTACATCCATGATCAGTCGCTCGAACATCCTAAAAATGTATGACATCACTTGCAGCTTGATCAGCCAGTTTAAATGAAGTGCTCTTGATTTTCTTTCACATAATGCATTCACTTTCTATTTTAACTGAGGTGTGGTGGTGATATGGCATTTTGAAGGGCTGTGAATGTAGTGAGAGTGTGCAAGCATAGCCAAAACCCCCAGGGTCCCCTCTCCTTAACGCCTGGGGGGCTCTCTCCTTCACACAGCCTGCGCCTTCACATACTAAGCTGCTTTCTGAGGGATCACACAGCTGTCTTAAACACAGCTCCGTTGCATACTTTGCCCACACAATTTTGTCTTTCCTTACACAGTCAGCAATTTGTCAATTTGTTTATTCTCAGTGATTGACAGTATGAATTGGATTCACCTAGGAAAAGGAAAAAAGAGAAAAGGGTAGAGTGGCTGGCGGTCTGTTTTTGACTGGTACCATGGCTGTCTGTCACTCTTCTTTTATCATTGAAATTGGAGTTTATCTTTTACAAGCCTGAGTGGAATGTTTTTGTTTTTCAAGTGATTATTAGCATCCTCTTGGCTGCCGTCTCCGGCTGATGAGATAAGCACATCAAACGCCGCGCCGCGCTAACGAAGCGCTGTTTGCTCGCTGGCTGGCTCCTGCCTTTTTTTCTGTAAGGCACCTGCTGAAGTGACAGGCTGGCAACAAAGGGCCCCTCGCCACAAGAGAGCCGTCAGTGGCCCCGTGGAGTGGGCAGGACAATAGAGCGGAGAGGTGGCCGGGGCTTTTAGCCACGTGCCAGCTCGTGTCGACAACACACAGGAGCAGCAGAGCGAGGAGGAGCAGGAGGAGGGGGGGGGGGGGACAAGAGCGAGGGAGAAGAAAGAGGAGGAGAGTGGCTGACACCTGCATGTCCTTGAGCCCCTTTCTCAATTGTGGACATCTTCACTATACATGGTGGTTCTAAATGCGAAAGGGAAACTGAGATGAGAGGGGGAACAAATGTGCAGGTGTGCAGGCGGACGCACACAGAAGATGACAGAGGAGAGTCCAGTGTTGTTTCATGGGTTCACTGGCTCATGGAAGGTCAGGTGATGGTGCAGATGTGTTTTATAGAGGCTTCAGTAGGTGAAATGTACACACAGCGGAGCAGAGCAATGTGCTAGTTTATTTGGATTGTCGGGGAATAAATCAATTTAGGCCTCACATGAAGCCCAGGGTATGTGTGCTGTGCTATTTACTTCTGCAGTGAAATGATCATTAGCCTATAAAATGTGAAAGTGAAAAATGTAAAAGAGCGCTATAAATAGTTAGCAAGCGGCATTATAGATCACTGGCCTTGTAGCGTCCCTATGGACCACAGTGGTTTTCTTTGGCTTAATTCCCTTTATTATAATTTCTCTGTACTCCTTCCACTAGGGAGGGGGTGAAGGTCTGAGTTGTACTAATATATCACACTCAAACGTACACACATACACTAGTATTTGTACAGAGCAGAAACATCAGAGTTGTAATTGTTTATACTTCGTGTCTTTTCAATGAATAACTCCAGAACACATTATGCAGACACTTTGACTTTCAGAGTCAGAACTATAGATAGACCACCGAGTCTGCTGGGCTTAAAAAAACAACCAGCTTCAGTTATTTGCAGGTATGTTGGTAAGGGTAAATATGGCTGCCAATAAGTCACAACAAATTGCATTTTAAATATGTCAAACATCTACCATTTGAGGTGATTTAGAAATGGTATTTTTTTATTAAATGTTCCGCTTAGTACATATCTTAGCCCCAATTAATTTATACATAAGTCATCCATTTAAAAATGTTGATCTTTTTTTTGTTTTCAATAGAGGAAAAAACAATAACATTATTGTTATCAGATTTATTGAAGATTTTCAAACATTTCTATCTGTATTGGCCTCAAAAATGTTTCCAGGCTACAGGCGGAACCTCCTGAAAAGCCACTTTGAGTTTGATCAGATGCATACAGCCTGAAAGAGACAAAGCCATTCATCCAGCCATGTTCTGCCGGTTGGAAAATGAATCCTGTTTAATGTCAGAGTTGTTGTTTGGGCCCTGTGTGACTGTTGGAGATACTTTAATAATCTCATACTGAGGTGCGCTGATTAACGTTGTGCTTTCGTAGCCAGATTTGGGAGAGGGAAAAGTCTAAATGATTAGACTGTGTCGTTTTGGCTGGCTTTGCAAAGCCTACTTTCAAAGCTTTCTCCCTTTTTATCTTCATGTTTTTCCTTTTAGATCGAGAGACAATAAAGTTTCCTCTCTTCATATTTTATTCCATCAACTCTTGGACCGTCTTACTCAAAGACCTCAGACGGGCTCACATGCTGAGGTGTAATTGGTCCGCTCCCACTCTCCGTCTTTCTCTCGGCTCGTGGTCCAACGAACACGAGTGCTCGCACATTCAGGCTAATGATTTTGAATAGTGATTAAAATGAATTGGTGAGTGTGCCGCTTCTGTAGTATCCGGACCCCTCCATCATTAGTGGTTCTCTTCCTTTTTTCCTCTTACTGTATCATCAGTGTTAGTCGAGCAGGGGTTTCAGACGAGGCCTGGGGTGGGCTTTCATGAGCACAGACTCAAAGATGTCTCCACTTCTTGTAATCATGGACACCACTCTTCTAGCATTTCACTGTCGTCTTCTAGTTCCTCAAAGGTGCCTTTGATTCCCTCACATCCTACACCCAGGCCGGAAAGTGTCACATTATATTTTTCCTCTCCCCTCTTTAAACTCCCCCCTAACCCTTTTCTTCCCTTCCATTCTTTCCCATCTCTCTCTTGCCTCGTTAGACCCAGGCTCATCAGTCCGTGTTCAGATATGTTGTCCTCGGATTGAGAGCTGATGTAGCACTCTTCGTTTTGGGACCGCTTAACTCCAGGACACTTCCCCTTCACTTCCCCATCCCCCCCCCCAGTTTGCCTTGATCCACCTTTTTATAATCTGCCCCCTCTCTTTGTTTTACCTCTTCTCCTATTTTAAATAAATAATGCCGAATGGAGGAACTGAGGATTAAAGAGGCGCTAAAGCCAGCCCAGCTCCACACCGTCTCTCAGGACCGCCAACACATCAGGGCTAACAAGCTTCTTCTTTTCTCACCTCTGCATCTGTCCCACTCTGTCCTACTCCCTCCCTGCTGTCCCCCTGCTCCCTTTTGCATTCTCCCACTCAGTTTTGCCCTAGAAGACTGAAGATATGCTCTTTAATGTCAAGGTTGGACGACTTGTTGCCTACCAAGCCAACTTCGTGACATGTTTTCAGTGCCTTTTTCTTTAAAGGTTGAACAAATAATTATGAAAGAAACTTTGAAGTTGAACAGTTCTGTGGCAGAATAGGTCAATAAACCACATAAAACAGCAAAAATACGGATAGAATATTGGATTAAAGTGAAGAAAATAAGAAATAAAGCAAGTAACGGATAAAATGATTAAAGGTGGGGTAGGTAAGTTTGAGAAACCGGCTCAAGATACACATTTTGTTATATTCCATGGAATGCTCTTAACATCCCGATAGCAATGAATATCTTAAAGGTGGGGTAGGTAAGTTTGAGAAACCGGCTCGAGATACACTTTTTGTTATATTCCATGGAATGCTCGTAACATCCCGATAGCAATGAATATCTTAAGTGCTTTGACAAAAAATCCATAAAAAAATGTCATCTGTGGAAGCCGTAATACTGTAAAAAGCACGACCAATCATTTGAGCCGGCCCGGCTAAAATAACTGGATGGCCTATCTGCCTGTCAGCCTTCCATCTGTGCACAAACTTATCTCGTGCCCTCATTGGTCATGTGCGAGTTCGTGTCTGTTGGAGGAGGGGCTCTATAAGGAAGTGGCAGTTTTTCTCCGGTTGTGTATTTTCAACAGTGGCGAGCCGTGAGCTTTATACCTAGGCCCTCTGACCCCCACCAATTCCCTCGAAAAAAAAAAAAAAAAAGAGTTATTACGTCACAGCGTATACTTCAGCGGAATATCAAAACAACGGCCCAGGGTGCAAAACGCATCAATGACAGCGACCCTCTACCACACAAAACAACACCTGGGAACCCAATTTGTGTTCTTTGACATTGAAAATGATATTGCATTGTGTTTGTTACTTTCGTTGCAGTTGTATGTCTTAAGTGTAATTTGGCATGCTTTTATTTTGAAGGCGAGTTCACGCTGTTGACAGGAAGTTGTTGTTGCTATGGAAACAAGAAAAGTTTCACAGCGGGCGGAACTTGTCATAAAGTCCGCGATAATAAAACCCACCCATTTAGAGGGAAGATATGATTGGTCAATTGTACTGTCATTTGACATTACTCTCTCGTTCAGTTACTATAGCGGGCCCTATCGCAGAGGGCCAGACGAGCTTCTTTCATGTAACCCTTCACATTCAACAGAGACTGAACAGGCAGATTCGATGGATTTATTTCTTTGGAAATGTTATTTTAAATACAATTAAATCAAGTTTTTTTTCAGTAAAACTAATGAAAAATATAACAAAAATAATATTAAAAAAATATATATTTAAAAAAAATATATATTTTTTTAAATGTTTTTAAATATTATTTTTTAGAATATCTTAGGCCCTCACAGAGGGCCTAGAGGGCCCTGACGGCTCGCCACTGATTTTCAAATTCTAGCGATATCGAGCCGGTTTCTCAAACTTACCTACCCTACCTTTAAAGGTCCCATGGCATGGCCATTTCTACTGATCATATTTCCATTGTTGAGGTCTACTAGAATAGATTTAAATTGTGCAATTTTCCAAAATCACATTGGTTTCTCATACAGCATCTCTGTACAGTATGTGTATTCACCAGGTATTCACTCTCTGTCCTAAACGGCTTGTTGGAGCTCCTGCCCCCCCCTCCCTGTGAGCCCAGTGTGCTCTGATTGGTCGGGACGTTGCGAGGCTCGTTGCTGCTCGGGAGGAGCGGACAGGTTTCCGAGAACAAGAACAAGCAAAACTCATCCTGAGCACACACAAACACTCAACACTCAAGTAAAAACAATAAGTGTGGCTTGATATTGAGTAAGAAAAAGGTTTATAACGCTGTGAGAATGGGTCTGCGGAGAGCATTTCTCCGCGATCCCAACTCGTCTATTACCAGCATTCAGGGAGCTCTATGCAAGTCAATGGGGACTCCCTGTTAGTTAGCCAAGGGATCCTGGTGTGTGAGGTGCTCCGTGGATTGGTCCATTTGGGCCAATCCGGTCATTTGTGGTTGATTTGGGTATTCACACGTCACAGAACCCAGGAAGAAAACAATGGAAAATGAGAAATCTCCAACGAGGCGTTCTGGGGCAGCATAGACAGGGCTTTTCTGTGTTAGAGTTTTACTCGCTACAGGGTGTACTTTGAGGGTTTTTGACTCTGCAGACCGTTTACATGCATAAAAACCTTCATAACACACAAGGGGACGGGTAATAACCGGAAAAGCATGACATGGGACCTTTAAGAAAAACCAGAACGGGAAGAGGGCAGTGAGTTTTCTCTAAATATGATAACAAGAGTCAACTTCTCTTGTAAATCAAGAGAAGTTGACTTGAAAGGGCTCTCCACTTATTCACGAAGCTCAGTTTACCCGTCATGAGGAGTACTTCTTGGCCTCCTGTGAGAGCCGTTGTATAATCTCTGTTGTACCTTGACGGTTCTTCAGGGAGCTCTCCAAAGTCTGAAAATATAACCCTGATGATGTCATCAGATGAGTCCCACGACTTTATGAAAGTGCAATACTGAAATCGTTGGAGTTGCCTTATTTTAATGACATTTTTTTTATTGGGCCCAGCATTTTATGGTTTTCAGGGGAACTACAGACCAAACTACCTAAAGTCTACTTCTTGGTGAGCAGAGTTTTGCACAGTGCAGTTGGCGATAGAGCGTATTTTATTACAGAAAAATAAAAGCATGATAAGAAGTGGTGAGAGTTGGAGAAGTGTAGCAAGTAAGGAAACAAAAGCAAATGAACAAATGTGTGCTGGAAGTATGAGAACAAACAATGTTCACAGAAAATGGCAGAATCTTGTTAATATCCTTTTCTTTCCTCGTCTTGTTCTGCCTGCCTCAGTTTCTCCCTTCCCTCCTCCATTTAATTACCTTCGTGTGACGGGCCTGCTGTGAGAATGTCGGGCTGGAGTCGCACGTTAGACGGAACGCAGTCAGAAAACAGTGTTTGTTTACACCGAGTGGTTGGTGGTCTGGATGGGAGAGTTTTTTTTAAACTACCATCAGTTTATCAGAGAGGTAAATTGTGATCTTGCTAGCTCTGTGGCTCCATTGTACTTTAGATCCCGCCAATGTTATCTGCAAAGAAATTATATATTCACACCTGTCAGCCTAACTGCAATGGAAATGCTGAGAACCATTGGGGATAATTTGTAGACATTCTTTTGTAATAAAGTACAGTATTACAATAGTTAGACGGTCAGCACAATTGGGACTTTTTCACAGCCGAAAAAATTACAACAAAGGAACTTAAATATGAGTCTAGATGGTAAAACTCAGGAACAAAAATATGTAATATGAGCATAATGTGTGTCCACATAGTAGGCCTGTATTGATTCTCTCTACCTCACTCTTACTCTTACATTATTCTATCCTGTTGTATATTTGCAGCCGTCTCGGAACAACGTTCTGCACTGGTCTCTGACATGCATCTATCAATAGTTAGTGCAGCTTTTAGCAGTTGATAAAACACTAACCAGCCCACCACCATTTCTCGCGGGCAGAATGGTACATTGAGTTCCCACTGCTGCTTGTGCCAACCAAATGTTTTGTAAGTCAAAGATTCCTCTCTGTGATGAGAGCAGGATCTTTTGTGGATCAGAGTTGATGGCAGAATAGTGTAAACAGCGGAGTGGGTTTGAGGAGAGGGAGATTTGGTAGCTTTAAGGTTCACATGATGAAAGTTTAAATACATCTGTGTGTTTGATTCCTCGGCTCACTAGGACTATGCTTTGCTTTTGATGGGTTGAACTGACTTGAACTGTGTGTGAATAGGGAGCCCTGAGAGCCTGACCCTGCCTCTTTTGATTGACTAAGCTCCGTTAATTGTGCCGTTTCCTGGTGTGTGTTAATCTAACCCGGCAGTCTTAATTGATCTCGTTAATGTGGGATGTGGGAGGCGAAAGAACGTCAGGGAGCAAAGACGCCCCCTGGTTATTTTGACACTTAGACAGTCAGGAACACAGGAGGGTTAGGGAGAGGAGTAAGGGTGCCAGCCCCAATCTAACAAAACACACGGCTGAAGTGCAAAGAATCACTTCAAGAGGCAGGAGGCCGCCTGGCTGGGTGACTTGTGAAGTCCCCTGTGACACCCTAATCAAAATGTCACGACACCCTTCCACTCAGCTTCTGTCTGATAGGCTCTGTTTTCACCTAGTCCTTATGGATATCCAGGATGTCTCAAGATTGTCTTAATTGAACTTGAATCCAAATTAAAACACATATTGAAGCCCAAAGTATGTGCTTTCTGTTTTACTAGAATTGTGCAGATTAGAAATAAATTTTTTATTTTTAACAATTGACAGAATTATAATCACCAAAAAATGATTCCGTCACCATGGTACACAAAACATTGTTATGGTGCTGTTTATTTGTAGTTCTCAGTCTTGAGAACAAACTAATTCACGAACAACACCCAATACTTTCCCTTTACGATGCCAGTGGTGAAGTGCCAAACAGTAATGTTTTATGTGAAGATACATTTATTGAGATGAACTAATATATGACAGTTAACTTTATAACCAAAATGAGTAGACTCATTCATGTCAATGTGTTTAAAACGTTACAGTGATTTTGTGAATTGAGCAGATTAGCGCAGATTATTTTGTGTGACTGGAATCGTATATTTATTTGTGTAGGGAAATTACATTTCAGTATAGGAACAACAAGTAAAAGTGATTTTGAAGTTGAATTTGATTCCTAACACGGTACAAACTCTCGCCTTCAAATTGGGACAATTCTCTATATAGGCTTGATAAAAACATTTATGTTTCCCTATTTATTTATATTATTTTAATTTAAAAATAATGCATTAATATGGAAAAAACACTTAGTCTGATGTCATTGGTACATTAGGGCAGCCTTACCAGAGTTAGACCTTTACACAAGCCATGGCAATAGTTGGCTTTTAAAAGATTATTTTCCTTTAGTTGGTTTATTAAGTAAAATAATAAGAACCAAAAGGCTCTTGTTCAGATATTAAACCTGTTTTCTAGTTTGCCTTTTTGCCTCCAGCTAAAAATCCTTATTATTTGTAACCCTTTTTTACATTCAAATTGATTTAAACTTGTCGGAAACAAGCTTTTAATGTTAATTTCCGAATAAACAATATTCCCAATATAGTCAATGCACTCCCAGGAGAAATAGTGTTGTGCAAACAGTTCTTTCCACCAGCTTCAAAGCTCACATGAAGGCCAGCGAGCCCCGGAAAGAAAAGCTGGGCTAATCCTAAATAAACAACCACACTATTTGCTAAATTCTTGCATGCTCAAGCGCACACATACACATGCTTTCTTACAGGCACATATTAAAGACCCTCAACATGCTTTTATTTATATATATATACATACATATATGCATATATATATTGCAGATGTCTAATTAGCATTATTAACCTTTAGTGCATGGGACTGCAGCATCAGGGGAGAGACGGCTCCTCGCTGCCATTCTCCTCTCCATTGTACCAGGGGACGTTTAATTGGCCGGGGAGGTTTGAGGCGACAGAGACGGGAGACACTTAGTAAAACACAAATGACTGACTGACAGATCCGCAGACAGACGGCCTTCACTCTAGTGGAAAAACATGCAAATGTCCCACTGTGGAGAGTGTCCCATTTAGCTTTTGTGTGGAAATGAATGTGGGTATTAGCATGCACGTTGTGAAGCCATGTAAATAAGACACAATAGATATTAGCAGAAGCATAAAAGCCTACACTAGAATCAGCATGGGTAGATATTCCTATATGATATAGTCATACTACTGATTATGCCAAGTCCAGGCTTTTTTCCCCCTGCCTCTGTCGATACATTCTGCTCGTTAATACTTTGACCCAGCATGTGCGCGGATGCACGTGCACTGTATGCCCACATGTGAACAGCACGCTCCTAAACATCCCAGACAATATGTGTGCACACACTTCCATACTGTAGCTGACATTTGTATGTTGTTTACATGCAAACAGCACACCTAAGATATGCATTTCCATGGGGATAACACGTTTGCTATTATGCATTCAATATATAATGTGTATTTTATGAGTAAATTGGTGTTAATTGTTCGTCTATGTAACCGTACTATGTGCATACAGTGTGCATGGGAAGTGATTCTAGAGCATCTGTCAAAAATCATCCCACATGCATGAGTTAACTGGAGACTGTGGAATAATATAGAAGCTAATTGCATGTGTGAATATAAGTTTTGCATCATACTTTTTTAGCTTTGTGTCAATTGTTAAACCAGGTAACATTTCATATTGTGACACTGTCAGTTGTAAGTGCGCAATAAGCCAAGCAACCGGTGGTGGAGAATCTTATGCAATTAGTTTGCTTCTAGGCTACATGCCAGAACATGCAATTATACAGCACCATGCCGTACACCCGTAGCCAACACACTCACCTCGCTGTGACCTATATTTTCTCAGAAAACTGAAAATGAAGTGCAACGGCATACATGCTGGAATAACCATACTCCCATGAAAGGTTCATGAACGTTTTCCAAGGAAGTATAGTGTCATTATCTCTGCTTTGTTCAGATTAATATAGCTGCCTGCTGCAACTTGAGAGGGGCCCAGACAAAGAGTGTCAAATCCACCGGCATGACGTGAGATCCAGTTCTGCTGAAACTAGACACTCTGGCTGTAACCGGCTCTCAATAGTGAAACAGGGAACACTTGTCCAGCTGATAAAATGTTACGGTAGTACTTTGGTATTTTTTATATTTAAGGAAAATGGCTGTAGAGTGTTTAGTTTCATATTCAAAGTCGGCTAACTAGAAGGTGTATTTGTGTGTTTGTTGTTCCCAGAGGTGTAAAGGATCAGCCTCCTAACACCATGGATATGGACACACAGCCACAAGGACAGCAAGCCGCCGTGCCAGTCTTTCAGCCCCAGGTAAACTCCACACACAGACACACACAAGCCAAACTGCTAGCTAGGATTGTAAGGTGAGATAAGGAAATGCAGCTGAATTAAACAAATATGTTGTCATACCTTTTAATAGTGAAGAGAAAACCAATACACTTAAGTATTGCAATATGATGTTTTGTGGTACTTGATTTATTTATAACTAGTAGTTTATATGCAAGGTTAGTGGCTTAGATGTGTTGTGTTTGTCTGTTGGATGTTACAGGGACGGGGATACATGGATGCAAATCCCACTGCTCTGATTGCCCTAAAAGAGTCCACTTTTAAATGTACGCCTACGATTGTGTGACCTCTTATTCTCTGACAGTTTAAAAAAAATTAATTATAAATATCTCAATAAATAGTCTAGGTTTTGATCAATTGTAATGTATTCAATCATAACCTCTCAACCATAGTGTGTATCATTATGCCAGGTTTCTTTTACGGGATTGTTGCATTAATGTGATGAAGGCTCTTGATTTTGTAAGTCTAAATCATTTGAATAGACCAAACCACACACACACACAATCAGGGCCATTTGATCTATAAACACATATTCAATATATCTTGTTGAAAATGACACGCGTGATAATATTATTATTATACATCAGTAAATGATTTATTACCGACATGTGTAATCTTATCATTTGGTACTGTATGTGATTTCGTTACATTTTATAATGATTGTGGAATTACAAAGGGGAAGCATTTGATACTCATTCATAAGAAAACCCACTGATCCATGGAATCATATTTGGAACTGTAAATATTCAGTTTTAACCTTTTTTTCCTTGCGTCAATCAAGTTGTGTGTGTGTGTGTGTGTGTGTGTGTGTGTGTGTGTGTGTGTGTGTGTGTGTGTGGTGTGTGTGTGTGTGTGTGTGTGTGTGTGTGTGTGGTGTGTGTGTGTGTGTGTGTGTGTGTGTGTGTGTGTGTGTGTGTGTGTGTGTGTGTGTGTGTGTGTGTGTGTGTGTGTGTGTGTGTGTGTGTGTGTGTGTGTGTGTGTGTTAGTGTGTGTGTGTGTGTGTGTGGTGTAGTGTGTGTGTGTTGTGTGTGTGGTGTGTGTGTGTGGTGTGTGTGTGTGTTGTGTGTGTGTGTGTGTGTGTGTAGTGTGTGTGTGTGTGTGTGTGTAGTGTGTGTGTGTGGTGTGTGGTGTAGTGTGTGTGTGTGTGTGTGTAGTGTGTGTGTGTGGTGTGTGTGTGTGTGTGTGTGTGTAGTGTGTGTGTGTGTGTGTGGTGTGTGTGTGTGTGTGTGTGTGTGTGTGTGTGTGTGTGTGTGTGTGTGTGTGTGTGTGTGTTATGCATGCGTGTTGAGTTGTTTCTATTGATCAGGGCCTCCCTGTATGCCTCTCTCGGTTCAATACAGCTCCGGTTTGCTCTGTGCAGATCTGGTCATTGTTGGATTTTAATTCCGCCCTCCAACATCAGGTCCATTGATTTCTTTCCAGAAGGATGTCTTTGCCTCCATAACTATTGAATAGACTTTAAACAAAGAGGATCATCCATATGCCCCAGAGTAAATGTGGATTTTACTTTGGAGGAAGAAACAACACTAAAAATAGGCCTTTGCTCTCAGTTGTTGTTCTTCTTGTGTATGCAAGGGCACTGCAACATTAACACTGGAATTGCCAAGAGGGTTCATTTATATTCTGAGATTTGTAATTGCAAAATTAAGGATAATTGGGTTGCGCACAAAAGAAAGTCAGATAAAAGCTCTAATGATTAATTTCACTTAGGCAACACCCCCCCACGCATACACACACAGACACTAGATCTTCCACTGATCTCCCAACAGTTGATTGTGTGTTATTGTTCAGGCTTAATGATTTCTCCCTCCGTTTTTCAGTCTATTTCTAGCGGTTTACATCAGTGTTAATTCCAAGCCCACTTTTTTTTGCTTAGGTTCTTGAAAGCACCCTGAACTTTCTGCGTTGCGTCATGTTTTTTTTCACTCTCACAGAAGAAGTCAGAACTGATTTCACATTTAGTGGGAGAGTCAGTCAGAGTATGTAGATGGCAGTCTAAGCAGCATCCAGATGGGTGTCTTTCAACAAGTCCTGTATCTGTTTCACACTTTCCCAAGGTTCAGTCTGCTCGGCAGCACAGGGGGGAAAAAAAAAAATCACCAGCCTCCTCCTGAAGAAATCTGAATTGTATATGTGATGAAGGATATTCTGTATCGCTTGCAATATCACTTCTCTTGGTCCCGGAGGTATGATGCATATGCATTAGGTAAACGAGATGAGCTGGTAAGATGTGCATTTTTAATGGCGCATTTGCTCTTTGAGTGAGTGGGAGGGTTGGTGAGGAGGCCCCCCTCAGATCATATTTTGATCGTCACTGCAGAGTTTGACAGACACGGATCTGTCTGAACGTGCTGAGACAAGGCGGTGCGGTTGTGGATCAGATTGAGAGGAGAAGAAGAGCGATATGCACCTTTGGGGTGAATCCTGCCGGTTGGCTGAGGATGAATATTGCATGGATGCCGTGCTCAAGGGGGGGGGGGGGGGCAGGTGACTGGTGGGGCGGGAGGCCTAGCTGCCTGCCAGTTGCTGCCTCCGCTGCTCCTTGTATCCCTCCCTGTCTCTCTTGGAGAATACATCCACAGTCATCTGTCACTTTCATGGAAATCATAGTCCATCCTGAAAAGCATGCAAAAGAGGAAATAACCCAATAGACTGAAAATCCCTTTTTCTTCATCCAAGCACTCAACAACCAGAACATGTTTATTTATTGTGCATTATAATTGTTAATTGATATGTTTTACTGCACTGATTGTTGGCCACTACTTCTGATAATAACATAAACATAAATACAACATCACCTGTATTGGGTGAACAGCTTATTCACATTTTGAATCCGTGATCTCAGGGGGCTCTGGTGGGATTATTTCACTGACCATGAACCTGGGACCCTCATTCTTATCTCCTCTCCTTACCTCCAATTTCAATGTCTTAATCTAATCTAATTGACCCCATCCACACTGAAATATGCAGCTCTCTCTATTGATTTAGAGTGTGGCAAAATGCGGGGTTTATTATGTTAAAATGGAGAGATGCATTTTTAAATTTAGCCGGCTCTTCGTGGATGTGCCCTCGGTTCCTCTCCCTCTCTCTCTGGGAGACAGCAGCACCTCTCTGCCGCCGCTGGCCTTTCTGTGGCAGCCGTTGGCACATGCTTGGCTGTCACATCACACCCTCGCCCCTCTGCTGCTTGTCTTTCCCCCCTCTCACTCTCTCTCCCTCTCCCTGTCTTCCGCATTCCCTCTTCCACTCTCCATGTGGCTTGTCAGTTGTGTTTGGCAATGGTGTCATTATTGGGCCGCCCGAATCACACTTCCTCCGATGGGCTGTCTGTCTGCTCTCCCCCTGTCTCTCTCTCCTCCTCTCTTTCTCCCTTCTCTTCTCTCTCTTTCAATCCCCCTGCTAGTGAGTTGCCCATGGCGGTTGTGTGTCACCTTTATACCCAAGACACGCTGTCCCTCACAGACGTTACCCATAATGCCTTGCGCGCCTGCCACTTATCTCCATCCCCTGCAGCTTGTCCTCATCACAAAACCAGAATGATGCGAGTGAAAAGAGTAAGCACACCCCAGAAATGTGAGTCAAGCAAAACATGAAGAAAGTCTGTAGCATCAAGCTCAGAACAGAATGAGACAGTAGTAATCAATCAGCCTCAAACTGATGAATGTTTCTGCATTCATTTATAGTCAAGGTCTGGAGTAAGTTGAATTATTTCTAACATTTGATTTGCGATCTCAAATTCGAAAATGATTCAACTTTGGCCAGTGTTAAAGGAGCTGCATTCTATTTTTGCTTCAACATTGTAAGGTAATAAGAGATATGTCTTGCAAGTTTAAAAAAGTGGTTTCGGATAGTTTTGCCCTTTGGTTTTCAGACTTTTTGAATAATGTTCACCCCTTTTTATAAGAATGGAAGCACTGTAAAAGACTCAAACATGTATCCTTGACAGAATATGTGCCATACTTAACTCATTCACATAAACAAGGAGGAAAGGTCTACTAGGCCACCCTCCATATTTAGATCCCACCATTATATTTAACATATACACAAACAATCACATTTAGAAGCAGCAGTCTATAACCCCCCCCCTCCAGTTTTGTTCAGACACTGACCCCTGTGTCATTCAGGGTCATTCCTCTGTGACTTCCTTCCTTGTGTGTGTGTGTTTGTCGGGGCCTTGTGTTTCAGCTGGGAGCTCCTGATTGTGTGACACCCGTGTGCGGCAGATGAGACGGCCTGTCACTCAGCTTCGGCCTGGCTGCCCTTTGAAGGCCAGGCCAGGGGGCGAAGAGGTGCCGCAAATGGCCTGTGAAGTTTACATACACTGCCCACTGCTAAACAGATTAGCTCTAATGAAGTGTCTAATGCCGGGGCCGCTGGCTGACATAATCCTGCCTGGCAGCCCGGCCCCTTGGCTGCCAAAAAAGCCGCCCTCCCTCCAGCCCTCTCTTCCGCCCTCGCACGGCCTCTGCTGCCACCCAGGGCGACTCCACACAGGGAGGTGCCCACTGTTAATCATGCCGGACAGTGTGCGATCTGACATGCAAATGTAGGTCATTGCATATGTAAATGTGTGATTAGGGGGCTGGCATGCCAGGACACATTAGCAAGACTGTGCTCTCAGCAGGCGGTTGTCACAGCGCTTTAGAGGCTCATGCTAACATTTGTCAAGCTACCACGCAGCGAATGAAAGTAATGCCCTCTCGTCCTCTTTGCCCCCCCATCTCACTCTCTCTCTTTTTCTCTGTCTCTCTCGTCTCTGAATGTATATACCTCGATCTGTCCATCCTGCATCCTTGCACAAATGCTTCTGTCACCATTATGACAAGTCACTGCACAATATGGTCACACTTTCAATGTGTCCTACCCTGTACTTATTTAAGTATTATACCTCTCTTCTATGTGTGTTTACTTTAAGTCCAAAGTGAACAATATGTTACTATTGTTAAAACATTCAGTCGTCGCTATTAGCAGAGCATTTTCTTTTTTTCCGAGCTGAAGTGATGTTGCACTAAGGTTTGTGAAGCAGTGTCTCATGCTCTCTGTCACAGTGACTCTCAGACAGCTCGGTGATGGCGGTGTCATGCTGAAAAATGCACACACACCTCGACGGTGTTAAGTGTTAATTGGACTGGGCATCTAATTGGCTCACTCGTCTTCCTTTAGCTGTCAACTTTCAACTTTGAAAAAACAATGAAATGCTTAAATTGGTTGCCAAAACAACCCCCACCACCCAGCCTCATACCTTTTATGAACAATTGTGTTAGTAGTCGTTCTTCCCTTCACTGTCAATGTGTGTTTTTTTGTATTTGTAAATATATCCATTGGTTAATCTTTGCAAGAAATGTTCAGTCTTTGGGTTGGTTTTGTCTGCATACATTTAAATGAGTGATGGCAGCATTTAACATGACCTTATACAGCACTATTATCTTATCTTATTAGTGGTATCACTAATGCTGAAATAATCAGTGGATGGCTGTTTCAAAATATGAAATGAATATGTTTTGTATTACTCTTGACTGAACCAGCAATATGAAATTTGAAAGAAAATTGTTTTAAAGAAAATCAGATTGGTCAAAAGTAAAAATAATAATTGGTTGCCGCCGTACTAACAGGTGAACAAGTTCCCTTTATCAGTATTTTGGTTTGATTTTTAGTTGCTGTTTTTTTCCTTAGGATTCATTGTCTTCCATATATATATATATATATATATATATATATATATATATATATATATATATATATATATATATATATATATATATATATATAGACAGACAAGACAATGAATTTCATTTAATGGATTATATATATATATGATATATAATATATATTATAATATATACTGCATGCAGGTGAGTGAGGTATTGTTGTGAAATTGCCTGAAATATATATATATATATATAATGCCCAGGTGGCTAAGGGAATCTTTTTAAGCCTCTGATCTGATGGTATATAACTCAACATTACAAGACGCAAGTTACCTTGGCACTCCCTTCTTATGTGTTTTAGTGCTTGGGAAATTCATTTTTGACCTTCTTCCCACTTTGTTTGCACACCTCTGTCCCGAGTAGCTTGCCCCTGAGCTGCTCCCACGGCAACACTGGCAGAAGTGCTGGTGACATGTGGCATTCTGATATCTGTCACCTTCTGTTGGCTCCCGCCGAAGCCTTGTACACGTTTACCAAAAGCCTGGAAAGGTCACACAGGCTGCTTTGAGCTTTTTTTCACACATCATATCTTGGGGGCTCATTCTGGTTTTATTTTTGAATGTTTTTTCTATTTATTTATAGTAGAAGGTGAGTGTCTCCGCCTGGACGACAAATCATGTCGTGAGAAGTCCTTTAGTCTGTGGCCCTAATGTCAGTAATACAAGTTGTCAGACAAAAGAAGGGAGAGGACTCTGGATTCCTGTGACCTTAAAAACCAAGTTCGGTGTAATGATTAGATGGCCAAATATGTGTGAAATGTTGTACGTCCCTCTAGAGAAATCGTTTTTTCAATTTATCTTAAAGGTAGGGTAGGTAAGTTTGAGAAACCGGCTCGAGATCGCTAGAATTTGAAATAACACAACCGGAGAAAATCTGCCACTTCCTTATAGAGCCCCTCCTCCAACACACACGAACGCGCACATGACCAATGAGGGCACGAGATAAGTTTGTGCACAGATGGAAGGCTGACAGGCAGGTAGGCCATCCAGTTATTTTAGCCGGGCCGGCTAAAATGATTGGTCGTGCTTTTTACAGTATTACGGCTTCCACAGATGACATTTTTTAATGGATTTTTTGTCAAAGCACTTAAGATATTCATTGCTATCGGGATGTAAAGAGCATTCCATGGAATATAACAAAGTGTATCTCGAGCCGGTTTCTCAAACTTACCTACCCTAACTTTAAGAGAGGTCATTTTAAGCTACTAAAGATAACCCATGCCACCAGTGGCGATTCATTTATCTGCCTAGCAAGTACATTGGAAAATAATCAATCAAAATATAAAACAATGGAAAAAAAAACTGTAACTAGTAATCAGAAGTAAATGTCTGGTGCCAACATGTCAGTGACTTCCAAGACATTCTGCCAGGTCCTGCATGATGCTGTCATAGATCACGATGATCTATGTAAACTACTTTTGAAAAATGAACTTTCTTCCATCTATGGGCTTAAATGAGCTAATATGGTTCAGCAGTGTGCATATTTACAAGGACTCTCAGCTTCACATCAGCCTAATGCCAGTCAAATCATCAGCAGCCTAGAGCAGCCTCTCAGCAAATCAATTTACAGAATCTGGGGCCTCACCAACATTTCCTCACTCAGTAATGTGGAGATGGTTGCACTTGGTTGGCAGATAAATACTTTTGCAAAATGTCCGTTAATCCTTTTTCCCCTTGTAATATGTGTGCGCATATGCTGTGTGAAAAAGCTAGTAGGTGCACAAATTCTAAAAATGTGTTTTTTATTATTCAGAAACCATTACAACCAGACATGGGGCATAACTCACTGGCAAACTTCCAGATCGAGAAGAAGATTGGACGTGGCCAGTTCAGCGAGGTGTGGCGGGCGAGGTACCTGTTAGACAACACGTCAGTCGCCCTGAAAAAAGTCCAGGTGAGACACAGTCGAACACATCACTTTGGATACCGGGTGCAACCAAAATATTCAGCCAGAGAGATGTTGAACTATTCTTCACTCTTGTATGTCCTCATGAAGAGTTAACCCGAGACAAGTTGTCAATCTGTCACTAGGCTAACACAAACAGACAGCCAAATATACTCACACTTTCAGGCAATTTCACAACAATACCTCACTCACCTGCATGCAGTATATATTCGACTTAAGAAAAAGTCATGAATCCACACGCACACAAACTTCACACACAAACACACACTCTGAAAAATAAATTGCATGTCAGTAAGCTGAAAAAGACAAGAACAGAGAAGCAGATTCTATTCTTTTATTTATGAAACAATTGCTAAATTCCATTGTTCTTTTAAGTGCAACATGACTGTGAAGGCTAATCTACCTTAACAATGTGACTCAGCTGTCTTGAAGATTGTACACACACATACACGCACGCATGCACGCACGCACACACACACACACACACAATTGCAGACATGCACATACATTCAGTATTATTCGCTGACTTATACACTCATACACACCCACATGAGGATATGCTGTTCTGGTTGAGCATGTATACACATATTCTCACACACACCTTACACAGGCATACGTGTGTGTTACTCAGGTTTGAAATACCTGTAGTCACTCCAACGCCACCCTCTAGATAACAGCAACCATGTTTTTCGGTTTAGTATTTTTTTCCCCCTTGTTTTATTTTTTACATCTCTCCATCTTAGCATTACTTGAATATGTCATAACACCCCTCTCTGTCCTCTCTCTCTTTCTCCCTCTCTCCCCTTTTGATCTCTTGATAGATATTCGACTTGATGGATGCCAAAGCTCGGCAAGATTGCATCAAAGAGATAGATCTCCTTAAGGTAAAGAACCAGAGAGAAGGGAGACGGCGTCATGCGCTGCGCTCTGTTCTCTTAAGGTGCCTCAGCTGAGACCTTCCACCACAGGAAAACAATTGATCTGCACCAGACGGCTTGGATTTGTGTGTTGATGTGTGGGCACGTGCACGTGTGTGTGCGTGCTTCCTTGCATGGTTATGAATGCAGAGGGCTGTTTGAGTATTTGTGTATTTTGCACACAAGAGAGAATTTGAATGAGTGTGTGAGTGTGTGAGTGTACAGTACATGTGTATTACTGTCTCCACATGTCTCTAAGCTTTTGTGTGTGCAGGGGAGCATCAGTGTAACATCCCTCCAGGCTCACATTGACTTTTTTTTAAATGCCAAAACTATTGTTTTTTATCTTTTTGTAATGTTTAGAGCCGGGCAACAGTGCATCAGCATGGAAATTTAGCAGTCTCCCACATGTGTCTCTTGATATTTTACCTCCTCCCTTTTCAGATTTTTGCTTTTACTTTTTTTCCCCTTCCCATTAAGTGGGGCTTTCATTTATCAAACCACCTTAAACATGTGTCAGCTGGGATGCTCTCAAATACTAATGAACAAACTAATGACAGCTTCGATATCTACCCCTGTCTGCAAGATCCGAGATGCGTGTCAGAGCCGTCTGTGTTTGTGGATTGATTGTGTGTGTGTGCGTTCCTCGCAGCGTTTCCCACTATATAGGAAGCCTTTGTGCGCACGCCCGTGCACTACAGGCAGTTTGTGTGCATACACACCATCACACATACACATTAGTGGAATAAAACAAAACCAATTAGTTTGTACCACTCAAACACATCAGTGAAGGTCCCGGGGCTCTTTTTGCCAATCAAAGACAACGATACTGGGCTGCAGTGGAGACCCTGTGGAGAGCTGTAATCTGAGTAGCAGATCATTGACTTGACGACAGCAGACAGCGCTCTGTATCCCTGACCTCCTAACAGGGGTCAGGGCGGGGTTAAATGTCATACTTTGCCAACTAAGTTTTCCTTTATGCATTTATTTCACTCTAATTACACGGATCCTCGTCCTCCGTACTCTTTTTAATGTGTTGTTTCCATTCTGCTCACTCCTTGATCTCTTCACTCCTTTTCACCCAGTTTCTATGTCTTTCCATCCATCCCTCCTGATTTCCCTCTCCCTGCTTGTCTCTTCCCCCCCCCCCCCCCCCCCCCAGAGCTTTTTGTTCCCTTCTTTTCATCCTGTAAGCTGATTGCTAGTGAACATGGAAGTTATGCCCGGCCCTGCACTGCCCAGCCAGCCTGATAATAAAGGGCTGAGTGTGAGAGAGAGACAGTCCTTCTGCCTTATCCCCCGCTAGACAGGCCAACAGGAGATACAGCCAAATCAGAATAATGAGAGGCACACTGGCATGGACCGACTGGAATGACACACATATACTGGCGCTCAGTCTCTCACACACACACACACACACACACACACACACACACACACACACACACACACACACACACACACACACACACACACACACACACACACACACACACACACACACACACACACACACACACACACACACACACACACACACACACACACACACACACACAGACTTATACTCATGGCCTCTCAACAGTCTGCTGCCTATTTGTTTGTTTGTCTGTCCGTCTGTGTTTGTGTCTGCTCATTCATCTGCATTTTCCCGTTCTGACATGATGATTTCAACTTGAGAATCTCACTTCTCACTCTGCCCTTTTGTCTAAATCCTCGCTGATAGGAATGTTGTGTTGCTGAAATAGCCCGCTCCCTGCCAATCGTCTAGTTTCACCATTCCTGAAATCCCACAGCTGTGAATTCCTCTCGCTTGTGGGTTACTATCAAGCCTGGATTATATTCTGGAGACTAATGATCTGCCCTAATCAGCAGTGAGAAGCTGTAATGATGTCTGTGTGTTTGCTACTCTGTGCTTTGTGTTTCTGTACAATTGTGTGTGTGTGTTTGTGTGTGTGTGTGTGTGCATGCTTGTCTGCATCTGATTAGATTATACCAGAGGTTTACTGACGAGACAGAGAATTGGCAGCAACTAGCTTAATTCAACCCGATCGCACACTATAAATTCACTTTAATCTTTGTTTCCCTGTGAGCCTTTACATTTATTTTGTATAAGTTTAGCACATATTTACTTTATCTTCTAATTGACAAACAACCCAACATTGCACATCTTCTAATTTTCTTGTTCAGTGAATTGAAAAAAATCCATATGTCGTGTTTGTGCTGGTGATGGACATTGAAATCTGTATCATATTTCATTGCTGAAGGACACTAGAATATCATTTTTTTTAAATCTTTAATATCATTGATAATTGTTCTGCGGCTCCCCTATTAGCATGTCATTCCATTTGTAAATACACTTTTACCCAACGTTTCATCACGGTTAATTTTATACCATCAGATTGCATTAGTCAGTATCTAGTTGCTCTTTGAAACACATCACCAGCTCACCAAATATATCACTTAGAGTTTTGCATGATTAAGTAATTACACACGCTGGTGGGTCTCAGCCAGCTTGTGTAATTACATAATCATGCAAGACTCAATGTGATATCCCAATGAATGATTGTTGTATTGCATCCATCATTTACATAAACATCTGCATGTGAACACATCTCTTTATTTCTCTGTATCCTGTGCCTGAGGTTCAAGTAGTGGAAGAGGCGTGGGATGGGGGGGCTGTTGGGGGTGTTAGAGGGGGTGGGGGGGGACTTGTCAACACTCCCTGGCTGTGCTACAGTGTGGAGCCGTGCAGAACTGCCACTCTGAGACAAAAATACATCTGGCAAGAGAGGACAGGGAGAGGGAGAAGGAAAGATGGAGATATGAGGAAGGGGAAGAGAGAGCGAATGGGGAAGGGGATTGTGGACGGATGCAGAGCCGGAGTGGAGAGTGTAGTGTTGCGTAGTGTACTGTACTGCGCTCTCCTCGGCATCATCCGGAGCATGAACATTTCTTTAATCACAGCAGAGAAAGCAGAGCCGAGTGGAGGACGCGTGTCACACTGCTCCGTCTGCTCTCATCACGCCCCCCCCCCCCCCCCCACACTACATTGCCATGCCACACAGCTCCATGTCTCCTGCTCTCCACATATCACTATCTCTCCCTTTCCCCCCCCCCCCCCTTCTCTAACTCTGCTCATCTTATCCCTCTTTTTTCCTACCTCACCTTTTGTTCTCTTTCCCTACCTCTTCACCCTGCCCTGTCTCCATCATTCTTTTGCTTGTCTGTGTCACTGTGTCATTTGTTTCTTACCCTTCAATGCGCCTTTCTCCCTCCCTCCCCCTTTTTTCTTCTTGCTCTGGATGGATAGAGACTTTTTGTTTACTACAGGGAATGCTGTTCCTGCCTTATTGACCAACCAACAGGAAGGAATCTCAGCCAGAGATGAGCCTGGGATGCTTGTTTTTCTGACTGCCAGCCATGTCAGCCTGTCAGACGTGTGTGTGTGTGTGTGTGCGTGTGCGTGTGCGTGTCTGTGTTTCACACATGGGTTGTTGTCATCACAGACAGAGGGATTGTTGTGACATCCCATCCAGCTTTGTCACACTGAAGGACAAAACCGTCTCATTATGTCCGCACTTACCTAATATGGAATTTTGGTTTTGATTTAATTGGTGATGAAAGTACAGTGGATTCCAAAACTCCTAACATGAACCTTGTTTATTTATCAGCTGATGGGGTTGTTTTGAAAGAAATAGTTTGACAAGTTAGCAATAGGATGCAATTGTTTGTAGCTTCTTCAATAACTGACTGATCAGATAGTGTGACCATGGAAGCCCTTAATGAGACAAGTGTCATCAAAATGTCTCCTTTTTTTAATTTCCTTAATGACCATTTTTTTCTCCCACAGCAATTGAACCACCCCAATGTGATAAAGTACCATGCGTCTTTTATTGAAGACAATGAGCTGAACATAGTCCTGGAGCTGGCGGATGCAGGGGACCTCTCGCGGATGATCAAGGTAAGGAATCACAACCCTAACCTCTACAGTGAGATACCCACTATCAAACACTCTTACCCACACTTCTGGAGGTAAGGCAGACTTCTTTTGATGTGATCATGAAAAACTTCAAGTAAGCCTTAAAGGAAACACTGAACTGTCTTGGTTTATCAGATTTACCAAAGATCAAGTAAGAAAGTTCCAGTATATATAATATTTCACAAAAGACCCAGTCCAACCTCATATCACACATTTGGTGTCAAAAGGAATGCTGGTGAGGAGGGAGCAAACTGCTGACGTGGCCTTTTAATAAATGAAGGAATGCTCGCAGTCGGTCAGTGGTTTGTGGTTTTTACAGGATTTTTATTACCTGGACACTGAGTCAATCTGACTCATCCTTTCAATGCTGAAACCAAAAACCAACTAATATAATGCTTCCCGCAACCTCCTTTAATCCCAGCAGTCTGCAGACTGTCAAAGGGAAGTTGTTAAGAATCAAGCAATGATTAATGCTCATAAAGATCCAGCATGTGTTGTTTGTAGGGGGTATGGGAAAAATGCTCAGCTTATTTGGCTTTCATCTCACATTTTCCTTAAATGTTTTATATATTAAATCTTGAGGTGAGATCTTTTCATGAAAGCTGTAATCTTATTGTAATGAAGGAATTTGGGAAACTTGATGTTTTAATAGTTTGTTCCCCCTCCTGTACATTACTATTTTGCCACACTAAAGAAGTCTGTCCAGCTTTATTATCTTGGTGAGAAAATAGATGTAATATTTATACGGTTTCAACCAGTTAAAGGTGGGGTAGGTACATTTGAGCAACCAGCTCGAGTGCGCTAGAATTTGAAAATACACAACCGGAAAAAATCTGCCACTTCCTTATAGAGCCCCTCCTCCAACAGATAAGTTTGTGCACAGATGGAAGGCTGACAGGCAGGTAGGCCATCCAGTTATTTTAGCCGGTCCGGCTAAAATGATTGGTCGTGCTTTTTACAGTATTACGGCTTCCAGAGATGACATTTTTTATGGATTTTTTTGTCAAAGCACTTAAGATATTCATTGCTATCGGGATGTTAAGAGCATTCCATGGAATATAACAAAAAGTGTATCTCGAGCCGGTTTCTCAAACTTACCTACCCCACCTTTAAATCAATATTTAGTTGAAATATAAGCACATTTGTTTGTGATTAAATTATAGAAATTGCAGCTTTGAGCCACGTGAATATGTAAAGTTGACCGTATCTTTAACCCATACCAGCAAGGCGTTTTGTGGAGAGAATTTGTTGTAAGAATTGGAGCAGAAAGAAAAGCCTTGTTCAAAAATGGGTTGCGATTACAACCCATGCTCGCCCTGTTATTCGGCTTTGAGTTAGACCAAACCCCCAGTTATTCTAAGAACCTGCCAGTATAGCAAATTAGTGGTGTGCATATAAAAAGCCTGGTCTTCTCCCATGCATAAATGATGCCGCAGCGTTGTATCGGCATAGCTCGACAAGCTGTTTGCAGTCATACTCAGCAGATCCACATCCGCGCAGTTCAGCACAGCAAATTAGGAGAGGCGAGGATTAGTGGTACAAGAGAGTGAACATGGCAGGCTCAGCACACACACTAACACATATCTGGTATATCCAGTACACACACACTCACACTCACACTCACACTCACACTCACACTCACACTCACACACACACACACACACACAGTACGGACATAGAAATGTGCAGACACAACCATAGAAAAAGAAACTCACCCACATGTTAAGCGATGGACTTAACAGACAGACAACAGACAAACCAGTTAGCGTCACTGCTATCTTAGCTTAGCATTCAGGCTGTGTCACCTTATAGCTGATGACAGCATACAGTCGTAAAACACAAGTACACTCCTCCTCACCATTTGTCTCCTTCCCAGTTCTAAATTATTTGTTTTTCTAATGTTACCGTGGCAGTCCAGAGGTGTGTGCCACATATAAGCCCCCCCCCAGGCTGTAATGTGAAGTAAACACATTCGAACAGTGTGCCATATGTAAAACAGACCCCCCCCCCCCCCCCCCCCTCCCATGCATGAATTTAACATTTTTTATTCTTTTTGATTTTCCATCCTCCACACCGCTCTCTCCTCCCTTTTTTTTTCTCCCTCCCTCAATCTCTATAACTCTCTCCCTCGGACCATCTCAGAATTCAAATGAAATCAAATGGTCCTTGATTTGCATGCACTTACAGAATATTGCATGTGCAGTGTTTGCTGTTAAAGGCATGGAGAAGAGGAGGAGGGTGGTGTTGGTGGGCGTCTATGTGCTTCCCCATTGACATCAAACGGTCCTCTGATATGGAAATTGGAGGGCAAGGGAAGAATGGCTTCTCACTGAGGCTTTGTTTGGATGTAGGCCAAGGTCTATCCCTCCCTCTCCATCTATCTTCCTCCATCCCTCTCTTTTTCTCATAACTTCCTTCATGTTCTGTATCTCTTACCCTCACCTATAACCTACATTCTTTATCGTACTTCATTCTATAGCTTCACTTTCTCCTGTCTCCCTTTCTGTCTCTTTCTTTTCGCTCATTCTGTCTCTTTCACGTTGTTTTTCTAGGGCTATGCACCAGTAATAAAAACATTTCTCTCTTTTCACCCCCATGACCCCTGACCACACTAGTGACGGTTATTCTATTTCTATAATGGATAGACCTTGTTCCTACTATATACTTACCTATTGTAGTGTTTACATATTGTAGCCTCATTAAGAGAACACCCTGAAGAGGCACAGAGTTGGTTGGAACAGAACAACAGGAAACATGGTGACGCAGGAAGGCACGGTCACAAGTTTTGATTCCGTTCGATAATCATGTTTGAAGTTGCATTTTGCTGTTGCTTAGCAATTATCTCAATGTGTTTCAGTAGTTGTGGTAAGAGCAAGTTTGTGACACAGTTCCCATTGCTAATGTAAGTGTCCTGTTTGTAATGTAGGTAATCATCATTTTGCAGTATGTTATATTATAAATATAACATAATTAGATCAAAGAAATCGAATTACAATGTGGTGGATTAAGTTTATCGCGAAGGAAAAATGTCAGTCAGGTCTTATTTATCTTGTTACTTAGGGTTAGCTTATGTACTGTTGCTCTTAATAAACGTTTTTCTTGGTAAGATTCCCTAAAGATTGTGCAAAATGCTTCATTTCTAATTTAAGGGCAGGACTCTCATCAAACCTAGTCTTACCCACTGCTGTTTGAGGAAGACTTACTCGCTGATTATAGCCACTGTCAATCAAAAATGCATGAGGCCTAAGTTGTTTTATGTCGACTCTGTCACCATCGTGGCTTCTCTGGGGATGGACGAAACTCTGGTTGATACAACACAACTTCCTCATGCCCCCAAATTAAATAAATAAACCAAAAACAACTGTGACCACTGTGCCATTGAAAGCTGTACCTAAAAAAGAGCTGTGCGCCAGATGAGGGAGTTTTGGAAGGTACCACAAATGTCCTCTCTGTTCTGAGAATGCATGTGCTTTCCATTGAAGGCCATAGAGAAAATGAGCCAATGCTCGGTTAGGAGGGGACCGGCTGGAGGAGAGGGGTCTGGGTTCCATTAGCAGTGGAGTCAGAGCTGGGGACTGTGGCTGGGGATGCATGCTATACAAACACACACAGACATCCACCATTTTCTACCATTTTGGTATTGCATGCCACACAAGACAATTTCCCACTCCTGTTAAAATATTTGAGCTGTTCCTTCTTTGAGGTACGCTAGTGTTGCTTTTTGATTTTCTGATTTGGTCTGTTTGTGTTTACTCTACAGCACTTTAAGAAGCAGAGGAGGCTTATCCCAGAGAGAACGGTGTGGAAGTACTTCGTCCAGCTCTGCAGTGCGCTCGAACACATGCACTCCCGGAGAGTCATGCACAGAGGTAGCGCTGATGCAAATACATACACACATACTGTACATATACCCTACACACACACACACACACTCGCATATTAATTAAACAAGGACATTGGCTTATTGTTCATTAAAAGTACAAGATCATCTTATAATCTTTATAACTTGAGCCACAATTCAAGTTTTGAAAAGGTTTTATAGTACTAATGGAAGATACTTACTAGTTAGAGCCTAGCACGGCCTCTTAAAAATGAAGTTGGTTAAAAAACTAAACATGAAGTGAGTGAATTTTCAGTTTGATCAACCTAGTTGCATATGACAGGAGGCTTAAGTGTAGGTGTTAAACAACACCGAGACCAGAGAACACAGTGTTTATGGGCCCATATGCTGTCAAATCAAGTCCTGGATTCACACACACACACACACACACACACACACACACACACACACACACACACACACACACACACACACACACACACACACACACACACACACACACACACACACACACACACACACACACACACACCCCTACAGGTGGTGTGCTTCCGTTGGCTGACTCTGATTAGGGCACAGGGACACTAATGAACCCTGAGTTCTGGGCTTTAATGACCACTTAACAGAGGCCGCCTATTCAAAAGCCGCTTACAATTATATTAGAGCAGTACATTTCAAAGGCTGATGCAGGTCACATTAACATGATTTCAGGAAAAAGTTACAGAAATGGTCGGGTTACGTCCACATTGATATATTTTCAATAATATATTTTTCGTCCAGTAAATCTAAACATTAACTTGCACTTTATTTTCTGAATGATTATATTGCTTTACTGTAGCCATTGTTGCCCCTCAAATGTTCTGTCATGAAAAATAAGGTATTAACGCTCTTTTTATCTACATTGAATGACTCTTTCCTCTTCAGATATCAAGCCAGCCAATGTATTCATCACAGCTACAGGAGTAGTGAAACTTGGAGACTTGGGCCTGGGACGATTCTTCAGCTCCAAAACAACGGCCGCTCACTCACTAGGTAATTTGCAACAGTCTCTACATATGTGGATACACACACTTGAACACATGCTCTTTACTCACTCATGAACACACAAATGCACACTCAGACACTTTCAGTCACAGCGGTCCCTAGTAATAATCACCCAATGTTGGATGTGTTTCATTAGGCATGGTGAGCCCAGAGCCATGTGTCATGTAGTCATGGAGCCTGGCCACGTCTGTGCCCGCCCCTTCATAGGCCACTTAGCCACTTCCTGTTGCCTTGACCTTTAAACCTAACACAGATGAAGACTCAACAGAGGCCTTCCACACACAGCTTTGATTGTGACTGTGAGCCATAAAACAAGCCAGCCAACTTTACAATCCGGGTTACTGTTGGCATTGATAGGTGTGTTTGTCACTTCTAGGAAGTAAAATTATATAGTATTTGTCAGAATGTTGTGTTCAAAGAAGCGAGAATTGTACATTAGGCCTATTTTAAGACATACAAGTGTTTTAAAACTGACAAACTGAATGGTACCACATGTTCATGCTTTCTTTAAGGCATAAGGTGTTAATGACTTAGGCCTTTTACTGTAAATCTTTAGGAGTCAGGCCTGTTTCCTCAAGAAGAGTGCGAAACAACATTTAACTGATTATTCATTTCCAAGGAAACATACATTTGTACCACCTCAAGCTTTGTCCTTCCAGTCGTAAAATATATCTTTCCTCAATTTACTGAAGACATGAGGTTTAACACAAATACAGAGAGAGACTCACATACACACCCTTTAGTGTTTAAAACACAAATGTACACATTAACAATTTGTTAACTGCCTGTTCCTACCAGCCTTCCTCACTTTGCCATATTTCAAAGCTTATTATCTCCTCTACCTTTTTTGTTGTCTATCATTTCAGTAAATATTGCTGGACAATAAAAAAAAAAAAAAAAGGCAGGCCATGAAAGATATATTGAAATGAAAATAAACTGTTCAGGAAAAGAATCAATAACAACACTTCAACCTTTCTAGAGTATTCTCAATAGCAGCATCAGTGAAAAATGCTGACACACGAGCAGCATTTAAAAGATATATTGTGTTCCCCTTACTTTTTCATTCCAACAAAAACATGTCCGTATAGAAAAATTGCCAATGAAACAAAGACAAAAAATGTCATCCAGTAGCTTGAAAGAACCATATGACGGTCATTGGTTAAAGAACACTTTCTTATATGTGTCACAAGTTATTCTGAACCATTTTGATTTGGTTAAACTCATTTGGCGACTGTACAAACACAGGAGCAAGCTGTAGTTGCATTTTGTTTATACATTATTTTGAATCAGGTGTCTGGTCTATATAAAACACATTTGCAAACGGCACCTTTCTCTCTTTTGTTTTAGCCGACTTCCCTTAGTAAACTGTATTAATACGTTTAAAATATCTCCAGTTCACTGGCAATGCACTTAAGCTGTTGCACGTTCAGTTTTATATGTTAAAATGTGACACAGACACCCAACCACCCCTGGACGGTTTCAGCTGTTTCATAGATTGGAAAATGTAGAAAAATGATTCCAGAGACAAATATAAACGCTGTTATTCACACTGTCTCACATCCCCATCTCAAACTGTTATTACCACAAACAGCGTGCTATTCTCAGCCCCTGTACAGCAGCGGCCCAGCCGTTTGAGAAAGTGTGAATCACATGATCTGCTGAACAATAGCCCGATCATCTCAGCAGCCTGCAGTGCCAGCAGAGTGGAGTGAAGGCTTCTGTGATTGCTCATTAAACGTTGAGTCCACAGCACCCTCTTTAGGCGGACAAAGGATAGGCAGCCCCATGAGCACAGGGTACCAGAATACTGTCAGCATTCATCTCAAGCAATCAAGACTGCCTCAATAATATCCAGAGAACTACCAAAATCACAGGTTTATATTTGTTAGACACATATGTGACGTAGATGCATTTAATTTAAAACATTTACATCTGCCCTCATAATATTTACTCACAACAAATGGACAGGTGACGTTTGCATATAAGATTTTGCAATGGTATATTTTCTAAATACTTTGAATTTAGTTTTTAATATTTTAACTGAGAATGAATTCAGTGGAGGATTTTGTACTGATGATCTCCCTGAGTTAGTGTGACCTGTCGACACAAGGGACTCGCAGTGCGTCATCCTCCAGTTCTCTGTCCATGACTTTCCCCTTGACATTTCTTTTCCGTTTCTTTCAAATAGCAAATCTCCTCTGTCTTTTTATTTGTCACATATCCTTCTCTGCTCCTGCTTTTTCTTTACTTGACTTGTCCTCCCTTCTCCTTCCCTCTCTCCCTCCCTCTGGTGCTTTGACTGTTAGTCAGACAGAGAAAGACAGAGTTTGGGTTGAATGGAAGAAAGAGATACGGTGTGAGAAAACTAGAGCTGGAGAATGGAAAACGGCTAACGGAGTGAGAGTGAAGTGGAAGAGAGACGAAAGCAATATGTCGGGGAAAAAAAGATAATAAATAGAAGAACTAGTGACAAAGAAAAGTAGAATGTGTCGGGAGCGAGAGAAGAAAATGTGACAGTGACACCATGAAGAGAGAGGAGAAAGAAAGCAGGGAGGGAAAAAAAGTTGGAAGAAGAGGGAGAGAGAGAGAGAAGGAGGAGAATATGAGAATATGACAATGACAAAAAATGAAGGACAAAAAGGAAAGCAAACGTGAGAAAGAGGGATGGAAGGGAAATAAGTGTGTGTGTGTGTGTGTGTGTGTGTGTGTGTGTGTGTGTGTGTGTGTTGTGTGTGTGTGTGTGTGTGTGTGTGTGTGTGTGGTGTGTGTGTGTGTGTGTGTGTGTGTGTTGTGTGTGTGTGTGTGGTGTGTGTGTGTGTGTGTGTGTGTGTGTGTGTGTGTGTGTGTGTGTGTGTGTGTGTGTGTGTGTGTGTGTGTGTGTGTGTGTGTGTGTGTGTGTGTGTGTGTGTGTGTGTGTGTGTGTGTGTGTGTGTGTGTGTGTGTGTGTGTGTGTGTGTGTGTGTGTGTGTGTGTGTGTGTGTGTGTGTGATCACGTGCCAGTGTGGGTCTGTAATGAGCCAGCCACCCAGCTGAACAGTGTAGCAGGGTGGTGGAGATGAGATGGAGGTCCAGGCATACAGCCTGTCAGCTACTAGGTTTTCAACTGAGCCGCTCAGCAGCCTGCGCGCGCACACACACACACACAGTTAGTTTTTTGTCTTTTTCACACTAACACAGTTCGTTTTTTGTCTTTTTCACACTCACTGAAATGCTTTTAGTCTCTTTGTCTCCTTTACAGTTGTATATATGCTCAAATACACATGTGCATATCCTTATGGGCACACATGCATGCACACATGCAGAGGCAGATGATCTTGAACATACACACAGATTTGCAGCTTACAAATAAACACTCAGTGATGCATATACATCAACACTGTGTCACAAGACTGGCAAAAAGACACCCAATGTGTTCCGTGGTGAGGATGCCTATATCCCTTGCCATAACCCTGGCAGAGTTGGATTGAAAAGAGAAACAGAATAAAAGAACAGGAAAGCTGATGCAATCGTTGGAGCAATGATGGACTAGCCAATTGGCAGTAATAAGTAGTATAATATATCTGCAATTAACACCTGTAATGAGAGAGGTGTTAACGATAAGTACCGGGGAAAGGGAGGGAAAGGAAAGAAGAGAGGAGGAGGAGGAGGGAGAACAAAATGGAAGCAGAAAGACTTCAGGGAGGCTGATGTTGAAAAGAATTATGACTATTTCAACATGTATATAAAGGCTTCTTCGTATAAAGGCAAGCAAGCAAGCAAATCCTGAAACAGAGAGGGGTAGGAGGAAAGCCAAATGGGAAGTGAGGGGTGAGCAGGACATATATAACACCAAGAAAAACATAATGGGAATATAGGGGCACACAGAGAACGCCTTCTGACTACAAGATGAAGTCATTCTAGCTTTGCTGCTACCTAGAACTTTACGTGTTATTGGTTAAAATACAAAAGGGCACAGGTTTCTCGGAATCTCGGAACTATGCTTAAAGGTCCCATGTCATGCTTTTCCGGTTACTACCCGTCCCCTTGTGTGTTATGAAGGTTTTTCTGCATGTAAACGGTCTGCAGTCACAAACCCTCAAAGTACACCCTGTAGCGAGTAAAACTCTAACACAGAAAATACCTGTCTCTGCTGCCCCAGAACGCCTCGTTGGAGATTTCTCTTTTTCTTCCTGGGTACAGTGACGTGACCATACATAAATGGACCAATCCATGGAGCTCCTCACACACACACACACACACACACACACACACACACCACACACACACACACACACACACACACACACACACACACACACACACACACACACACACACACACACACACACACACACACACACACACACACACACACACACACACACACACACACACACACACAACACACACACCACACACACACACACACACACACACACACACACACACACACACACACAAATGAGCTCCAACAAGCCGTTTAGGACAGAGAGTGAATACACATACTATACAGAGATGCTGTATGAGAAACCAATGTGAGTTTGGAAAATTGCACAATATAAATCTATTCTAGTATACCTCAACAATGGAATTATGATCAGTAGAAATGGCCATGACATGGGACCTTTAATAAGAGCATAACTCATAGCCTTTGAGATTACAGCAAAATGTTGCTTGCAGTTAAAAATGCTGAACTGGTAATGCAGCACAGATTAATGAGCTTTATATTAAATGTATCACAATGTTTAAATGGCTTGTAAACAATTTAAGTGTTTTAGTTTTTTTTATATTGGATGGCATCTCACCTCCTATATAACAACGATTACCCTGTTTCGCACAGAATACACTGTTGTCACAGCCATTCACAATAATGGAAATCAATCCCAACATGACTTTCAATTTATTTGTATGAATAAGTAATGTGCCCTTGATTTAGCATGCAGAAGGAGCCTCAGCCCAGCGCTGCTGCCTTTCTATTTCTATGCCACTATTAGCATAAGAGAGGCTGATTCTTTTTAATCAACTAATAATGAATGTTAGAGGAGCTTGTTCAGACCGCACCATTAGACCTCACACACACACACACACACACACACACACACACACACACACACACACACACACACACACACACACACACACCACAATACCAACCTGATGACCAATTAAAACAGCAATCCCCTGTTTCTTCTTCCATTTGCTCTCTCTTGTGTATTCTCTGCCTTTGCAGATTATTATTTTTGGAATGACAGGTAACATTTCATTATTCAAAAATTGCAAATTTAAGATGAAAGCTTTTTCCCAACCCAATTAGATTCGCACCAAAATTAAAAGCTTTTATTTCAGTTCCCATACACTTGAAATGTAATAGCCCCCTCTGTAATAGTTGTATTAATTGCATTGACATTAGTTGATTTTACCCCAACCTGGTAATGTGCAGAATGGCTCTGGAGAGTTTGTGTATTTATGGTTTTTCCTACCATTTTCCTGCTAGACAACTTTTCTCCTGAGTTCTTTCCACTCTTCCTCATAGCGCTATCTACCCATTTTACCCAGTGCACAATTTGTATATATGCTAGGGGCAAGACTGTGTTGGTTTGGTTATTAAGAAAACTATTCTGGGAAGAGAGAAAATAACCCAATTCAATACATTGAAGTTAGCTTTTACATTTACCAATTTGGCCGAGGCTTACTGTATGTCCAAAGCAATGTTCAAATAAGGTAAAACTGCTTTTTCAATTTGGCTTTAATTAAACCTCACACAGTAGAGCAACGAAAAGGTCCCCAAAACTTTCATTTTCTGCCCCTGGTGTCAAGTACTGTTTAAGATTCCACCAACAAGCTAATTACCAGCCACAACTGCAAAATGTGGTCAATGAGACACCTTTGAAAGTATAGTACTCTGCCTTGAAGTTTATATGTTTGACTGATTTTGTCAACACCAGGTTTTGTCTAAACAGGGCAACAGGGGCACTGCGCCCTCTTACTGTAGGCGTGCGCCCTCATACCCAAATGCAGATTTTCCCCGTAAAATGTTAAAGTGATGCCAGAAAAGAATATTTCTGTTCATCAAAAACTGTATAATTACTCAAGAAATTTGAAAATCGTGTCAAATTGACTGTCAGACGGCATTGACAGCTTTGTTTTTGGGGAGCTCCGAATAAATAGGGGATCGATGTCCGGTCGGTCTGCCGCTGGATGAGTGGCAGGCAGCAGGCTTACACTTAAACTGTGATTTCTGAATTAGATTGTTTCTTTTACTGTCCTTTTTTCTGTAGAGGAAGTAAAGATACTGTAACATGGGATTTATTTGTTGTTTGAGGTGCAATATATGACTCAGCAAATGTTAGACATGAACAAACTATTATGCCGGAAAGTTGGCGGGACCGTAACATTTGGCCGGAAGTGACGTTAGCGCCCTCTTACTATATTTCTCTAGAAAAACCCTGCCATATTGTCACAACCGTGTAAAATCAGCGGGTGTCATTTTTTAGCGCATTTCTAACAAGTAGATAAGTCATAAATACTATATAAAGAAAACAATGCAATGTTGTGTCATCTATCTCATGTGGACTTGGTATTCAGCAAATGTCAAAAAATCAGTTAAACTTGTAAAACTAGTTATTCCAGTCAATAATGGGAGCGTAAAAAATCAGTTTCAGGTTAATAATAAGTACGGATCACAAGGAGAATGCAGGAGGATGTTGATTATTTTGTGAAGCACAAGCTCTACAGTATGCTCCACACATTGTCATGTGCAGCGCTGCTACTGATGGATGTACAGCGACTCAGCAGAGCCAATGTAGCTGTCATCTCCATATGTCAGCAAGCCTCCATTCACATGTGTGCTTGAAAGGATGTGGACTGAGAGCTGCTCAGCACTGGTTAGAGGGCTGGTACAATTTCCATCCACTAACCATATGTGATTAATTTAAAAACCTCTGCTGGATTTGCTTGATGGACTTTTACATTGGAAATCACAGCAAATAGAAAGCAAATGAAAAAAGCAGCCAGTCAGACTCGGCTCGGAAAGCTTCCTCTAGCGTGTTATATGGATGTGATGCTAAGCTGTGGTTCGTCTCTGCGTCCAGTTGGGTGAGGGTCTGATTCTCTGGAGCTCTGCCAGCCGCCCTGGCAGTTTGGGATTCTTGAGTTTCCAAACCAGATCCAGAAACGGGCAAACTTTTTAAGGCTCCACCGCTGCTCCCTGGGCGTATTCTCTGACTACTGTTTCAGATCATTACCGAGCCGCAGTAATCAAAACTGATTTATGTACAGTATATTTAGTGTGTGACTGTGTGTGCGAGTATGTCTGCTGTACATATGTATGTGGTACTTCGCATGCGGTACTTTGCACACTGTACGAGTGTGCATGATAATATCTAACCTCATCAAAATATCATCTAACTGTTGCTTACTTTGAATTAACAATTCAATGATGGAAAGTCTCCGTCAAGTTTTCTTTCTTAAGCTTTGTTACAATATGGCGAGTGTTCCTTCCTGAATGTGTCACAGAGTGAGACTACACCTCCATTCCTCGCATGCTTTCCTGTACTGTGTGAGGTGTGTCAGTGATGACGTTGATGAACTGGGGGGAAGCATGGGTTTGCATTGCAAAATGTTAACTCTCTCTCCCTTTGTCTTGTTCTCCTTTTCCACTTCTGTCTATCTCCCTCTGTCCTTCTCCCTCCCCCTCTCCCCCTCCCTCATTCTCTCTCCCTCTATGTTCCAGTGGGTACTCCGTACTACATGTCACCAGAGAGGATACATGAAAACGGATACAACTTCAAATCTGACATCTGGTCGCTAGGATGCCTGCTCTACGAGGTAAACTATGGGGATATGTGCACACGCTGTCACCCCACTCGGCTGTAGGAGTGACATGAGAACACATCGCCTCAGACACACACACAAGCAAACAAACTATCCACAATATATTAGAGTACTGTAAGAAAATACATACAAATACACCTGCACTTTTCCACATGTTTATACTGTATCCACCCCCACTTCAAGGCATAAAGTGGAACAAATCCAAATTACACACACTTATTGTAATAATATATTCAAATGTGCACTCTTTCCCTCCTTTCCTTTCATTCTTTCACTGTGGCCTGTTGGAAAGGAGTCCTTTAGACTCTTTAAGGTAAAGTGATTTAGCCTGGGAACCTGCTAAGCATTGAGAAGCTGGCGAGTGAAGGGAACTGACATGGCCATGTGTTTTAGATAAGGCCGCCCAGTGACACTGACTAGTTTGATTAGGCAGCAGCAACACACCACAGGGCTTTGACACAGACCACACTGAGTTGAAGCGAGAGCGTGAGGAGCACAGCGGAGGGAACAAAGAGGAACGATGGAAGAGCAGAACAATGACAGACATGGATGACAGCAGTCAATCTGATTCCCACCTTGCAAACCTTCATGTGCACTGAATACACACACACACACACATGTTGAGAGACACACTGTCGGCCAGGGAAACACCCACATTTCCCTCCCCTCCTCTCTCCTAACTCCCCTGAGTTGCTGATCACTTGGGCTGCATTTCAACGCACCAGTGACTACACCTTCTCTACAGCGCCTCAGGCATGGAGAGGTGGAGAGCGCGCGAGGAAGAAGTTTAAGCTCAGCTTGCAGGTCATGGTTGCTCAGAGACCACAGTCCTTCATGCTAATTAGTTCCCCACAATGCACTGCGGCAATGCAGAGCTGTGGTTGGCTGAAAGTGGTGGATGCTGTAGGTCACATTCTGTTTTTTGTGTTGTTTTTTTACATGTCTGGTGTGTGTGTCTGCTGTTTTAGATGGAATACGCTACTTATACTGTTAACAAAAAACAGAGTGCTATAGTTTATTCTGTTGCATGGTTTCTGCAGGTAATATGATTGCGTAATCTGAACTAAAGCTCATTCAGATGTTGCTCATTTTGTTAGGATGAGATAAGTTTAGGTTTTTATTTAGGTTTAGTAACACAATACTGTGACATACATTGCCATACAAAAGTAAACTATTCACTTAGTTACTTTTTCATTTTTTGCCCTTTATTTATTTGGCAACAGTGGTCATAGAAACAGGAGACGAAAGGAAAGAGGGAAGAGAACAACATTTTACAGAGTCCACCCTCGACACTACTTATTATTTTCACTATTTCCTTTTATACAATGATCTTCAAGCTTGAAGGTTGAATATGTACAATGTCTACATGTTAAAGAGTTGAGTATTTGAATAAGTCCCTCAACATAATCATCAGACCTTTTGGTTTGTGTTCAATTCTTACAAATTCTTTCAATATTTTGTTTCGGAAGCTGTTCTTTTTTAAATTGTTATAATACATGTGCAGCCTGAGCATTGATTGTTTCAAAGTTTCAGATGGGACACATTTCATTGATCATTTATGAGTTCCACCCTTTAGGACAACCACTATGAGACACAGTGAGAAAGAAAGATGGAGACCAGAGATGAGGAGAGGGGAGGGAGAACTAGAGAGCAAAAGTGAAAAAATAGAAGAAGGCTTGTTGCTCCCTCTGGAGGTCAGGAGGCAGGGAAAAAAGATGTAAGGTGCAAAAGTTTAGGAATCTATATAGGAGAAATATAGGTAGCCAGAGAAGTAGATGAGCAGTAGGAGTTTTAAGAGAGAATGAGAAGACTATAGAAGGTTAGAGGGAGAGAAAGAGCAGAGGGGGAGAAGTGGAAAAAAACAAATGGCGAGAGCAGGTTTATAGATTGCTGGAGAGAAGAGAAAAATGGGGGGTGTTCTTTCGGAGAGCAAGAAACAGAACTCCAGCCATCAGGTCAAGGTGAGCCATGCGAGCAGCCTGTGGAGATAAAGATTTTACAACCTTATTGTTGCCAGAGCAGTGCTCACCACGTCATGCATATTCTCTTTGAAGAGCAGACCCTTCTTGGGTTGAGGGCTCCGCAGTGCATTCAGTGTCAGGAAACTTCTCTCCTTCTCTGCAAAACTCTCTCCTTCACTCCTCCTCGCTCTCTTCTCCTCCCTTCTGCTGTGTCTCCCTCCATATGCCTCCCTTTTTCACACTTAACCTTCAGGCATAAGGAATTCACATATAAATCCACGCCTCATCCCTTTGGTACTCATTGATTTCCCTCTGAACGTACAGTAGGGGCCGAGGATTGAGCTGGTGTGTGTCTCCCATGGAGTTTGGTTCCTTATGTGTGAAACGGCTCCATTTTGAGAACGCCTGCATTTTTCATTCTAGTGCCTGGGGGTCGGGCAAGGGTCCGAAGGGGTCCGCCCGTCAATACCTGGTCATTGTATCTGCGTCCATCTTCATCTCCCATTCTGTTTGATCCCTTTCTCCTCGTGTCCGACCTCATTACATCCCCTGACCCTGCCCTGTGCCCCCTCACCTGAACCTCCTACGCTGTAAACAGGGATGCTGCACTGGCTGGTTTTGTGTCCCAGGGAGACCAGGAAGGTGGTCACTGCCAGTGGATGAGATTACCCTCTCCTAGCGCTCTCTCCTTCTGCTCTTAGTCAAAGCCCACTCATATTGGCATATTCCCCCCCCCCCCTTGCCCAGTGTGCTCTGTAAAAGAGATGCATTTTACACACACGCTGTAGGTCTCCAGCTTGTATGGATGTTCTGCATTTTTATATGAAAGTTAGCAGGGGAGGAGAATATCTTAGAGTAGCTTTACTGGAATGTGTCTCCTTCCTGTTGGAGCTCGGCTATCCGTACCTCTGACTGTGCCCAGGCCTCCTGCCTCACCCCTCTCCCTCCACTCTTGTTTTGCTGTTGGTTTTATGAAACTTTCAGAACGCTAGGTTCCCAGCAGATTGTGTTTGCATGTGAGTCCCTGTATGTTCTTGAAAGTTGGAGTGGCGTTATAGATGTAAAAGACAGAAAGACTGCTCCTTTTGAATAGCTTTGGTGTCCTTTTATCTGTTTCATACAGTATGTGTAGTTTTGGAAGCGTTAATGTTAGTGATGCCACAGTGAAAGAAATGTTAGGGACACAGGTTTTACCAATTATATCCGACATTTTTGTGGAATTTTAATTGAATGAATCAATGAGACTTATAATTATTATTTTGATCTTTTGATTGGCTGTATGGCTGGCCTTTCCACCGTGTTCAGGCTACGGCCCGCACAACTTTGTACTATTTACAGATTAGCTCGTATCGTTATCAGGTTGCATATAAGTCTTAGGTTTATGAAAATTGAAATTGTATATTAAATATTGTTAAAGAAAAAGGTACTTTTTAGTTTTTTAGTTTGACACAAAATCATTCAGCTTTGTCTTTTTGGTCAACTTTATCCCTTGATAAGTAAACTCTGACATCTTCTCCTCTGTTGCTGCTGCTGTGTGAGGTAACTCATTTCAGTTTCTATTATCCGAGTGAATATTGATAACAAGCAAATTAAACAAATTAGCAAGATGTTCATTTTGCTTTGAAAAAGAAAAACGAGAGTGGAGCAAGTGATGTCATTGGAATGGCCTACTGTAACGCAATGTCACACCGGTAACGCAGACAGCTTGGCAGGGCTAGTCTAACATCATGATCCTCCAAGTGTCAGTATCAGGCTGTTCTGAATCTAGTAAACTATCTGACCAATTTGTGTGAAATATGTCACTTCCTCTTGATTCTTGCAAACCCATTGTTTGACATTTTGTTAAATATACTGATTTGCTTTTTTGCTGAGCGTTAGATGAGAAGACAGAGACCACCCCTGTAAATAGTCCCTCTCTTTACACATCAGGTACAGTATAGTCTATTGTAGGGATTAAACAAACAAGATACAATATGTTTATTAGTTAGCTTCATAGGTCCTGGGAGGTCGATTTTGTTATCTTGGCACAGAACCATGCTGTCTCCAGCTTCTGTTCTAAACTAAGCTAACAGGATGCAGGCTGGAGCGTCATCATTTACAGACAGATTACAGACTGGCATTGACGTTCTCCTCTATCTCTCAGCAAAAAAGCAAATAAGTGTGTTTAAAAAAAATGCTGTATCTTTTCTATACATCATTAAACACACCATGTAGTTTAGCCGCAGTGAGATGGGGCCATAAGAACACATCCAGTTTTTCCTCAAAGTTGAACCCACTGGAGCGATCTGGCACTTTGAAGTAATTCGTCCATTCTTCTTCTACTTCTTCTCATCTTTCTTTCCTTTTTAGTGTATTGAAGTAGAGAAGTGACGACTCCACTGGGTGTAGGTATATTTTTAATGACTGTCCCTACTCTATGACTTATTGCCTTGATTAATATATCATCATAAAACCACATGAAGGACCAATGAGCACATCAAAAAGTCATGCTCTCCTCAGTTGTAATGTGTGAGTGTGTGTGTGCAGAGAATACAAAATATACCTCTATTTTGCATATGTATGTTAACAATTAGATTTTTATTTGTGTATAGTGCTTGCCTGTAATTTTGTGTGTGAGTGTCTTTGTGTGTGTTTATAAATGAGTAAGTGAGAAGTTGTGAGGAACCCTTCGGTCCCAGGCTATAAGGGCTCCAGGGATGAAGACGGGTGGAGGGAGAAGACGGGAGCCTCTCATAGCTCCCTTTTTAATTGGCGTACAGGGAGAGAAGCTGGAGAGAGCGAGCGGGATCAGTGTTAATTACGCTGGAAGGCCCCATCTAGACCTTTTACACGGACAGGGATGCTGCCTTTACATGTCTGGGCTGAGGAGAGCGCAGCCTGGCCAGCTGAAGAAGAGCAGAGGAACAAAGGAAGGAGATGGTGTGTGTGTGTGTGTGTGTGTGTGTGTGAGGATGTGTGTGTGTGAGGATGTGCGTGTGTTCTGCCACCAGCAGCTCACACCCCTTAGACAGACAGCAGGCATGCGTGTGCATTGTATGTCTCTCGAATATCAATGAACCGTGCACACGCACACACACACATACACACATACACACATACACACAGTCTTATACTCACCAGGGCCTCAGAGGTCAGAGAGTGAGTCAATCATCTAACCCATTGCGACGACACAATATGAAAAAAAGAGTAAGTGTGTGTGTGTGTGCTGAGAGCAGGGGGCCGGCAGCTGTCAGGGGCTAGGAGCAGCAGGCACTAATGAAGCAGATGAATAGTGCAAAAACTCCCAAATACAAAACAGGACAGTTGACATTTTTCATCTGTCAAAAGCAGAAGATGCATGAAAATACGATGGGGGTCTGTTTTAACCCCTTACCTCCTGGGGTTTATAGCTGGCTGATTTTCTTCTTCTTCTGTCCCACTCGCAATTTCCTCTTGCCAACAGAGAAACCTATCGTTTTTTTTAAAGCACTAGCCTTCCTACCTAGCCTTTACACACAAACAACAGACATCCACACTAGTTACAAATATATTTGTTATAAAGCAATTAAGAGGTGTTCTCCCACATGGCTCTTTTTAAGGCATTGAAGTGAACCAGTACTGAAAATAGTCAGCATTTTCTGTGCCAAACATGGACACTCCATACCCTTTTAAAGGAAAGCCAGCTGAGTCCGCCTGGTTCTGCCCTTTTACTTCTTTGAAACCTCTCAGTTTGTTTATTGGAAAGGGATTTGGTTCTGAAACAGAAAAGCAAGATATTTGTTGACCTTAGTGGTACATTCCTGATGATAAAATATAACATTTTCTTAACTCACTGGAGTGATAACATATTTATAGGCTGCAGCAAATGGGAAGTTAGTTAAAAGAACTAGTGGAATGACAATTTGAATGCCTGTCGATCAATTATTGCACAATCCAAAGTGAAATCGTAGGTTACAGATAAGAGGCTTTGTTTCTAATGGAAGTGCATTATTGCTGACACACACAGGAATACACATTTCCTCACACATCTCATCACTGTCAACCGCCTGCTGTGCCATTCTCAGTCCTAATGTTTGGACCAGAGGGAGAGAAAGAGAGCAGGAGAGAGAGATCATTTTTACTCTGTGTTTACGTGTTTTTCTGAGGAAATGCCGTGTTAATACGAGGATGTGATGAAGAACGCTGATTAATATTGGATGGTAAATGATGTCCAGAGGAGAGAGGGCCTACTGAGATTGTGTCGTCTTGACTTCCCACTGGAAGCTGTGACGGAGACTCTGTCAAAATGTGCCCTATAGGGAACGAGAAGTTTTCTGTCTCTGCACCATCAATGTTTGACACATTCTTCATTGAAGACTGAAATGAAATTGTTGATGTGCTTGACACTTTTTGAAATGCATCAAAGAGTTACATTTGTAGCTGGAGCCACAAAGGGAGGCCATTTCCACTTGTTTAAAGTAGACCTATCATGCTATATTTAAATGATATATTGTAGGGCCATACCTATATAAGGTATATTTATACGTTTTTGTTTTCAAAATACTAAACAGATCATGCATTTTAGCCATGCCTCATTTCGCTCTATGTGCTGTTTGCTGTCTACGGGGCTGATTCTGTGAGCTGCAGCTGACCACGCCCCCCTGCAGGAGAGGGAAGCCGTGCTCTGATCAAGTCAAGAGGGGGAGAAAAAAAGATCTCCGTCCTCCGTGTTTTATTATATTGTTATAGGCCTATAGAGTCGTTATTCATTTGTTTTAAAGCTCAATAAATAACAAAGAAGACCTTTGACCGGCACTTTTCTAATTTTGTCCGGAAGATTTAATACTTTAACGGACATCTTGGACCGGCGAAGAAAGAAACTGAAACTGAAACTCTGCCGCACGGTCCCCTCGTTCCTTGGAAGAGGCGGAGAGGTGGGTGTTTGTCATTGCTGGTGGACTAACCGGAGAGAATTACAGTGCTTGCCTCGACGGGGAGGGATTGCATTGAATTAAAGCAGCGGGAGCAAACGCTTGCCTCGGGGAGGGAGAAAAAAAGCCACAGCGGAGAATAAACAGAAGGGTAACCATGGTAACTATGGGCGGGAAGTCTTCTTCGCTGCTTTTGTGGCAGACTACAGCGCCACTTACAGGCCTGGCATATGTACTACAGCGTCTCCAGCGCTTTCGAGCGGCAATGGCCGGCCGTGGCCCAACCCCACATTCCCCTGATAGGTGGAGAGATGGCCCAATAGCCGTAGCGCCACTTCTGTGACGTCATTGAAGTGTTCAAATCTGGATCAGTTTTTATCAGATCCGTTGCAGCCCCTTTTTTAGAGATTTGGGTATGGAGGAAAATAGAGAGGGTTGTGTTTTCTGACACTTGGTGAGTTCCCTGGAACACCGGGGATACATATTCATGTATAAAAGACGTACAAAAGTGCATTTTGCATGATAGGTCCCTCTTTAAGTAGTAATACGTCTTGTGACTTAACAAAACAAAATGTGTTGGTCTCTCTATCTTGGAGGATGGAAAGCATTGCCATTTGAAAAGGGATGTTAAGACATAACCTCGTCTTTTCCTCAGATGCTGTTTACATGTTAATACTCCATGTCACAGGATAGCCTGTCCCCCATTGTAACTGAAAGACAGCTTCTGTAATCTACCTCCACTTCCTTCCGTAGTCCTATTTACGGAAAAATATTTAGTCTCTAATATGCCTTATATTGTGGAAGGTGGCACATTAACACTCACCTGCTTTATTCTGCATGGAACGATTCCATTTGGATTCAGATATGGACACATTGTTATCATTTGTTTCTCACTACCAATTAACAGGCTGTCAAACACACTCTCGGATAATAATGTAGGGCCACCTGGAAAAAATAATTGAATATTTATTTGTTTAATTACCTGTGCTTTCACAAACTTGTGATTATCTTTTGCCCTGCATGCTCCTGGTGATGAAACACTCGTCAATATCACATTGGAGTTTGAAATACCCCACAGTACTGACACAATACTGCAGATGGAGGCGGTGAGAAAAACAAATGGAAACCAATAAGCAATGACGACTATAATTGGATCTTGTTTCACATTGTTCCACAAGACACTTCCTCTCTTCTGGATGTCATTAGGACGTACAGCAACATTTCAAAGTACACAGAAATGCCCTCTCCCCATAACAGGTGCAGGGCATGACATTGCAATATGGCTTTTGCATACTTATTTTACTGTACAACCTTTTGCATAAGAGAATGTCTTTTTTTCCTCTGAATAAATATGAAATAGAAGTCCTTTAATATCATGTTGGATACTCACTTCTTCCTATGTAACACTATGTAAATAAGTAACAACCGAATCAACAAGCTACAGTTTCTTTAAGCAGCTCCTCATCATTTACACTGACAGCCATTCTAACCACAATTATTTATTATTAGTTAAGCAATTTGGGCCAACACAAAAGCCTAACGCACTATTCATTTCCGAAGGCACTGAATCAGAAAAACAATAAGAGTGTGAGTGTGCTTGTTATGCAAACCTGCTGCAGGCTTCACCTTCCGCATACACATTTTAACAATAAGAAGTGAGTCAGTCACTAACCCTGGCAGATATGGCATGCTATATTTTCTATTCTTAGACATGCAGGAGGGGTTTTTCACATATTTCCACTCAGCAAAAGTCTCCTTATCCTTTCCACTCTTCCTTAGCATTCCCATCTGCCTCTGCTCTCCTCTGCTCTGCTTGCTTGCATTTGTTTTCTCACTGCTCCAGCAAACTGAGAAATTCTCTCTCTCATAATATGCCTGCACCCCTCTCCTCACTCTGCTCCTCTTCCATTCTCAACAATTTTATATAACTTTATATCTCCACATTTTCGAAGCAGTGCAGCAGAGAGGGCTAGCAAACTACAGGAAAACACATAAGCTAAGAGAATCGCTCGTGAATTTTTCTGTTTTGCTTCACTTGAATTTTAGACTTGCACTCATTCCTATACCAAACACTATAAAAAAAAAAAGTTTGCCGATTTTATAAACACAAACTTTCTCTCAATACTGCTTTTTTATCAATTAGTCATATACCTCGATAACAGTGAACTGTTCTTGAACTCACTGTACAGTGACAGTTGAAATTCTGCGTGTTCAAATTTTTACTATGCTAACACCCTGCCTTTCCTTTCCCTCATATCTTTATATTTCAGATGGCAGCCCTGCAGAGTCCGTTCTACGGGGATAAGATGAACCTCTACTCTCTTTGTAAGAAGATAGAACAGTGTGACTACCCCCCACTTCCCTCAGATCACTACTCAGAGGAGGTAAGTACTGTACCAGCTGCCATTCACTGCTGTCATAGGTAGATACAGACCTGCTCAGTGTTGTAAAAGGACTTCTATTCCTAAACTCCTTCTTAAAATAAACCTTTAGAAAATTCTTAATATCTTTTAGGTGAAGTACTGTGTAAAGCAGTGGTAGCCGGTTTCTCTTTCTCTGTGCCAGTTCGCTGATTTTGACTTGTGTTGACTATTAAAGTTTTTTTTATATGCGAGTGAAATCCACCCAACTGTCTGAGCTACAGTTCAGTATGATATTGCTCTGTGATCAAAAGACCGGCTATGATTTTAACCATTTGAAAAATTAAATGCACATATCAAAAGCATCTGGCCATGCTACAAAGTGGGGTGAAGCTGAATGGGCTACAGTGTCATGTTTCCCTAACTAAATGTTAAATCATCTGCTGTAGTTCTGCGTAGACTTACCCATGCACAGAAATGTAATGTAGTCGGGCTGCGGTCAAAGATCTCCTTATTGCTGATTGCCGCTGACGTGTGTATGAATGCGCATGGCTTTGTGTTTGCATGCCCTCTTTATGTGGGTGGCATTTTTTCCCTAACATTTCTGTCCTTTTCTCTTAAATATATTAAGTAAATTGTAGACACATGCAAAAAACGTAGACACTGACTCATAGGCACACACGCACATACACTGCAGGCATTACCTTCATTCACCAGTGACACTGTGCTTTGGTATGGGCGCACTACAGCTTTGTGAGTTATAATAATAATTAACAATAAATACCTGTGTTTTTCATTGTTCCAGCCTTTGTACTTTAGGTGACATTGCAATTTAAACTTAATCTCATTATTGATTAGTATGTCCAATACTTTTTGATAAGTTGATGATTTATTCAGTCTATGAAATGTCAGAAAATAGTCCAGATAAGATCCCGTGGTGACGTCTTTGTATAGTTGTTTGTGTCTCTAATTATAACTGGAAGTCCAAACTGGAAGATACACTCGGCACAAGGTGACATTTGAGAGCCTGAAACCGTTTCAGAAAAAACTTTCAGGCTCTGAAGTCAGAAATGTAAAACATTTTACAGCAAATATTTTACATTTTCTACTTGAACTAATCCATAGATTCATTTATTCCTCCAGGATTGAACTAAATCATTTTCAGTCAATCAACAAATTGATTAATTGACTCATGACATACCAGTATTAAGATGCCTTTACATTCCTACATGTTAAATGTCTTCTAAAAAGGTGCAACTATTTGCCCTCCATGCTCTCTGCTGTACTATCACAGTATCTGTGTACAGCTAGTTTAAGTGGTTCTCCTAATTCATGTTAAATAATAAACCCTATTAAGAGGCTTTATTATACTGTGGCATTGACTTCATCAGGAGGATAAAGGCTAATTGCGAGGTGTCTGAAGCCTCTGTAGTCTCTATGACTGAGTTTTTGTTTGTGCATGAGCAATTGTGCAAGTGTATATTTTGCAACAAGAGCTCTCTCCACTCACACACCACGCTGAGCTTCTGCGTTGCCCCACATGTCACCCCCATCCAGGAGAAAGGGAGACAAAGCGAAAGAGAGAGGGAATGATAGAGCGAGAGACAGGGCGATGGAGAGATGGAGATGAGGGGGGTGCCTGCAGCGCCTGTCTGGATGTAAACAATGCTCCTGAAGGATCGGCAGCAAACTGTCAGCTGCTCATCTTTGTTGTGTCATTTAACCATCTCCGTCTATGCTTCCCCCCCACGCCTCCCTTCACCAGCTCCCACTCCCCCCCCCCTCCACCTGACACTCTCCCCCACTCCCCCATCCCACTCGCCATGCAAAGAAGCGCATGAATATTTTACATATCTGCATCTCCCCCCCCCCCCCCTCTCCATCTCCATTCTGTGGGACTAATTCTCAGACTGTCTGAATTTGCATCTTTCTCCCACTTTCTCTTTCTCACACACACACACACACACACACACCCACACACACACACACACACACACACACACACACACACACACACACACACACACACACGTGCGCACGCACACACGCACATATATAAACACAGCGGCTGACGAGAACTCGTCCAAGCCGGTGCCACGCAACAGCGGCCAGGAAGTCGGCAGACGGTTACCATAGCGACCTCGCGTAGATGTTATATTTTTTTCTTCTTTCCTCTCAATCTTTTATTCTCTTCTCTTTTTTTAATGATGGCGGTGGCTGTTCCGCCTGCGAGCCTGTCTATCTATCTGCTCCAATCAGCCGCTTCGCTCGGCTTCAAGTGTAAGTGCTGTCTCCGGATGGCAATGGAGTGGCAGCAGTGTGTGCGTTAGTGTGTCTGTGTGTACTTGTGGGGCTGGGGTAAATGTGGATTCAGACCAATCGTAGATTAGTGCACTAACACAGCTCTGCGTCTTTGTCTCAGCTCGATTACCTGTGGCCTTGTTATTGCTTTTATGAAATGAGCTCATCTAGAGGGCACAGAGAGACGAGCAGGTCTCCGTTAGCGAGGGTTTGTTCATTTCTCAAGCTGCTCTTTTACAGTTTGCTCACACTACAGTTTTATTGATTGTTTAATTTCTCTGTTTACCCCCCACCCACACCCCCCTGTCTCTCTCACCAGCTGAGGAACTTGGTAGATATGTGCATCAACCCTGACCCGGAGAAGAGGCCGGACATCACCTACGTGTACGACATTGCCAAACACATGCAGAACACGACACAGGGCAGCTAAACCCAGAGTGACACGCATATAGCTCGCAGAACTCCTCCCCACTTCCCTTCTTGCTTTTCATGCTGGACTCGAAAAAATCTATTGGCTTTTATACAATAACTCCAGAGTTTAGCTCCTTGTGATAAGAAGCAACATAATTATTGTAAAGGTGGAGGTACAGTCCATTATATAACTGACACCCACACCTTTCTGCCTTAGGATAAAGATTATACTTCTTGTCAGATGGACCTCCCATTCCTCAGACTTCAATAATGATACAGCACTGAAAATCAGCGTATTGTAACTCACTGATGTGCTATAGCTTTAAAATGCATTTCCTCTGTATATTCATGTATTGAAGTGATGGTGTTCTTCAGCAGCTGATAGAAGCATATTGTGTTTAAAGCAGATGTACTGAAAAAAGATTATAAGAAGAAAATAAAAAGGCAAAGTTAGCTGTTACCTATCCACAAAACAGTTAATCATGGATCAGAAATAAAAGAAAAATGACCATTAACGGTTTACTAGTTGAGACCGCAATTAGCACAAAAAAGACATGAACACTTTAAAAAAAAAAGTTTTTCACTCGAGGGCAGCAGAACTGAGAGACGTAACAAAGTGTTATTTGGTGGTAGAGGAGGTGTTGTGTTGCACTTTATCCTGGTACTGAAAGGAAGGCAGGGTGATCATGTCTAATGACTGTATTGGGAAAGGAAGGATCATTTAGAGGGAAGACTAGAGACGTGCCGGGGGGGAAAACATGGGCAAATGTCTCCACAACACTTTGAATGTAAGTCATTTTGACATCTATGTATTGTCTTTGAAAAATTCAGAATGTCTCTTTTTTGACAGCCTAGAAGGAGTCGAGAAGCTGAAAGAAAAGCAGCTTTACGTCTGCTGTTTACCTTAGTCACTGACACCAAAAGATTCCCTCCCTTGGTTCAACTCAAGCAAAATATATTTTAAATCACAATAAAGACATGGGAAGTCAAAACACATAGTTCTCCATCATTGTCCAGCGGCTGCATTTGTGGACAAAATGTTGTGATTGTTTAGGTTGCTGTGTACGTTTGCAGTGTAGTTGTCTTGTTAAGTAACAGATGTGTTGAAGAGAGAGCAGATCCTTGTGTAGCCGTCCATGTCATGAGTCAATCACAGCGTGCCTACCTAACTTATCCTCCAGTAGGGATACCAAAGACAAAGTCACGTATAGACAGAGCACTTTCTACATGTGTTTGGTGTTATTCATGGGAAGTATATCAAGGAGTTGTCCTGAAAATACAAACACCATTGGGCATTGTTTTACTGTACATAGTAAAGAAGTTCCTATAGATGTAATACTGTAAGGTTTAATAACCCTTTATTCATCTGGAGGAAGGATACAGGGGTATGTATGTTTGTTTTAATTAGTTTTTAACAGTTAATAGGTTTACTCCAGTAGGTCACAAATGACCAGCACCAGTTTACATAGTAACAAAATACCACACGAAAGTTATAACGGTTAATAACGCTTAATTTCGGTCGCTTATGAATTCTCTTCTATCATTAAATAGCCGCTCATTGAAATGATTGTACTTGTATGCCCATGTTTGATCATGTTTTTTCATTAACATGAAATAATAAATAGTAGAAAATCAAAGCTTATAGATAAGAAAATATAAGTGATTTTGTCTCAGTCGACACATTATTGTGATAGTGTGTTGATCGCAGATATTTCCCTGGGACTTGCAGATGCAGTTTTTGTTTACCATTGCTTTCTCACTCTCCCCTCCATTTCAGTTTTTAATCTTTATTAGCTAATATTTGTCATTGTGTTCACCCAAAGTTCTTTTAATTATATATTTAGTTCTCTAAACAATAGCATTTCTATGGCACCAAAGTATTTTAGCAAATAGAGCAATTGAGTTTTGATGCTAAATGCTTTTATATCAGCCTGACAGTTGCATCCAATGCAAGTACCAGTCTGTTATAAAAGATGTAATATACTGTATATTGAACAAAATGCCTTGCTTTTAAAAAAGAAATCCTCACTAGCAGGTTTATAACACACAGTGCTAAGTCACTTTAATGGTTACGGCCCTTTCTTGGTAGTGAGCGTTTTAGCCTTCATGTCACATACAGTGCTCTCCTGTGTCCTAGCCTTTTACTTCGACTCAGTTTCCTTTCCACAGACCCTCTGAAGTTGGGATTGAAGAGTCTAGGGGGGTTTCCAGAAAGTCAAATATTGCAAATAATATTTATTGTTTTGTTTTTTTCAGAACATTTCATGTCAAATTAAAGACCCTTATCACAAATGCCTTGTATGCTAACTAAATGCAATAAAGCTTTCAAATTCATTTTGGACATTAGAGTGAGTGTTTGGAGCGTGACCCGGTTTCAATGAGTTTCACATCCGAACATTTGATCAACAAGAAATACAGCAATTACTGTTTCACACCTGAAGACCTGCACCAGATTAGTCATTTATTAAAGGACTGAACTTTGAAAGGGGACATGTATCATGATTCCTGAATGTACAGCAAGAGGGCGTTTTCCTCTGAACGACAACTGGCAAGTGAAACCAGCTTAATGGTAAGTATATTTATATAACTTCATTTTCTTTTTTTAACACAACATAAAAATGTATCATTGTAGGTTTTGTCTGAACTCCACAAGTACATTTTGTTGTTTCATTGTTCTAGAGGTTAAAGAGTTCCAGTATTACAGTAGATGCCTAGTAAATGTCGTGTAATGTGGTATTTCCTGTCATGTTGTAACTAAAAAATTGCCTAAATACACCACTTAACCACTCATAGCACAATGGACTATTGGATACCAATGGCTACATGGAATTATCTTGGCATCTTTTCAGATTAGGGCCAATTTAGTTGGGATGTTATAATCATTTCCTTACTGTTGCCAATACCAAAAGTGTATATTGGTTTAATTATTGATTCTTAAATTGTAATAACTTCTTAAAGAAAAAGAAAACATGAAATGTGATGTTTTATGGTTACAAGCGCACTACTATTTTTATTTGTTTGCATTATGAGTAATTATTGGTCATACAAATATGAAAGGTAATACATCACATACACACATGTGAAAAACTGCAGCTGTTACAAAAGACTTAAAACACCACCAATACCTTCAGCTGCTGTACATATCAACCTGTCTGCATCTGCAAGACTTAACAACTGTTGCTATTCATTTCCCTCTCTTTAGGTGGTGTCGTCTGGCAAAGGTGTAAATATAAAAGGAAAATGTGACGTAATCTCAACAGAACAATAAAACCGGTTATAATCTTATAAGAGATAAACATTTGAATACAAAACTTAAATGTTCCACTTGTTACAGTGCACACATTAAAACACAACAACCCAAAACGACTAAAACATGAAGCAATTAATCCATCCCATCTTCTCTTAAACACACCATTGCCAGTGTAAGCAGATTACAATTATTTCTACGTCACATGAGTAAATGATGATTTGGTTGGCAGCTCCATCAGGCCGTTCTTCATCAGGTTGAGTCTCTACGGCGGCATTCAGATTGAGGCACATTAGCATAAACTACAGCAGGGAAATAAAAGGAAAATTGTGCAACTTAATGTTATGTACTCGTCAATATACAGTGCACTTAACACACACTTCACAAAGATATATTGTCATACTTTAAAACTACAAGATGGCCTATTAGTTGTAGAATATAGTCAAGCAAAATAAGGCAGTATATACTACTAAAGCTATATGTGCTTTAGAATTACTAATAAAAAGAACTTACTTAATAGTTTATATGTCTAATTTAATATAAAGTGTTACAGGGATTTCTGCTACTTCAAACAAAATGATAGTAAAAAGAAAACTATTCTACTCACTTTCTGTTAGTTCAATCACAGCATTTTCATCCACATCCGCATCGCTGTGAAGAAAAAAGCTCAAATGTAGCTTTATGGAAAAACAATTATATAGAATATAACATATTGTAATATTCAATAATGTATTAAACAGTTAACTTTTATATATGTAATGTGTTACCTCTGCCTAAAAAAGACGAGATAAAACTGAATAAATATAATTTAAAAATGTCATCACATCCTTTACTGTAAATAATAGTATTAATATCAAACTTAAACAACTGTAAAACAAGCCAGAGAGAATGTAAAAGTCAAAACTGATAAGTTGGGGTAAGAAGTAAGTAAGTATTTACTTCCTGGACTTTCTGAGCCTCTGAGTGTAGATATAGAGCACCACGGCGAAGGCCACAGATGCCACGATGAAGAAGACCAGACTAACTATGAGAGCTTTGTCATTGTCTGTGACATAAGAGTTAAATACAATGAATGAAAAGAGATAGTGTACAAGTGTCAAATGACTTAGTTAATAAAAACCATTATTGGCATGAATGGAAAACCACCACATACAGGAAGGGAGACAGATTGTTGGTTGGCTTTGCCCTCGTATTGTCCATTGGAAGCAGTCACCTGGAACACAGGAGATCTCCTCATCAGGAAATATAGCATTTGAAGAAATATGAGGAATAAAGTTTAAATAGTGTTGGGAACCCAAAGGTTTGGCTCATACACACCTTCAGTTCGTATTTGGTTGAGTAGCTTAAATCTTTGAATTCAAACTCGCATTTGGTTTTGTTCAGAATCTTAATCAGGACACCATCACCATAAAGACGTGCGATGTAATCCTCCTCAGGTCCATTAAAATCAGTTGGATTTAGACGATCACAGGTTGCGTTAATCACGTTATGCTCTGGAAGATGCACCATCACGTTCTTAATTGCTCCTGGCACTGTAAAAAAACATATTTGAAGTGATATTTCAATTTGTTTAAACAGCATTTTAAACAATGATTTGCATCAGAAGTGTGTTGCTGCATTGGATGAATGGTTGTAGGGATATAAATACAAACTGCAAATCAAAGAAAGCTGCATTGAAAACATGTATCATTATAAATTCAATGTAAAAAGTTTTTATTCTTTAATCTTTTATGTTTTATAAGGATGAATGAATTTTTGTTATGTCATTTATCTGACACGACTGTTACAGTGTGTGTTGGGGGAAGTCTGCAGGTTGGACTTCACATGCATCACATTTATGAAATTTCAATTTCAATTTTTAAAGGAAATAACAATGAGTTATGAAGTTGTATATGATAGGCAGCCACATAGTAGGTGACACGTAAATGTACATCAAGTTAAAGTTGATTCATTTGTTAAATGAATTAGTTGAGTCAGAACAGACTCAAGTCGGTAGAGTTATAGCAAAACACAACACAATACAATAAAAAACACTGTTCTTCACATATGACTGGAAATACAGTGTAATGTTCATTATAATGGCCTGAAAAACAATGATGTTATTGATATGCTGTCTCATTCACAGCATTTAATATCATTTGTTAAAAAAAGACAGACAGAATAAGATAAGTCACATCATTTATATGATGATATTAAATAGAAGAAATTAGATAACATTTTTTAAGTACTATCACGTAATTACTATAACTTAACATTCTAAAATCATTGATTATATTAAATTGTGTGTTGATGTTCCAAATTGAAATAATGAGTGACTTTATAACGTACCTTTCAACAAAATAGGAAATAAACAACCTTAATAAATATTTGTTTATATTACCTTTGATCTAAATATTATCCAAGTGACATTTTAGACACTTACCTCCAATATTTGTCCTAGTCGGTTTTACATTAGTTGGTTCAGGAACGTAGTTGTTGTATTTGGGATGTACTGCACAGTTATACTCGGTGTATGGTTTCAGCCGATCAATTTTACATGTTCCTCCAGATGGATTTTTGTCAGCTACAGCTACATTAGTAGTTTGATTCAATATAGAGAAAGCAAAGACAGAACATTGGGATTATACAACAGCACATTGTTTTGTTGGTTAAGATACCTGTTGCTATTAATCAAACAATCAATAAATCATTCACTCAATCAGTAACATCCGTCATTGGTAGAATCACCAACCGTGCACCTTCTTAAATTAATTCAAATTGTGTCATTATGCAAATATATGGGGAAATGAACAACATTTTATATATTGTATAATATTTCATGAACATTATATAAATATTCTTCAGGAAACATTGACTTGTTCTATCATCTCAGGTTATGACTAACACCTACCTTCACTCAGCATGCTAGCATGTGTTAGCATGGAGCACTGATTCAAATTTCCAAATTCAAATTTTTTTTTTGCCTATGTTCAACTGAGCAATAAAATAGATAATCTAAATATTTTAACTTACTTTTCTCATATGATTGAGTAGGTTTACAGCTGCACTCATAATGAAACTGAGGTTTAGGAAGGACAACTCCACAGTTCTCACTGTCTGTGGTCCAACTCAGAGCAATGGAGGTGTTGGTGACACTTGTCACTGGGATGCTCATTTTAAGATCTGTAGGGACACATCAGACATTAATTAAACTTCTCTTCTCCATAGTTATCTTTATTATCATTGCCCTGAGGTAAGGTGATTATTCACGTACCACAGTCAATCCTGAACTCGATAGCAGTTGTGTTTTTTATGTTGACATTGTTGTCCGTGATCTGACCGGTACAGCTGTAGTCTGTGTAGGGCTCCAGGTCAGTAAGATTCTTCAGCTCATCGGGTTTTCCAACTTCTAAAAACACAAGTTAGACAACATTTCTTCAATAGATGTTACATAAATCCCTGTGAGCTCTTACATGTTGGGTTTGGATAAGATTCAAATGTAGACAGATGTTTACACCAATGGAGAAAAATAGATATTATATACAGAGTGTATTCACAGAGTGCAATACACTCAAGCCAAACCTGATGCCTGTGAGAACCTGCACCCACAATCAACAAAGTCATAGTCAAAGCAAAACCTCAACTTCCTCATACACTAAACGAAAATTGAGATTCAGTTTAAGATAAAACTGTATGTGTTTCTACAGTGAGATCATCTCATGTGAATATTTCCATGTTAATCCAGTCATAATGTTGGTGACAGACTCTTTAGTTCTGGTCTTTCCTCTTACCCTGACAGCTGTAAGTGATGTTGAGATTCTTGCAGTTTGGAGGCAAATCTGTTTTTATTTCTGCAGGAAGTTTAGTTGGACTTGTTTGATTTATTTCACTTGTATTTAAGAAATCTGTTGGGAAAAAAAGGAAACAGTGCATACATGAAAAATGATGAATGAGGTTTACACCACATGCATTTTTAAACAAACAAAGACTCTACTGTACATACCAGTAGTGATGCTTCTGGTGAGGCTCAAGGCGTTACAGTTTCCTGAAGTGAACTTCGTAGTCAAATTGGTGCAAATGTCATTGTAAGGAGGTTTGAAACAGATCACATTTTTGTCACTTTTGCACGGCTCAGCTGAAATATTATTTGACGTTGATAGTGAAGAGCTGATGTCCCAGTCACTACGGTAACAAACATATCCAAGCATGCAGCTGCCATTTTTAATATCACCTTCTTCTGAAATACACAAGTGAAAATTAACAAACACTTCTGTCAGTGTGTCTCCTTATATTTAAAAAAGTAAGATGATATTCAACATTTATTTATACTCACTCCATTCGTTTGTCTTAGTTGTATTCGTTTGCGTGGTGCAGGGTGTTTTTTTGCCAGCAGCATCAATAAATGCCACATCATGCTCATACTCAGTGCAGGGCTTCAGGTGTTTGATTTCATGTGTTGAGCTTTCATTGGAGAACTGAACTGAATAGTTATGTCCACTATCTGGTCGGCCCGTTTCTTTGATGTAGATGATGTAGTTGCCAGTCGTAAAGTTCTTATTCATGGTAATGTTGAAGCCAGAGTTGCTGGGTGTGACCGTGTAAGAACCTGGACACAAAATAAAAACAAAACCTGGTGACATCCTTTAATCCCAGACACTTTGTTCATGTAGATGTTGAAAGTTCTCCGGGGAATCTAAACTTTACTTTCTGCAATAGCATTCATTGCCAAGGATAACACAATGGAGAAATACAAACATAATCTTTGAATGTTTTTGTTAAGATGAGTGTGAAGAAGACCTGTATTATGTCTTGAAAATAAAAACTGATACTCACACTCCAGAGGTGGAGGGGCTGGAGCTTCGGCTGGAGAACACATTCAAAGTGATCAGAAAAATAAACATGTTAATTTATGCTTATGACAACTTTCAATACTCTTGCAACTGTGTGTATTTTATTAACCTAATGTAACACACTCATTAGCAGTGCTAGTAGCTGTAGTCTACATTCATAATAGTAACACAGTAATATCAGAGTCTTATAGAAGAACAAATGGCGGGCTTGTTAAGGAGAAAACGTTCCAACCTGTGGCGAAAGGAGTCACTGATGTGTTGGGCGTGGTGACTGGAAGTTGAGTCTGGGTTTGAGAGGTGTTTGTCGGTGTGGGTGTGGTGATGGGTTTGGATGAGGGTGAGGTGATTGTAGGAAGAGCAGTAGTGGCTGTAAGAGGGAGAGCATGCTAGAGGTCACCCTACAAAATGTTCTGCCAATAGTCCTACCAGATGTCAGCAATGTCAGGCTGATTTCAACGCTGTTTCCAATAAAAGTGTAAACTGAGGCAGAATACATTACCAGATATACTAGTTGAATATGTTGAAGGCATTGGTGAGTTTGAGGTGAGTATTGGAGTGGTGAGTGGAGGTTTGTGGGCACTTGTTTGATTTTCTGGAGATACTGTTGAATTAGATTACATTTTTTGTATCCTTTTCAAAACTACATTTACGTCAACATATATTTAGTATTCGTCCTATTCCTAATTTTTGTTTCATTGAAAAGTACTGGTAAAGACACAGTAAAGTATAAAATGTGGTTTGTATTTAACTTAAACTCACTATGCAGGCACTTCAGACAAGGAAACAAAACATTCATACATTTTATTATGGACACAAGCATGAGATAATTGCTGTGTATAATATTATCAATATATTATGCACAAACACCATGTGAATAATTTAAAACTTCTAAAAGTGTAGATGCTATGAGGTCAGTTATTGCTAGGCTGGGTTTGAGAGGTGTTTGGAGGAGGAGCAGGAGAGATCACCCTATAATCTAGGAGAGGTGGCAGAGCAGAGAGGCTGCCAGTTATACGCAGTTTCGAGGTTAGGTGCCATAGGGCCGAGGAGGTGAACTGCACCTCTCCAGCTACCAGCTCGCTCCATTTTTATTGATTTGTTTGGTCCGATTGGGGCGTGGCCCGGCAACCCTTCGGTTCCAAGACCAAGTCCCTACAGACTGAGCCACTGCCACCTCCTTAAAATCCTAGTTACTAAAAAGACCTCATGCAAACATCTTTTAATCTCAGACACTTTGTTCATGTTTAACTTGCTACTGACATTCCAAACATTAATGTATAAATCTACTTTTAATAGCCAATTTAAATTAAAAAGGGAGAGGGGACTCGGTGGAGACTGGAAAATACATTTTTAAATCTACCACACTTCTTTTCTCTGTGTAGTTATCTTTATCTTTCTTGTCATTCAGTTAAGTATTCATTCATATGCTGCAGTCAATCCTAAACTCGAGTTTTTTGTTCCGGGACATTTTTGTCCTTGATCCGACCAATACTGATAGTTTGTGAAGGGTTCCAATTCAGGAAGTTGTCTATGCTCATTAAGTTTGCCTTCTACTGATAAAACACAAGTAAGACGACTTTCTATAAAAGCTTGAACGAACCTAATGTCCTGTGAGTACTAACATGTTGGGTTTAGATAATATAAGAATAAGGACACATTCACAGCAAACAAATAAATAGATATTATATTCAGAGTGTATGTGCAGAGTTCACAAAGCAGCACTTCAACTTCCTCTGCAGGAAAGCCAAACTTGAACACACTAAAAAGTTATAAAATCTCCTAGGAAATAAAAAACACCTGCAGGCGTCTTTGTTCAAGTTTAACGTGCTCCTGACAATCCAAACATTTATGTATACATCTACCTTAAATAGCCAATTTAAATGAAAAGAAAAAACTGATACTCACATTGCTGATATTGAGCTGTGGTGACTAGAGAAACATTTTAATTGAAATTTGAAAAAACGAATAACACAATGTTAATAAGGGTTTTTGAATCTTTGAAATACTTAAATCAATATATTGTGTTGTTTATTGGTAGAGAGGCCTGTTTGTCATGAAGAGGGTTTACTTACCCTCCGCCATAACGAGGATCCCAGCCCAGAGCAGCAGGATCTTGAGACCTGCCATTACCAGGAGTTGGGGTTTTGTCATAAAGTATTGTAAGGATAGAGGATAATCAATCAGCAGACGAGTACTTCTATTTAATGCAGAGAAAGAAATGTCTAATTTTGAACTTGCATGCTTTCCAACTCAGCGTCTGTCAAGTTAAACCACTCTTATCTTCACAACTTCTGCAATGACGCTGCAGTTATTTTCTAAGTATTTCTTTGATGGTCACTATGTGAATATGCAAATTATTTGTCTGGCTTCTATTCCAGCTGTAGCGTCAATGATATGAGAGACTCCGGGTTTAATCCCGAATATTAGACATTAATTAGGAGAGTTATAGAGTGAACATACATTGAATACACTGAACATTATAGACTTCATACAAGTAGATGTTTTTGCATGTTGTATTAAACCGCTTACATTGTACAGGTGTACCTTAAGAGGCAAGTAAGTGTATATTTTAAATAGCTTATTTAAAGCTATTTAATTAAAAGTTGTAAGTACGTTTTTATCCAAATTGTACAGCCATACATATTTTTCCACATGCATTGATCCATCTATAAATCCGCCTACTGTAGCAGATCTAAAATAAAATGTATTGCACTAAATAAAAACGTAACTGTCATAGACACTACCTTTTACAAGAATACACTTTTATTGTATTATCTATATATGCCAATCCTCAGCTGTTATCATTTTATAAGTAATAATAAATACAGTTACTTACAGTTGGCCATAGCCATGATCTCAGGTCAGAGCCACAGTTTCTCAACCAGCGGTTAGGTCGCAAGTGCACTTAGAAGACGGAACAAAGACAAGATCACACGCCTGTATTTCCTCTTTCTAGTTAAAGTTTGTGCTAATTACATTGTGTTAAAAGAACATCTCTATTAGGATAAACATTGCAATTAAACCATGACTTCCTGTGTTGTCTGCACAGTCCCTTTAGTGACATTTCAGACAAACGTTTCGTGCAATGCTGCTTTAAAACTTCAGTGCTCTTTCTAAAAGAGTTTGGTGACTTTTTCAGAACAAAATCTCATTTAGACAGAGTGAGAATAGTGTGCATAACATGCCTAACAATAACTTTGAAGAACAGCAAATCAAATGTAGAGTTAACTCAAATAGTGAACTCCAAAGTGCATTGAGTGCAAAGAGACACTCAGCTCTCAGGCCTGCAGTATTGAAGCCTTCAGATGCTGTCTCTTCTCTCCCAAACTTTGTTCTCCCCTTTTTCTCTTATTTCAAAAAGAGAAAACATTCTTCCATTTGCTCCTGGAGTGAATGTCTTAATTTGCACAGTTTCATTAATTTCTGCTACAGTGTTAGTGTGTTTGAGGTCATTAGCTGAGTGTTTATGGTTTATTTCCTTATTGCCTCCCTCGAGTCGCCCCCCCTCACCCCATTCTGTAGGTTACCTCCACTCCCCCCACCCTCACTAACCGATCCCTCTGGGTACTCCAAATCCCTCTTGGCCAGGGAGCACTGGCTCTTTCCCTGTAATGAACTCCACAGGGACTGTTATTCAGTTTCATCACAGCAAAAATTGCTCCCATGGTGCCCTGAACACAGTGAAAACAAACAAAAGTAAATATCGGGAATGAATACGCACGTTGTTTGGCGCTCCCCAGCATCTATGGCCTTACTCCTCTGCTTCAGAGCATGGCGAGATATTTATACACAGCTGGAAATTGGCTCTGCATTTTCGGTATAATGATACAAAAACACATTTCCCGAGCATGCAGTTTTTCCTGCTGTTTGCCATACATCCAAAACCATGCATCCCTAAGTCCATCTTGTGGTGAAAAGTCTTCATTGCAGTTTGCTTTCACTCCTGGGTCCTGTTTAACAAATATAAAAGTGCTCTGGAGCTTTGATTATACTCAATCTCATACTCAAATAATTTGCGAAGGAGTGACCAAACTTAAAGCAGTTAAGCAATACCAGAACTGAAACTGAACATTTTGTCTCTGAATAAGGCCCATTTCATGAGCTATCACTTACTTATAAGTGATAAACATTCCTAAGTCTCAACCTAGTTTTTTTAGATTCATCCAACCTTGTTTTTATATATTTGAGAATGTCAATTCAAAGAAAATGTGAATTGGGAACATGGTTTCCATACATCACGGAATGTCAAGGTTTTGTACATAGTTAACCAAGTGAAAATGTGAAACCAAACTCTGTTGCTAGAGTCTCTCAGCATGAATTTGTTGGCGCTCACACCTTAACTTCTTGAGAGCAAAAAAAGATTGAAGAAGACCTGCACTCACTCTTTAAATAGAACACGACTTTAAGTATAAGCATGGTGTGTGTGTGTTTGTGTGTAAGTTAAAGAAAGAGCATTGAAGAAGCAGCAGAATAATCATTTGTCCCAGGTGATCTCTGAGTGTTCTGAGGCAGAAAAATGAGGCCGTTCCAGAGGACATTGACTTGGATTTTTTTTGTTTTCGTTTGTTTGTTTTGTTTTTAGAAGCCTGGAATATCAATATTTTTTTGCACATTTGAAATAGCTTGTGGCGCAGGCTTGGCAATGGCAGCCTGAGCTTCAAACATATTAGTTTGCTGGGAGAGAAGAATCACCAGGGACAGTCTCCAAACACAAGCGGGAACAGCAGCACAGTCCTGTTCATCATTTGAAAGCTGCTATTGTTTGAACTTGAATAACTTTAAACAGGTTAAACTCATATTTAGAATGAAACAGTTGTCTTGTAGTCCTTCTCGGTTTTCAGGTTAGAATATTTGTCAGCCGCTGCTCTCCAGGGAAAATGATGTGAGGTTCAGGCAAAGAAAGACGGTCCCTGCAGTCATTTATCAGTTGGAAGCTACACCCAGCATGCAGCAACTGGCGTCACTCTGCAGCACTTTCCCTGACATATGTGGAAGCAGACACACACACACACACACACACACACACACACACACACACACACACACACACACACACACACACACACACACACACACACACACACACACACACACAGTAAACACCACACATAATAAGCATGTGTACGCCGGTGTAATGATTGGGCCTTGCTCTGCATGTCCTTAATCTGCAACCACCAGGCCAGCACAGAGGGGGCACAGTAAAGTACAAGCAGCCTGCAGTGAGCTGAGCCAAAATAAAAAGCCAAGTGGCTCACTAAACCCGTCAGGGGCTCTTAAAAGGCACGCACTGCTTCTCCCTCGTCCGTCCTGCAGCCCCACGGGAGCTTCATAAAACGCCGCCCTGCAAAACCAAACTCGGATGCATCGGTCCAGCCTTCCGGAACAGGCGTTTTCACAAACTGTAAACTATTGGAAACAAATGCCATCTTAAATGTGTTCAAAAGAAACCTGATCCTCAGAGTCTTTACATGTGGCTGGGGGTGTGTCAGATGTAGACACACACACACACACACACACACACACACCAATACAATACTGTTTTTTGCTTCCTATGTGAGACTTTAAGTCCCGACCTCCTCCCCTATGTTGACCAAATCACTGCCTGTAAAATGTGTGTGTGTGTGTGTGTGTGTGTGTGTGTGTGTGTGTGTGTGTGTGTGTGTGTGTGTGTGTGTGTGTGTGTGTGTGTGTGTGTGTGTGGTGTGTGTGTGGTGTGTGTGGTGTGTGTGTGTGTGTGTGTGTGGTGTGTGTGTGTGTGTGTGTGTGTGTGTGTGTGTGTGTGTGTGTGTGTGTGTGTGTGTGTGTGTGTGTGTGTGTGTGTGTGTGTGTGTGTGTGTGTGTGTGTGTGTGTGTGTGTGTGTGTGTGTGTGTGTGTGTTCATTAAATTACTTAAGTTCCTCTGAAAAATAAATATTGAGAAATTCAATAAAACCCATTTACTACTTTAATTAATTATTGCATGAATGCTGAGCATCTCATCTTAACATTTAAGGATAGTACACATTTTTGGAGACTGAATTTAAAACAGGATTTTTTTTATCATCTTGTGTTTTGGGACACAACTCCCTGAGATTTTCTTGGTGATAAACATCAGGCGGGTTTTATGTCCTCTTAAGTCTCCTATATTTCAACCGTATGCCAGACTTCCGAAAGGATTTCCGTCACTGTCACAAGCACATGTGCTCGGCTCCAGTAAAATAAGCACTCTGGCCATAAACTTGCCAATGAGCTGTCCCCAAATAACCACATCTGTCAGCTCAACTTAAACAGGCCCTAAAGAGTCACTTTTAAAGATGAAGAGATTTTACCGGCTCCACAAAGACGGAGACAATTCTTACCTTTGGCATGACATTTAACAAAATAAACATAATGAGAATCTCTCATGTGCTAATCAAGACTGGGATACTAAGATACTAAGATAATTGAATTCTGAAGGATTTCGTTTTTTAGTAAAACAATACTTAGTTCTTTAACCAAATATTCCTGATAAAAGGTGCTTTCTAAATCAATCTGTCATATTTTAATTGTTAAACCGTACAATCATGCAACATTATGTAACACTGCACATTATAATTCTAACTAATTACCGTAGTTCTGTGACTCTGCTTTTTATTACCAGCCAAGTTAAATTCAAACCATCACAAACTTGCACACAACTTGAGCTCATAGCATCTCACCTCATAACAGTAAAGCCCGGGACAATAAACTTGCTGGTCTCAAATTTAGGCCGTGCAGTTTGCATCCCAGCAGAGAATTAAACACAGCTGGAGTGAGATGAGCTGAGACCCTGTACGCAGGAGAGCAGAGATTTGAATGAGTGTGTGTATTGTGAAGGAAAGAGGGGGGTTGTTGTACCTGGCCAAGCTGTGTTTCCTTGTTCCCACGGTCCTCTCTGTGCTGCACCCAACCTCTCCACCCCCTGAACCTACCTCCTCTGAAATTATGGAAACAAAATGTCCTCCTTAAACCAAGATTTAAAGGTTGCTGACAAGGGAGGGGGGGGTGGATGAAAGAGCACAAGGTAGTGGGGGTTGCTGTCAGCATATCCTGGATAAGTTTTATACGTCAACTTCAAGAAGAAGCTTAAAAAATGAGATTTAACACGAAGCATTGTCTGTTAAAATGACAGGAGTTGGTGTATTACTAGCTGCACCTGAAAGACAGGCGAGGAGCCAGACACACTTTTTCACGGTTAAAAAAAAAAGAGGATAAAATAAAGACTTGGATCATCATGAAATGCCGTCTGTTCTGGATATAATCAATAGCAAAAGAAGAATCCAGTTCAGGGTTGTCTCTCATATTTCAATCCCTGCTCCTCTGTGATCAATAAAAGTGAGCTGAAATCAAAGCGAGCCCTCTTTACTATTGTCTATTCAACGTTAGCAGACAAAGACTGAGGAGCCTTTGATCGCCCTGTCTGCAGGGCCCACAGCTAAACACAGACCCCATCCTCCCACACCCACCCAGCACCTCCAGGTGAGCCGTGTGTGTGTGTGTGTGTGTGTGTAACATGTCTTTCATACACGTACACAAGCACACACACAAAATAGAAGCCCTTTTTATAGGATTCACAGAGAGGGAAGCTATGAGGTTGTGTTTTCAGCTGGCAGGTCATCACATAAGTTGCTGGCCACTGTGTAACAGTGTGTTACAGTGTGTTACAGTGTGTGTCTTATGTGTGTCTTATGTGTTATTTGCATGTGGTTGTACTGGGACGTTAGTGGCTATACAGTTTCCCGTTTAAAGTTCTGCTAAACTGTATGTAGAGGACAGTTCTCTTCCGTCTTAAAGTTATCTTGTTTTTTAATATTCTGTCCTCTTCTGTTTTACTCTTTGTTTTCCCTATCATGTCCTTTTTTCTTTTATTGTCTTTTGTAAATGTTTTTCCTTTTCCATCAAGATCTGTTTTCTCTCTTTTTGCCCAGTCCTCTTATGTCTTCCTGCTTGTCTTACTCTCTTCTTCTCTCTTTGGTTCCTGTTGTATTCCCTTAAGTTGTGTGCTTTTCTGTTTGTCCAGAATAATGTTGTTCCTTCTCAAACATTGGATATGTATTTTTTTGTCTCTACAAATGTTGGTCCCCTCCCGCATCCTCTGCCTGTCCTGTTCTCTCTTATCGTCGTCTACTCCATTAGAGTTAGGCCAAGAATTCAGAGTTTGTGAATCGAGGCTTTTCCATTTGCTGTTGAGGGGGCCGATGCTCTCCGATTAAACAATAAAATAATGATTCCAGTCCTCGTTTTTATCTCCTGTTCTGTCTCCTTGCTTCTGTGATGTCCTTTTCAGTTTTGTCCTCCAAGACTTTACTGTTTTTTGATCTGTACTGTTTCGTTCCGATTTGTCAGCTGTCCTTCTGTTCTCTCCTGTCCTGTTCGCTTCTATTTGTCCTTGTCTTTCTTTCAGTTTCTTCTTCTGTTTTGTCTCCTTGGTCCTGTCATTCCTCGATCTGTTTTGCTTTCTTTTGCCACTTCTTCTGATATTTCTCCTTCTCTCTTGTCCTCATTCCTTCACCGCCGCTCCTCTGTTTTGTGTGTTTTCTGTCAGCTTGCAGAAAGCGGCAGGACCTTTCGACTAAACGACACACAGCCTGCTGGGGCCTCCCGTGTCAAGGAGAGGAGCGGAGGATCTGCTTGGGTTATACACAAACAGCTTAATATGAGCTTCATATTAAAGGTGCGGAAGAACACGCAGGTGAAAATTATAACTGATGCTCTCTTCACATGGCCTCATGAGTGCATCGCCACAGAGTTAAGGCATGATTAATTAATAACCCCGGTGAGTGAAAACCCACTTACCGGCGTTATTAAGTTACTGAGACGTGTGCCCAGAAAAAGATGGTACTCTGAAAATTAAATGGTAACTACAGCTGTTAGCTAAATGTAGCAAGTAAAAAAGCTGTATTTAGCTCTGAAATGTCTTGGAATAGATGTATAAAGTAACCTCAAATGGAAATACAGAAGTTAAATTCAAGTGAAGTACCTTAAAATTGCACTATGGCAAAACATATGACATGCATTTACCCAGAACCCCCTGTCTCTGCTCTGTCACTGTGACCAGAAAAAGTAACTCTCACCAGCCGTTCCTCACCAGTGTGCCTGCTTGTTAGCTTGTTGCTCTGTGTGTTTGTGGATACCCACATGTGTGAATGTGCATTTGTTCTGTATGCTTGTTAAATGTGCTGTCACTGAGGAATGGATAACACAAATGGACAGGTAGCCAAATTAAAATTGTGTATGTTTTCCTCTCACAACCTGGTTTAGAAAAGGTGGAATTGTTTTTATCAAAGAAAGTCACAAATAGGAATGTTTAGAAAGTCACGTCCACAAAGCGAGAGGGGACTGTTTTTATTCATTATTTATGAAGTGTGCCGCCGGTTTCTAATAAACACTGACATTTTATTCAGATGCCTCAAAATTAATAGACGTTGTGAACTTTATAACATTCCTCTGTCACGTTGTTATGTAAGTCTGAGTAGATGTTTGGCGCAGAATAAGAATCATATGCATTTATGCAAGTGAACAAACATGAGGCTGAAAGTGTGTTTTGTGAATTTGTTTAAAGGCCAGTATTAGCATACAGCGACAGACAGGCCTGAGTCCTGATTTCCATTCAAAATCCCCGGTTCTCCAGTGACAGTCAATCAGCCCGCACCTAAGAAATTGAACGGCAGCCATGGAGCAAACCTTTCACATCTGGGTGAAAGGTCATGACCTTCAGCCAGTACCTCTTCCTGTATTGCTGTAGCGGAAGGGCCTTTGGTGAGCAACAAAAGGAAATAAGAAGATAAGAAAAGTTAAGAACTCGCAGGCAGAGCAAGTTTTCCTCTCTCTATATGCCTAACCTTTAAGCTGAGTTCCCCCCCGCGACTCCTGGATTCCTGATTAGTTTACAGTATACTCCCAAATCAGCATAATAAAGCGTGTGATGAGGCTGATGAGATCTAACAGTCTGCTCTTGTTTACCCCGCCGCAGCACCAGCTCCTTCTCTGCATGTGTGTGTGTCTGACCCCGAGGCACCGAGTCACTTGATGCGCCTTGCATCTCCCTCTAACAAACATCTACACGCACACACAAACACACACACCCACACAACCCCCCCACTGGTAGAAATCCTAGTTGTGCTGCCGGATCTCAGCGGAGGCCGGGAATCCACATCCCCTTTAGGCTAGTCCTGGGGTGCATTTACTCCACACACACACACAGAAACAAACACACGCCCATAAATACATTCATGTGCACACACCCAGACACACGCGCTATCTTAATGAGAGAAGAAGATGGTACTATGAAGGCGACAGCAGAATGAAACCTACTCACCAAGGACTGACCTGTGGTTCGGGGGCGGCAGCAGCTCTGCAGGGAGCCCCTCTCCGCGCGCTGATCAGAGGGCTGCGCCGCCGAGGCTGCTCGCGCTGACGGCGCTGGAAAAACCAACTGATTAAACGCCGCTGTCGCCTCAGCTCAGCTGCTATATGGAAAGAAAGCTTCCTCTCTTTTATATATTTTTTCACTCATTGTTTGTTTGTTTGTCAGTCTTCTTTGTTTTCTTTGTCCTCTGCCGAGACAGCGGTGCCGGTGGATTGGAGCTGTGAGCGTGAGGGATTTGTGCGTAATTAGCTGAAACGCTCACCCAAGCAAGCACAAAAAGTTACATTTTAAACTTTTTGAACTATGCTCCTTTTTTAACGTTATTTCTCTGACACTCTGCTTCACTTCCAAGATCAAAACCTCGCTTCATGGTAGAAATATATTTTATGTGAGTCTTTGGAGTACATGGACAGCAAAACAGTGCTGCCAACTTGCAAGTCCTATTAACAAGTTGTGCGAACTTCAAATTGTGCAAAGTGTGTGCATGAAAAAAAGGCATGCCTGTGAGAAAATATGAATACATTGGTGAAATGTGAACAGAGTGACAGTAGACAGAGTAATTGGATCCGTTGATCAGTTTTAAAATCAGGTAATCGTTAAAATCCTGTCCATTGTGTGCAGCTAGGCTCGTTTGACTGAGAAGCTCAGTGGTCCCACTGAAGCAAAATGTTCAAATGTGCCAGGGTCCGGGCCACATGAAGATTTTAGAGACATTCTTTGCTTACTTTTGCAAAGCAAAAAGTGGATTTCTTGGAAATTATTAAAATGATCGGAACTTTTGGCAAATGAACAATAAAATATTCCAGTTTACAATTAAAAAGCTCTGATAAAAGAGTCACTTTGAGTGAGGGGTGAAAGGTAGCTCTGAGTCAGAGGTTGAGGGCGGCCCGCCTACCAAACGTCCCAATCAGCAGCCAATTCACAGTTGTGGACCTCAGAACAGGGATTGTCTATCTGTTTGACCAAATGAGTAGTGGAATGAAACATTGTTGAATGTGGAGACATTCTGGCACAAATGAAAGGTTAAAAGACCTTGCCCATTATGTGTGCCCTCTGGTCGAGTTGGGCAAGTCATCCAAGGATGTGCAGCGACTCTGCCAGCCCGGGGCCAGACTTCACTGACTGCCAGCTCAGCAAGCCTTTGTTGGTTGGTCTCAACAAAGCTTTGTGTTAGAATTTTTGAGATCCAAACAAAAACATTTGTATCAGTATTGTCATGTAATTTGAAAAAAGAAAGTATTGTAAGAAAATAGTAGGTTTGCTACAATGGTTTGCTGGGTGTTCAGCTGCCCTCCACCTGACTGTACCTCTCGCCCTTGACTGCCACAGTTTGGCCGGGGGCTTCTCTGGCCACAGTTGACAGATCAGGGAAGGGGCTCCGAGAGAAAGGACAAGGCCAAGCTCACTGCCATGCCCTTGAATGACAGAGACCTACTCCAACAGGCAGACAATGGTCACCTTGCATATCCAGCCAAGTCAACTTTTCATTCATCTTCCCCAGTTTTGTCTGCCTTTTTTTATAATTTAAAAGTTAGCCCCTCTCATTTCAAAGTCACTGACCACCCTTGGCCCCTGCTGTGACAGCCAGGAGAGAAGCGAAATATCTTGAGGCAAGAGAGAAAGAGAGACCTAGCATTATCTCATCTGGGCCCACAGGCAGCAGACGGAAGGAAAAGGGAAGGTGAAAAAAGAGGCCGGGCAGCTTCAGCAGGGGTAGGGAAGCAATGGCTGGCAGCACAAAGAATGGTTCTCCTTCTTTTTTTCTGCTCCATTAATATCTGAGCTCCAGCCTGCATATATCCTCATTCATTATTCATGAACCGACCAGGAAAGAACGCAGGCGGGGAGGAAGGTGGGAAAGCAAAGGCCAGAGATAGTTCCAATCAGTCCTGGTTTAAATGACACTGAGTGGCAGAGCCTGGGGTTTTATGGCTCGCTGTTCAAATGAGACACTGCGCCGTGGTAAAAGGTCCACACTGGCCCGCCGTTAATGACCAGCAGGACGTATTAGAGGCTGCGCCGCTCGTAAAGCTGGCTGCCACTAGGTAGCAAATTTACCCAAACTTACTTATCATGGTTCTACACGGCAGCACTGAGGGAACAATATAACATAGTCCACTAACCTGCACAAGACCTACACTGAAGAGCATTTGAATACATTTTGAAGGCTTGCAAAAAGTACATTTATGTATGTTGTAGTTTTTACTTATCAGATCATTTAGGCTTTTAAAAATGCTTCTTTTTATTTTTTCTATCTGCCAAACTGTACATGAGTCAGCACTGCACGCTGTCAAACTAAATGTCTGGATAGATTCATTTAATTATCAATTTAATAAATCCTGTTTTTTTATTTTCTAGATTAATCAATTCATCTTTTGGAGTAAAAAATGCACATTAAAAAGTTAATATGTATAAATCCAAGGTAATGTCTTTAAATGTCTTGCTTCATCAGTCTACAAGATATTCAGTTTTGGGATTTTCAGAATCAGAAAATCTTCTTTTGCGATCGATCAATGTTTCATTAAACTAGCAATATTTCTTTCTTTCAAACAGCCAACCCATTAGTTGATTCTTAATGCAGCACTAAAGCCATCAATTAATTGATGCCAATTACAAGTTTTGTGCCTGATTTTGTTTTAAAGAGCACAATTGTTGTCTAAAAGCTGTTGAACCCATAAATGGGCCGCACTGTTGCACTGGGGGATATAAGGTTTATCCCTTATTACAATTAATATGGGCACAGAATTGTGAAGTGAATCACACCATTATGCCACTAAAAACGAATTTTAAAAGATCTTCTGGAAGACCAAATCTATATTAGTATTGGAATATACTGTAGGGATTTCTTAACATACTAACAGACTGGACAAACACATTGTCAGTCTTCTTTTTGGATTTATTGAGAAAAATTGAATATGACAGGCGGTTCTTTTAACGTTCATGGTTAATCCCTAAACCTTTCTTGACCTACATTATTTAAACAACCTATAAATTGTACAACATGTATTGTTTTATTCTTTGGGAAGTGAAACACTATCATCTGTGTTCTACTGTTCTGTATTAAACAGTGTTATATTCAGTTAATATTGATACAACTCCTCTTTGCCCTTGTGTGCTTAAACATTCTTGAATTGAACTGAATTTGATGCTTAGTCAGATCAGTGAAACCCTGTCCCTCCGGCACTGATGTCACTTTAAAAATGCTTCACGCCTACCAGGATCATTGTTCAGAGATTAGTGAACAAAAATGAAAACAAGCTCTCAATGAATATGTTAAAGTAAAAGGGAATTTTTAAGCAGAATGTATAGTAAGCATTTTGCAAAAATATTTTATCATCTCATGGGGCATCTGGTGAGTAGGCCTTCTGTGTGTGTGCCTGTGTGTGTCTCTCTGTGTGTGTGTGCGTGTGTGCGTGTGTGCTTTCCTGAAGTCTCAGAAATGGTAATGCCCTTAACCCCAATGCAGGGAAGACTTAACAGTTGGTATTGACTTTGTGAACATTTACCATAGAGGATTCAGACTATTCAATTCTATTTCAACTGAGGGCTGCAGACGGATAGGGAGGAAGTCCCTAGGCTCTATGTTGCTCACACACAAACACACACACACTCTCATACACCAGCACACAGCCGCACACACACACACACACTCATGCGTGTTGAATGTGTTATTCTCCAGTGATATCGACTCAATCGGATTTTAACCCCTCTCTGCTGGAGCCGTACAGAGACAAACGCTCTCAACATAACAAAGGGTGTGTGTGTGTGTGTGTGTGTGTGTGTGTGTGTGTGTGTGTGTGTGTGTGTGTGTGTGTGTGTGTGTGTGTGTGTGTGTGTGTGTGTGTGTGTGTGTGTGTGTGTGTGTGTGTGTGTGTGTGTGTGTGTGTGTGTGTGTGTGTGTGTGTGTGTGTGTGTGTGTGTGTGTGTGTGTGTGTGTGTGTGTGTGTGTGTGTGTGTGTGTGTGTGTGTGTGTGTGTGTGTGTGTACATTTTGGATTGCTGTTTCAGATGTGTAGCCCTTTGAATAGCCGCCACACAGGGGAGTACAAATGTGCCACTGCCGTCAACATAAATCAAAATAAAACTCAAATTTAAATGTTTACAACTTCAAATCCACTCTGTTCTTAAATGAATTGTTCAACATTTTGGGAAATATTTAGCTGGCTAAGTGTTTCATGAAAATATTGTTAATACTTTCATATATGTCCGTTACATTTTCATAGTAGTTCCTACTCTTTTCCTAAACCTAATTAACTAAATAGTTTTGTTGCCTAAACCTAACCAAACTGCAACCGTTTCAAACCTTAACCATGTGTTTAAAGCTGCAATTATAAAGTTTAGGTATGAAGATGTGTTAAACTCCTTCCAATGCTAATTAAGGAAACACCATAGTGTGTCAAAATATAGCAGGAACAAACGACTTATGTGGACGTTTCGTGTTGGAGGAATTTGTACACGTTTAATTCTTCACTTTTCTCCGAGTACATTCCCTGATTTTCTGTCCTCAACCATTTTTCAGTCTCTGGCCTGTCTCCCAAACCCAACCCATGCTCTCTAAGGATTGATTCCACACAGCCACACATCCTACCAGGACTCCCCCCCTTCAACCACCCACCCACCCACATCATTTATACATGTGAGCATTAGGACTTGTCACAGCCTCTCAGTCAGGCCCTTTATCAGTCCAGGCCATAGATTCTCATTAAACGGATGAATCCCCTGTCCCTGACACTTTGGCCATCACATGTCCACTCTGCCATCCCTCCACTACTGACCATTTGTCCGATCCAACTGGACAGATAGTAGTGCAGCGACTGTGCGATCGCTTGCCTCTCAGAGAGCTAGGGTGGCATTTCTACACTGCTATCATATCATACTGGCAAGCACGCACAAGCTTACACAAAAATAAAATACCTCACATTCCACGATTAGTCAAAAATCCCATCCAGAGCCAAAAAAGTGTATTGCATGGTCATCAGTGTATCTCTGCTTACTGTAAGTTGACTGGACGATTGGCTAATCAGTTTAGCCAGTGGTCAAACACGGTCAGGAGATAGCCAGCGCTGTGTGGTCACTAGATAAGAGGTGCTTCTCCTCCAAAGACGGGCTAGCTGCCTCGTTAGTGCTGGGTCAGTGAACTGCCGTGCAGATTTCTAAATGGCCACTCAAAGCCCAGAGCTGGATTTGTGTGAGTGTGTATGTGTGAGACCCTTGTTACTGCTGTCTCTCTGGACTTTCTCACTGAAGGCTCACTGTTTTGCGCGGTTTACCACGTCCCCTCAGTGTGTCGTTGCAGGGGGAAATGTTTAATAGGGATGTTTGTATACCGCTGCTGTTTTTGACTTGAGATTGGAAGTGAGATGCTGAGTTTTGTTTCCCCTTCTGCTGGGGAACACACACACACACACACGCGCTCCTACACGCTCCTGAGGGCTTTGGTGTTATATTGAAGCAAGTAAATATCAGCGGCATACAGTATTTAGCAGGCCTGAATAGAAGAGTCCTCACACTCTTCCAGCCCCCTGACCCTGTACCTTTCTTTGTACACACACATACACACGTATCTCTGGCCCCTGAACCGAGAGGCAATGAGGTGTGTGTGTGTGTGTGTGTGTGTGTGTGTGTGTGTGTGTGTGTGTGTGTGTGTGTGTGTGTGTGTGTGTGTGTGTGTGTGTGTGTGTGTGTGTGTGTGTGTGTGTGTGTGTGTGTGTGTGTGTGTGTGTGTGTGTGTGTGTGTGTGTGTGTGTGTGTGTGTGTGTGTGTGTGTGTGTGTGTGTGTGTGTGTGTGTGTGTGTGTGTGTGTGTGTGTGTGTGTGTGTGTGTGTGTGTGTGTGTGAAATGTAAAAAATGAATGTATCCTCTACCTCCTGCTGCATCAGGTATTTGTTTGGCTTATAGGAACCTCTCTCACACCCACAATCAAACATAAAGCATATGCATGTATGTGGGGTGAATCTGTGGTAGATTTTGATTTACACATTCATCCTCATGCCGTGTGTGTATATAAATATATATATTTGATATTATACATCAACATTTAATGGCAGCAGGAGGGCGGGATCCACCACATTTTTCCACCTTGGTTTGAATGCACCAGATCTGTCACTACGCGGGGGGTAGAGAGAATGTCATGCAGGAGGTATGTCTTTCTTCATCGTATCCATCCACATAGTATTTTAATTGGGTTTTCTCTCCTCCGCAGAAAAAAAAAGAGAGGGGACAGAGGTGAGAGGTGGAATGAATCATGAAGGGGTGGAGGGGGGAGAAAACATGCTGCTCTGGGTTTCCATCCTCACCTCCCCAGCTATGCCGTCTCACCATTGTGGCCCTCACAATGACTACACTCCAACATACACATCTACGCATGTGCACTTCAGCTAGCCCTCGGTGGTGTTGCGTGGTGTTGTAACGTGTTTGTATTGAGCCTTATTGAACAATGCTGCAGCTGACATTCCTTGTGTTGGATAAGGCTGCCTCATAGAAACATAATCACACTGCTAAACCGAAACCGTCTCCCAGTGACTGTCAAACACTCTCTGAGCAATGGACAAACTGATTGAGCCTTGGAAATGGGACAGAGAATGTATTCAGATAAAGAGTATGTGTGGATGATGTGTGTGGGGGGGTATAAATATGGGCGTGAGCGTACATGCGCATGAGGGTGTGCGTGCGTTGTATGTTGATGGTTGATGTACAGGCCTGGAGGGCAAACGCTCGGGGCTGCTCTCGTTAAGAACCTGTCAGTCATCGGCAGAGAGGAACCAAAAGCAGTCCAAATCGCAACACTGAGCGCGTGTGTATGTGTGTGTACACGTGTTTGTGTGTGTATAAAATGCATTCAGCCACTTGGCTATTCCTAAAAACAAGTGAGGAGAGAAATGTTTGTGAAAAAGGGGAACAGCTCTGGTGCAACATGAAGCCACACTGCCCTCCAGTGGTTGTAAGTTGCTTCACGATTTCAGACATGTTGTGAAACTGGAGGCTGACTTTGTAGATTTATTAACACAACATGGGACATACTTGTTCACAGAGGAGATTTCAGAATAATAACAAATGTAAACTATTCTCAGACATCACTGAAAGGTGTGGCTTCATGTAAACATTGCACTGTAGGGAGGATTCATTAATAAAGTGTTACTGTGCAATGACACAGTGCAAAGAGTGCAGACAGGAAAGAAAAGGAGGAAGTGTAAAAGAGGTTGTTCAGTCTCTAATCTTTAACGCTGTTCACTGGATACATCAAATGCAAAAGTTGTATGTCTTAATTTAGTTTAAATGACATTATAGTACAGCAAAGATCAGAGTATTGTGTTTGTATGTAATAGTGGATGTTTTGGGTTATTGTGTTATTGACTTACAGTGAGAACTGATCATACAAGTCACTTAAAAGCAGTATTTTAAAGACTGCACTGGGATGTTGCATCTTGTTAATTTTTAATGGTGTTCATTTTTTGATATATATTTCTGAGAATCAGTTGGAAGAGCTGGATATTCAGTCGCCCCCTCTCACTAGTCACCTCTAACCTTTATCATCAGATGCTATTCTAGCCTATACCAGATTTGTATTTCTGTCAGATTCTTTATATGGCTTGGTACATTTGTAAAAAGCATGTAGCACTTTTAAACACTGTAGTGTAATCTTTATGACTTTTTTTCATCTATGACCAAACTTTATTATCTTGTACTTTCCTCACCTTAACTTATATTTGAGGTATTTTAAACCTCTAATGAGCAATCAACAGACATATGTTGAAAAGGGTGAATTTGAATTGCAGAAGGACAATACCCGAAACCTGTAACCCATTTACAAAGTGTAGGTGCACTGTGCAGAGGGTGGAGGAGGACATTTGCATGCATCAGGGTGTAGGGCATACATCGCTTTGCAATCCACTTTTATCACACCTCCCTGTGGTCACAGCTGTGACTGCACAGAGGAACTGACTGCACAAACTCGAGTAGATATTCTGCGGCCTCCCCCCTCTGCTGTCCTCTCCGCCATTTGTTAGGAGCTTTAGATACTTACCATGATAAGGAGAGGAGAGGAGTGAATAGGAGAGGAGAGAAGAGAAAGAGACAGGGGAGGAATCTTTTTGAGCAACAACCTAAGACTGTAGAAATTGAAGAAAGAAAAAAGAAGAAGTTGGGGAAGCTGTGACACAGTTTCTCATTCAAACCACACCCACCGCTTCAGCCCGTACAAAAACATGCAGAGCTCAAAATAGAGGCCAGACTTGTGCTGTTAACACCAACAATTATTTTCTCATCCTACAGTAGCTGGACATCAATGAAAGAACATGCCCTCAGTTTACATTTAACATTCACAGTCACGCTATTGAAGACATAGCCGTTATACTTTTAGGCTGATTACATCTTGTTATAGCAATGGGAATGCACCTAAGCTAAGGTACGATCAGAAATTCCCCCTGAAATCTTACTAAACAAAGAAGTGCTGCAATGTGGGATGAAAGACCGTCTAGTTTCCCTTCACCTCTCAGGTTTCAATCTGATGGATGTAAAACAAGGGCTCATCTGAGACTAGCCAGGGTTGATAAAGGTCAAATGGAAAACAGTATAAGGCATAAGTTGTGATTCGGTATGTATATTATTTTAGGAGTTTTCACACATAAAACTGAAATATACTGTATAAATGTTTGAGGAAATACTTTATTGTGAGGTGTCACCTTATCTGTCTCCCCCTGTTGCCACTCTTTATGACAATAACTTTCTCATCTGACTTTCAGCAATAAAGCAAATAAGTGTAATGTATTTCTTTAAATCTCTACAAATACATAAATAATATAAAAAACTCTCAGTAAGTAGCATTGTTGGACTACTGTGTATTAACGTATAGGTTCAAAGTGTTAGCAAACAAAGCTGACAACTAATCCAACAGAAACACAGAAACGGCAGCAAATTATAATAATGAACCTGCACATTACCCGTAGTTTTATTAGCTGATTCATAAAGAAAATGTCTGCTTCTAGGCAACTGAAGAAGTTAAAAAAAAGTGATCTCTCTCTGTCTAAATGAGTTGTAAATGTTAATCGTTTATTTCCCCCGGAAAGTTAATCCGTGCTCATATTTAATCTCAGTTTAAGACTGGCAGGTATCAAAACTTCCAGCGCACAGCACACAGACGATGAGAAAATACCTTTTTGTGCTAGACATCTCATGTTTAGGAGTTGAACCTTGAAATGAATTATAGTTACATATTGAAAGAATCCCCATTTCTCTAAGAGTGATAACACAAATGTTTTGAGAATAACTGGGAATTTAAATGTTTCTGTTGCAAAACAATATCAGGCACACGTTTTAGAGCCTTTGTGTTATAAAACATGTCTGCAGGTGAACTGTAGATGGAAGAGCGAGACCAGAGGAAACTGGTCACCAAAACCGGGAAAAGTGTGTTCTAACCCAAGTCATGAGTAGGGTTAGCCATCAAACCAAAAGGAAACTAAAAATAATACCTGGTTATCATTTTCATATGTTTGGAAACTAGGAAAAGATGACAACATATCCACAGCGTTTCCATGATCATGTAAAACCGTGGTCTTAAAAATATCAAAAGTGACTATTGGTGACTAAATAGAATGTAAACCTACAGTCAGATGCCTACTCATGACGCCCTCACACAACATCAAACTGCATCTCAAAATTAACATCAAATGACATTGACATTGAACAGTTATTGAATGTAATATATAGGAGGCCTGTGTGTTAAGTCAATAATAGCAGGGGTTTTTCAAAGTTTGATGGAATTGATCAAATGTGATAACATGAGGCAGATAGACCAATTACTTCCTGATTAAATAGATACTGATGTCATGTGAGGTCTTTAGCCGATGCACCATTATAGGAACCGCAGTGTCCACTAACAGCAGAGAGAGTTTAAGTGGATTTTCGCAGATTGTGTCATTCTGTCTCCAGTGGCACTTCTTTTGTATCTTTGCCTAATGACATACAACTTATAGTCTTTTGAAAGTATTTGTAAAGAACAAATAATGATGTTTTAAAAGTGTGACAGTGTTGCAGGGAGACACAGTGGTTAGCTGACAGGGTCCAGTGACTCACTCACTTGATATGTGACTTCTGTTTTTTAATTGTGGATGGTTTAAGAAAAGACAGTGAGAAACTTAAATAGGCAACAGTTTGTCATTCAATTGAAACGTCGCATTGAATTGTGAAATTCAGACTGGAAAATATTTCTTCAACTTTGTAATTTTCCAGTTGTTGTTGTTGGGATGATCAGGACACATGTTGTGCCCTAGGGTCTTGTGTATGTGAAGTACTATTGTATGAAATGCTTTAACATTATAAAGCAACAACTTTAAATAAGGTGGAGAAGAGCAGACAAAAACAGATCATTCTGAGCAGTGTGTCAGAGGCACGCTTCAGTGAACTTCAGCTCCCCCCTGACACTGATTCCAGCCGTGCATTTTGACATGTTTGACTTTGTTGTAGGAAACTCTACATGATAATAATGGCCCATGAAAAAACAACATTACAATTGTTTCAGTTTATCAATTGATTAATATAATCACACACAAAATGTGTTATGGGTAAACAGGCTAGTAATGGTCTGTATTTTGACCTCAGTGGTGTGCAAACAGTTCAGTACTGCCCTCAGCAGCAAGCAGCTTCACATTTGTGTTACTTCATAAGATAAGGTATAAGATAAGAAGACAAGATAATATAAGATAAGCATTTATTCAACTTCTAGAGGAGAATCTGGGTGTTGCAGCATCACAAAGTAATAATAATTATTTAAGTTTAGAAGTATTGATATGGTATAACAGAATGGTGATTCTAGCTCAGCTCATAATGTAATAATAATAATTATTATATTACAGGCTACAATTCCGAAGTGTCCCTGATGACTCTTTAAAGTGCACAGAGGCTGTTAAAGTTCAGTTCATTACACCTGTAAAACCATTCAAGTGTGAGAGTTGGAGAGTTTATTCTCTGGGAAGCATGAATTGTAATTTTTACAACAATTGGATTAAATGTATATATTTGATCCATGTAAATGTTTGCCTGATAAAAGAAAAAAGGTCTCGGGTTGTTCTAACAGGCCTCAGTGAAATAGAAGCATCAACCAGAATATTTCTACTGTTCATCTTTACAGTAAACATAAAATAGCTTTCTTTTGTAGATTCATCTGTGCAAAGGAGAATGTGCTTGCTGCTCCACTGCTCTTGAGGTTAAGAAGCTTGCATTTCTATTCACATATACGATGTTGTAACAAGTCATACATTTTTTGCAGATGTAAGGCAAATTGCCGGTGAAAATATAATCTATTCTTATTATTTAGATGATGTCCGAACTGCCAACCGCATCATAAGACAGAAATATGTTGCGTGACTGAATACAGATGAATTTGGTTTGCGTTTACTTCATTCTGCTTGCTTAAGAGCTACTTCCTGATAACCAGAATCTATATTCTCAGAAGTGGAAATAACCAAATGGCATGTGTGCCACTGGTTTAGGAGGAAATCTATATTTAGATTCTTGTGCTTAAAATGTGTCAGAAATGCGGTTTTCCCATTGGGCTTCAGATTCACATTTATGTTCACCAAAATATATTATTTCTAAGAAGGCAAGCAGCTAGTCTGTAACCTATTTAATCCCATCAGAATAAACACTAATATATTTCTGAAGGTTTTATGTGATCTACTGTATGTGTTATTGTCTTGACTTTGTATTCTAAATATACCATTGAGATTCATATCACCCTCGCCTTGCTGTAGAGACTCTACCACCTCAGAATCAAACTGTCTACATTCTAAAATGGGTCTTCTAAGTTGCATGTATTATTTGCATTCAACTGCATGAACTAGCTGACTGTGTTTCATCCACATTCATCTCAGCCCACCACCCAGTGTGTGAGTCTCGATCCCCGGAGAGTTTCTCCACTCCGCTCCTTCCTGTTTTATCCCCTATTTTCTTGTGTATGTAAACAGAAGTAAAGCATTTAAAGCTCCAAGGCAGAGGATGATGATCAAACACTGTACATGATCAATGACTTTGAAGAGATCTAACAGCCCTTATACATGTATTTCACACAGAAGGAACAGCAGAAATGTAAAAATTCACTTCTGGAGCCAATGGCCACATGTTTCTCTCTGAAGACTGATAGAAAAAAACAACATTTGAGAAAGGAAAGACTGCATATTTTTTGTCTTGCACATTGTAGTGCGAGCTCCTCGTGCGCTTTTGATAACATGGCCGAACGTCTGTAGGCCTGTAAGCTTAAGAGCAGGGAGGAGTCAGCACCAAAGAAGAGGAGCTGTGAGAGGTAGCACTAGTGTATGTCAAATGTTTCAGATGTAAAATAGCTCATTCTGATGTTGAACTGTCTAACAAAAGCCAACTAGACAGAGGACATTGACCTGGGAAGCGCTGTTGTTTAACATTGTCTTTCTCGCTCTGTCTATTGACATGGAGTTAAACTGTCAAACAATGTGTGCTAAGCATGTATCTAAAAAACCTCCAAATCATAAACTTTAAGTAAAATAAAAAGCTGAAATTCACTCTTTTGTTTCACAAGTCAGATGGTTTTCACACTTAAACACAAGAGAGTGAAGATTAGATGAGAGAAGACTTCCTGTTCTCGTGGTCTAGCTGAAAATTAAGCTTCCTGTAACCAAGTGTTAAGGTAAAGGCAGTCTCTTTTTGTGTGACATCACTCCCACTTGCTTGACTTGAAACCAGAGGCGAGGTTTAGGGTTTGGGGAACAAGTCCAGGAAGCTGCGTCCACTGATAAGACAAAAAACGTATGTAGTTTTAAATAACGTCTTTTGACTTATTTCTCTCTTAGAAGTGAGTTTAGAATAGGGGATACGCTTCTGTTTGACGGTGACTACCTGCCTGTTGGTCCCCACTAGGACTTTACTGCATGGTGTGTGTCCGAACACACCTTAACTCCTGGAAATGGCAGGTCGCTGTGGACTGACGACCCTGCTGCTCTGGGCTTGGATCGTCGCTTTGGCCAACTGTAAGTACCCAAATATTCATTTGGTTGATGAGGAAAGGAAAATAAATGGTGTTTTAGAAAGTTGTGCCTTCGTGATTGTCATCGGAAAGTTGTTCAGATGGAAATAAATCTATATATGATGCAAAACACAAGTGATAGCCAACTGTACCTGATAAGGTCTTTTATTCTTCTGACCTGTTTTTGAAGCATATGGTTGATCGAGTTTATGAGAAAAAGGAGAAATGATTTCCATTCCTCAGATAGAGACATGAATCTGTCAGCGCAAACACGCTATATAACTTGTTTTTTTTAAACTGGAAAACATCACCACACAAACTAAAATCACTTAAACTAAAGCTAAGGGCAGAAATGACAAGCTACAGTATATCATGCCTTTGAGTTGCGCCTCCGTTTGTGCTACTTCACGTTTCTTAAACTTTCAAAACACAAGAACACAAGACATTACAGAGCACACTTGATGTGAGAAGCTGAAAAGTGACAGGTTTGGGAGCCCCTTTGGCATAAGAATAAACAGTTATGTTCGATCAAAGAGCACTGTTAATAAGAAGACTCTTTAAAACATGTTCTAACACTTGGTACAAAGCTGTGGGAATTTTTGCAATCATGTTTCTGTTCTGCTTTGACATTGTGTGTGTGTGTGTGTGTGTGTGTGTGTGTGTGTGTGTGTGTGTGTGTGTGTGTGTGTGTGTGTGTGTGTGTGTGTGTGTGTGTGTGTGTGTGTGTGTGTGTGTGTGTGTGTGTGTGTGTGTGTGTGTGTGTGTGTGTGTGTGTGTGTGTGTGTGTGTGTGTGTGTGTGTGTGTGTGTGTGTGTGTGTGTGTGGGTGTGTCAGAGATGAGAGGATTTTTCTGGGTGTGTCCCTTCAAGTTCTTCACTTCAACCCTAGTGACTTTGGGTTTCGTATAAGATAGAAATCTGTGTGCGTGTGGTTTGCGTGTGTGTGTGTTCGCGCATTGTGCAAATGTGCGTGTGTTAAGTGAGACCCTCCTTACTGCCTCTTGCATCACTCAGAGTTCTGCTACTGTTGAGCACATCAAATTATGTCTGCTATTTTCAGCTCAGATGTCTATCCATGTGATCTGAAATAAACCCTTGAATCTATTTATCTTACTTAAGTGAAAGTGTACAAGTATAATCAGATAAATATACTTAAAGTATTACAATCACATCATGCTGTTTCTGCAGAAAAGTGGCCTGTGTAAGGGAAGATATGTATTCAAACAGTAAATACTTTTGACATGCAACACATATTTGTACCACAACTTTCCACATCATGATGTTTAAGCATAATATAGCAGCACACACAAACTAGTCAAAGACAAATCCTTTTCAAAACTAAGCTCAACTTTATCTTCTTCAACCTTTTTGGATTTTTATTATAGATCACATGCACACCACATGTATATATTCAAACCAACTAGATGAAGGCAACAGTGCCCCATTAAGATGCAAAGTTGTCACGCTCTCTTTTGCTGCTGCGGGACAGAGTTGTGTGATCAAGAAGTTGACCACTTCCGTGTTCCATTCGAGTCGCCTTCATTTCCTGGCAGAGCAGAGCAGAGCACCAAGCAGACTAAAACAGAGCACAAGTAAATGACTTGAGAATTCATGAAAAAGGGGAAGTTCAGTGTGTAAAATGAAGAAGTGAGGTCACAAAAGTTAGACACAATTAAAGCTGTTTCTCGGAGGAGGGGGAGCGTTTATGTCAATGCAAAATATGAGAAGAAAGTAGAAGCAGATTTTTTGATTGTGATGATGGTGAACCCTGAAAACTGATACGTAAGAGATAAATCCAGACACTGCATCAGTTTCTTTACCAAATTACAGGCAAGTAAATGGATTCAGGGTCAAGTGTGGCGGGCAGTTGAACTCTGGTTTTTGCTGTCAACTTTGCACTGTTACATTTATTCTTCTGCTTCTTTTTCTCTCAAACGTGGACAAATGCTTGTAACCTTGGACAGGGTGATGTTAAAATATCACACTTATCTTTCCAACTTAACTCTGGAGACACTGAATAAAATGTAACCAAAGGACCAACAAGCTTCACTTAAAACTATTCTTAAAAACAACTTTAAAAAAATATGTATTTATGATGATAATTTGAGTTTGAATAACGTTTTCCCAGTAGCTTTTTGAATTACTCATAAAGCACAGTTGACACGTCTCAAACAACTTTCTGAAACTATTCAGATCAGTCACCACAAAGTACAAAGGTTGTAAATGTCACTGCAGAGAGCATGCATCTCTGCTCAATGTAGAAAAAAAAGAGCGCCAAACCACATCCTGAGTCTCATTGTTCATCTGTCCCCCATCACATCACCCTCACTGTTCACTGCTGTTACTATTAGGAACAATGAACAGCTGAGATGTGCTAATGGTAAACGTATTCTTAAGTTGTGTATGCATGTAGTGAGGAAACAGCCAAATCAATTAACATTATTATCAATAACACCTTTAAATGACATGTGCTGATATTGACTTGGTAAAACTAATGTAATGTAGAATGCAGAATTGGAAAGTTATGAATAAAATTCGTTTTTGAGATATAAAGTATTTTTGATGACATGACTGGCATGAATGTTATTTTGAATGATAATAGTTTTCTAAAGAAAGGAGACAAAGACCATTAGTGCTTCTACATTGGCCTGTCTTCTGTCTAAACTGAAACTAATCTTGTATGGGGATTTTGTAGGTTTCATCTTAAAGCAGGAAGTAGCGGTTTGCCTTCTGAAATAGCAAATGTGGCTTGTTGCCGCATTGTCATAGCAACCAGGTTGCACAGCGCTGTCTCATGCAGAACTTAATGAGCACGGTCGCATGATAATGCCTCGGCCCTGCAGGAAGGGTTTCATCTTTCTGATGAAGTTGACGCTTAAAAACACAAAACACTAACTTTCCATTTTTTCATCTTTTATTGACAAAAAGCCACAATGATTTACATTTATTTTCTCTTTGCAGGTCAAGAACTAACTTCAGATGCAACCAGTAAGTGGCTAAACTAAAATATGTAACTTTCCTTACATACAGATAGTTTTTATATTTTGTGCTCACTTGCTTTGCAAAGGATGTATAATTCACATTTGTGTTGAAGTCCAGTGCAAACGTATTGTTAAATTCATACACAGTATAAAGTCTTACTTTGTGTTAGGGTATTCTACCTGTTATAAATAAATTAGCAATAACTGACCTCATACAGTAGCATCTACACTTTTAGGAGTTTTAACTTATTCACATGGTGTTTGTGCATAATATATTGATAATATTATACACAGCAATTATCTCATGCTTGTGTCCATAATACAATGTATGAATGTTTTGTTTCCTTGTCTGAAGTGCCTGCATAGTGAGTTTAAGTTAAATACAAACCACATTTTATACTTTACTGTGTCTTTACCAGTACTTTTCAATGAAACAAAAATCAGGAATCGGACGAATACTAAATATATGTTGACGTAAATGTAGTTTTGAAAATGATACAAAAAATGTAATCTAATTCAACAGTCCTTGTTTTATAGAAATACATTGTGAGGGTTTATCCAACAGGTTCTGTGTGAAAGCTGTAGAAATGTGTCATCATAGTCGTGTTTCATCACATCAAACTTTGTTTTTGACCCTGTGAAGAAGCTAAGCTAGGTAGCTATCATGTAACATCACTGTACCTCTCTTTACACAATCCTGTTCGAGTTGGCAACCTTGCTAGGGTTTTGTCATCCTAAAACAGGAAGTATTTAATCTCACAGCATTTCAACTATTCTCGCTCAATTGTCCTACTGAGCACTTCCAGCTGTATACTGCCTTTCCTCCTCTGAAAATACATATGGTCTTGCTCTGTGATCAAATGTTCTCCTCTTATTAAAACAAATGTATTTTAGGACACATGTAGGTAAGAATTGACAAGTGGCAACACCATCTTTCTGACAACAGGAAACAGAATTAATTTATTTGCTGAGTTAATTTGTGTTCCTGTTGCACCTTTTGATGAACTAGCGTTGTCATATTGTGTTTGGCCTGATTTATTTTTATTTTCTTGGAACGCAGATGTTTCAACCACCTTACCTCCACGCACCAGCACAAATTCCCCTTCAGCATTCAGTTCAAACAGCACCTCAACTCCACGCACCATGACAGAAACTGCTGTCATATCTCCAGACAATCAAACAACTGCCCACAAACCTCCACTCACCACTCCAACACTCACCTCAAACTCACCAATGCCTGCAACATATTCAACTAATATATCTGGTAATGTATTCTGCCTCAGTTTACACTTTTATTGGAAACAGCGTTGAAATCAGCCTGACATTGCTGACATCTGGTAGGACTATTGGCAGAACATTTTGTAGGGTGACCTCTAGCATGCTCTCCCTCTTACAGCCACTACTGCTCCTCCTACAATCACCACTGCTCCTCCTACAATCACCTTACCCTCATCCAAACCCATCACCACACCCACACCGACAAACACCTCTCAAACCCAGCCTCAACCTCCAATCACCACGTCCAACACATCAGTGACTCCTAACGCCACAGGTTGGAACGTTTTCTCCTTAACAAGCCCGCCATTTGTTCTTCTATAAGACTCTGATATTACTGTGTTACTATTATGAATGTAGACTACAGCTACTAGCACTGCTAATGAGTGTGTTACATTAGGTTAATAAAATACACACAGTTGCAAGAGTATTGAAAGTTGTCATAAGCATAAATTAACATGTTGTTTATTTTTCTGATCACTTTGAATGTGTTCTCCAGCCAAGACTCCAGCCCCTCCACCTCTGGAGTGTGAGTATCAGTTTTTATTTTCAAGACATAATACAGGTCTTCTTCACACTCATCTTAACAAAAACATTCAAAGATTATGTTTGTATTTCTCCATTGTGTTATCCTTGGCAATGAATGCTATTGCAGAAAGTAAAGTTTAGATTCCCCGGAGAACTTTCAACATCTACATGAACAAAGTGTCTGGGATTAAAGGATGTCACCAGGTTTTGTTTTTATTTTGTGTCCAGGTTCTTACACGGTCACACCCAGCAACTCTGGCTTAGACATTACCATGAATAAGAACTTTACGACGGGCAACTACACCATCATCATCAAAGAAACGGGCCAACCAGATACTGGAAACAACGATCCTTTTCTGTTCTCCGAAAACTCAACACATGAAATCAAACACCTGAAGCCCTGCACTGAGTATGAGCATGATGTGGCATTTATTGATGCTGCTGGCAAAAAAACACCCTGTAACTGCACCACACAAACGAATACAACTAAGACAAACGAATGGAGTGAGTATTAATAATTGTTGAATATTATCTTCCTTTTTTAAATATAAGGAGAGACACTGACAGAAGTGTTTGTTAATTTTCACTTGTGTATTTCAGAAGAAGGTGATATTAAAAATGGCAGCTGCATGCTTGGATATGTTTGTTACCGTAGTGACTGGGACATCAGCTCTTCACTATCAACGTCAAATAATATTTCAGCTGAGCCGTGCAAAAGTGACAAAAATGTGATCTGTTTCAAACCTCATTACAATGACATTTGCACCAATTTGACTACGAAGTTCACTTCAGGAAACTGTAACGCCTTGAGCCTCACCAGAAGCATCACTACTGGTATGTACAGTAGAGTCTTTGTTTGTTTAAAAATGCATGTGGTGTAAACCTCATTCATCATTTTTCATGTATGCACTGTTTCCTTTTTTTCCAACAGAGTTCTTAAATCCAAGTGAAATAAATCAAACAAGTCCAACTAAACTTCCTGCAGAAATAAAAACAGATTTGCCTCGAAACTGCACGAATCTCAAGATCACTTACAGCTGTCAGGGTAAGAGGAAAGACCAGAAGTAAAGAGTCTGTCACAAACATTATGACTGGATTAACATGGAAATATTCACATGAGATGATCTCACTGTAGAAACACAGTTTTATCTAAAAGTGTATTATTATTTTTTCTCGTTCAAGATAAAGTTGAAGTGTTGCTTTGTGCACTCAAAGTTTTGAATATGATATCAATTTTTCTTGATTGCTATAAACATCTGTCCACATGTAAATATTATACTAACCCAGCATGCGAAAGCTCACAGGGATTTATGTACCATCTATTGACGAAGAAATGTTGTCTAACTTGTGTTTTTAGAAGTTGGAAAACCCGATGAGCTGAAGAATCTTACTGACCTGGAGCCCTACACAGACTACAGCTGTACCGGTCAGATCACGGACAACAATGTCAACATAAAAAACACAACTGCTATCAAGTTCAGGATTGAATGTGGTACGTGAATAATCACCTTACCTCAGGGCAATGATAATAAAGATAACTATGGAGAAGAGAAGTTTAATTAATGTCTGATGTGTCCCTACAGATCTTAAAATGAACATCAAAGTGACAAGTGTCACCAACACCTCCATTGCTCTGAGTTGGACCACAGCCAGTGAGAAATGTGGAGTTGTCCTTCCTGAACTTCAGAAGCTTTCTTATGAGTGCAGCTGTAAACCTACTCAATCATATGAGAAAAGTAAGTTAAAATATTTAGATTATCTATTTTATTGCTCAGTTGAACATAGGCAAAAAAAAATTGAATTTGGAAATTTGAATCAGTGCTCCATGCTAACACATGCTAGCATGCTGAGTGAAGGTAGGTGTTAGTCATAACCTGAGATGATAGAACAAGTCAATGTTTCCTGAAGAATATTTATATAATGTTCATGAAATATTATACAAATATATACATGTTGTTAATTTCCCCATATATTTGCATAATGACACAATTTGAATTTAATTTAAGAGTGCATGGTTGGTGATCTACCAATGACGGATGTTACTGATTGAGTGAATGATTTATTGATTGTTTGATTAATAGCAACAGGTATCTTAACCAACAAAACAATGTGCTGTTGTATAATCCCAATGTTCTGTCTTTGCTTTCTCTATATTGAATCAAACTACTAATGTAGCTGCTCAAGCTGACAAAAATCCATCTGGAGGAACATGTAAAATTGATCGGCTGAAACCAAACACCGAGTATAAGTGTGCAGTCCAACCCAAATACAACAACTACGTTCCTGAAAGAACTCATGTAAAACCGACTAGGACAAATATTGGAGGTAAGTGTCTAAAATGTCACTTGGATAATATTTAGATCAAAGGTAATATAAACAAATATTTATTAAGGTTGTTTATTTCCTATTTTGTTGAAAGGTACGTTATAAAGTCACTCATTATTTCAATTTGGAACATCAACACACAATTTAATATAATCAATGATTTTAGAATGTTAAGTTATAGTAATTACGTGATAGTACTTAAAAAATGTTATCTAATTTCTTCTATTTAATATCATCATATAAATGATGTGACTAATCTTATTCTGTCTGTCTTTTTTTAACAAATGATATTAAATGCTGTGAATGAGACAGCATATCAATATACATCATTGTTTTTCAGGCCATTATAATAAACACACTGTATTTACAGTCATTAGTGAAGAACAGTGTTTTTTATTGTATTGTGTTTTGCTATAACTCTACCGACTTGAGTCTGTTCTGACCCAACTAATTAATTAAACAAATGAATCAACTTTAAGATGTGCATGTTACATTTACGTGTCACCTACTATGTGGCTGCCTATCGTAATCATTTCATAACTCATTGTTATTTCCTTTAAAAATTACAATTTCCATAAATGTGATGCATGTGAAGTCCAACCTGCAGACTTCCCCCAACACAGGGGTGTCAGATAAAGGAAATAACAAAAATTAATTCATCCTTAAAAATCATAAAAGATTAAAGAATAAAAACTTTTTACATTGAATTTATAATGATACATTTTTTCAATGCAACTTTCTTTGATTTGCAGTTTGTATTTATATCCCTACAACCATTCATCCAATGCAGCAACACACTTCTGATGCAAATCATTGTTTAAAATGCTGTTTAAACAAATTGAAATATCACTTAAAATATGTTTTTTTACAGTGCCAGGAGAAATTAAGAACCTGAAGGTGCATCTTCCAGAGCATAACGTGATTAACGCAACCTGTGATCCTCTAAATCCAACTGATTTTAATGGACCTAGGAAGTATTACGTCGCACGTCTTTATAGTGGTGATGTCCTGAATAAGATTCTGAACCAAAGCGAATGCAAGTTTGAATTCAAAGATTTAAGCTACTCAACCGAATACAAACTGCAGGTGTGTATGAGCCAAACCTTTGGGTTCCCAACACTATTTAAACTTTGTTCCTCTTATTTCTTCAAATGCTATATTTCCTGATGAGGAGGTCTCCTGTGTTTCCAGGTGACTGCTTCCAATGGACAATACGAGGGCATTCCCAGCGGAGTACCTGTCACCACTTCCTGTATGTGATGTTTTAATTCATGCCAAATTGTCTTGCATTGTTCTGTTAACTGAATAAATGTTCTGACCTACATCAAATATATTCAATACCATAGATTGTGTCTTTAACATAAATGCCACAGCTTTGATATTATGTTCCCATCATTTTACAGATAATGACAAAGCTGTCATTGGGTTTTTGGTCTTCCTCATCATCCTCACGTCTGTGGCCCTGCTTCTGGTCGTCTACAAGATTTACGTTCTGAGGCGCAGACAGTCCCAGTGAGTTTCATTCAGCGTCAATTTTACTTTCGCGTGGATTCTGGTTATGGTTTAGTTCTGTGATTGTTTTGTTGTAAACAAATGCAACTGCAGGTTTTATACTGATACATCCATTTTGTTACATTTCCAGTAAATGAAAAGTGATATTATTGCATTATAGACATAACTAACATTACTGGTATAAAGCTTTTCCTCTTAGCTTTCTTTTTCCAGTCTTTGAAGCCTATTTTCTATTTTTTATTTTTGCAGTAACCTGGGTGAAAGCATGTTGCTTATTACTACAGCAAGTGAGTAGACTTCATATTTCCACTTTCCTTTACTTAGTCTTTAATAACATGCTCAAAACAGTCTTTAAGTATGTAATAAATACATTAGCTGCTACTTTTGTCAAATTAGCATGAGGTTTGTAGAAAGATTTGAATACTCACATGTATTCCTTGTCATATGATGAAGAAGCGCGTTTCAAGACAAATGTATGGGGAAATCAATGAAGTACCACATGTACATTGTAATTTAGAATAAGGGTTAGTAACAAATAAGCACTAATACAGTATTACATTGTTTCGGTGTCTTATCTTCTGGCTGGTTTGCTGATGTAGACGACGAGGAGAATCTTCTGGCAGTGGAGCCGATCGCAGCAGAGGTCCTGCTGGAAACCTACAAGAGGAAGCTTGCTGATGAGGGAAGACTCTTCCTGGCTGAGTTTCAGGTACAATTTAAACCATTTGGGACATTGTTTTTTATATATATTTGTCTATCTTTGGATGTCAAGGTAGTAAAAGTTTAAGGCTGAACATAGACAGTTTGATGAACATGATCAGGACAAAGACATCATTTGGCAAACAAAATGTTTTTCTGTTGACAGAGCATGCCCAGAATCTTCACGAGGTACACCGTGAAAGAGGCCAAAAAGGCGTGCAACGTCCCCAAGAATCGCTACGTGGACATCCTGCCATGTGAGTCTGTCCAACAACACATGACACCATCACTTAGTTGTACCTGGCTTTGTCTACACTCGTTTGCCATAGTGTTTAAACGGTGACAGATTTCTTTAATATCTATTCAACTGTTGTGGGAAATGTTGCAAATCTGTGAGCAGGATTGCAGGATTTGATTCACATCAGTTGTTCTTTATTAATTTATTACATTTGTTATTTGTTTTTATGTTGTTTGTGTTGTTGTGGTTTTTAACTCTAACTCAAGATATATTATATATATATATAAAGAGTAAATTAAAATGGGACATATGCATGTTATGTTTTTAACATAATTATAAACAGCTTCTGAATCGAATTTCAATAATACTTCTTGAGTTGTTAATAATTATTTATTTTCTGTCCTGAACCAGATGATTATAACCGTGTTCAGCTGACCACTGGAAATGGGGAGACAGGCTGTGACTACATCAATGCCAGCTTCATCGATGTATGAACAATCCTATACTACAACTATGTCTGCTACTACTGCTGCATCACATTACACACTCATGATCTCTTTCTGACAATACACGCCTTATTGACATTGTTTCCTGTTGCAGGGGTACAAGGAATCCAAAAAATACATCGCAGCACAAGGTAAAGCAATTAATCACACAAACACTTCTGCACTTGTCCATTTATATACAGTATTTATGTATATATTGTGTGTGTTGTAGGGCCAAAGGAAGAGACTGTCAGTGACTTTTGGAGGATGGTGTGGGAGCAGCAGTCCTCTATCATCGTTATGGTAACACGTTGTGAAGAAGGAAACCGGGTAAGACTTGATCACTGCTTCTCTGCCACATACACTTTATCAGATATATTCATTCACACTCATGCCCACACTGTGGTCTTGTTTCTTGGAGAATGCTGCTGATAGTGAACATTTACCAATATGTTACTGATGTCTTAATGATTTGCCAAATCAGGTCAAATGTGCGCAGTACTGGCCGTCTCGAGACCGCGAGGCAGAGATCTTTGAGGAGTTTATTGTGAAGCTGAACTCAGAGGACCACTGCCCAGATTACACCATCCGCCATCTCAGCCTTACTAATGTGAGTTCACTGGATAAACTAGAGGAAATGTATATTGTTACTTTTAGCCTGTGTGTGTGTATACATGTGTGTCTGTGTGTAAGTGAAAGCCAGTATATCTGTCAGTCTTTATCTCAATAAATATGAAATGTGAATGAATCTGTGTTTATATATGTCTTTGTGCATGTATGCATTACCTCCCTGTGTGTTTGCAGAAGAGGGAGAAGAACTCAGAGAGGGAAGTGACTCACATCCAGTTCATGAGCTGGCCGGACCACGGCGTCCCCGGAGAGCCACATCTGCTCCTGAAACTGAGGCGGCGCGTCAATGCGTTCAAGAATTTCTTCAGCGGCCCCATCGTTGTTCACTGCAGGTTAGTAGCCTACAAGCTTCAGCTAACAAATACTACACGTTGTTCTAATAATCAGAGTAAACAACATTTGTAATCTACTTCTAGTTGTGATTGGATGTGATTCCATTCCCCATTGTTTCCATTTGTCTTTGAGGCATGATCAGGCCATATCTAATATATTCTGTGCTTATTTCCCAATATTAAGTTCATTACTGATATGCCATACTTGCAATCATTTATACTGTTTATGCTGCATATTGTTTTGTTCATTTTCTATATATATCACAGTCACATCCCTTACAGAATATCCCATTTCTCCACAAAGTGTACATGGGATGCTTGAGTAATGCCAAACTAATCTTCTAATTGGAAAAAGTCTGATGAAATCTACTAATGACCAAAGACCGTAGACAATCTAATGCACCAAGTACATTTTCTAAAGAGATTTTCAGACAGACCTGATCTTTCATGCTTCAATGACTTATGAGTTAAGACAAAAAGGGATGACATTTTGAATCACTCATCAACCCATTTCCCCCCTTTATGTGTTTCTAAACTAATGCTCGACTTCACCTTTCCTTGTGACTGATAGACATGTATAGATGTGTGTCAGCCTAATGTTATGATCTCATGTGCAGCGCGGGGGTCGGCAGGACAGGCACATACATTGGTATTGATGCCATGATGGAGTGTCTGGAGGCGGAGGGCAGAGTCGACATCTACGGTTATGTGGTCAGACTCCGCAGACAGAGATGTCTAATGGTTCAAGTAGAGGTAAAATATCAACTATGATCATATTTTGTGTGTCTCATGAGAGTTTAGCTAATCGGTTGAGTTTATTAACACATACAAATAATGAAACTTCAGTTCTCAGTATGAATACTCACCGTGCAAGATCAACCATACAGGAAGTGAAGCAACAGGAACATACAGCTAAACAAAGATGATAAGAGAGACAAGGATACACACGCAACATAAAGACAGAGAAAACCTTTAAATAGAGGTTACTTTTACAATATTATGGTCTGGTGGCAAGACGTTACGGCAGTTCCAAGGGCATTTGAATAAATAAACAAGTACAGTTCATTTATATTTGTCCTGTAGAAATGATAACTTTTTATGAAATGTTAATATTGTCAAGTAGATGATGTAGAATATAATAGACACACATGCAGGTTATTGGAATGACAAAGAATGTATATTTAATTTCGGTTTACATTTTTTTATTATTCATCAAAATAATCAATTCATCAATTAAATAATCATTCAAATCAATTATTCAAGTTTAATAATGCATCATTTAAAAGCAAACATAAATAAAATAAATAACCATTTTTTAATATTCAATATATTGATTGAGTATAACAACAGACCTTGAAAGTCTAAAATCATTTTCAGGTCTCATCTTGACTTTATCTTTTGGCTATTTGCAGCTATCTTACAATGAATATACAGGATTGAGTTACACTATGATATAGTATAAATATAAAATGTACATTGCTAGTTTAATGTGTGTATTGTGTGCGTAATGTTGTGTGGACTGAAGCTGTCTACTTTCTGACGCCCACCAGTGGGCAGAAGCTGAAATAACTTGTGCACAGTATATGTTTGAGCATATGCAGTACATTAACAATACAATTCATTTATTTCTATATATTGAGTGCCAATCAGAGGGCAAAGAAGGCAAACTATTTGAGAAATGAACACAGGTAAAGATCAAACATTACAGAAGCAGAATTGTGTTTATTAAATCCAAACCATTCACAGAGAAGGAGAAAGCGTTGATTGCTGTCCGTCTTGTGCATAATGGCTCCATCCCCAAACTGTATATCCGTTTTTTATGAAGTGATGTTGTCCTCACGCAGGCCCAGTACATCTTGATACACCAGGCGCTGCTGGAGCACAATCAGTTTGGAGAGACTGAGACCACTGTGTCCGAGCTCCACAGCACCCTGAGCACGCTCAAACAGAAAAACTCCAGCAGTGAACCCACCTTATTGGAGGATGAGTTTGAGGTATGGCACTCCACAGCATTAGTGGTCCCTTTAAAATGTAGTCCTATCCTTTTCCCCCTGCTTACATCTTATTAGTGTATATGGAAGGAACTGTAGACCTTTCTTTAGCACTATGATGAACAGTCTTTGTCTTGCAATTCAGAGACTCCCCATCTATAAAAACTGGAGGACATTCAACAAGGGGCTCACAGAAGAGAACAAGAAGAAGAATCGCTTTACTTCTGTCATCCCATGTAGGTTTCAGCTCAGCAAAGGGGCATTACATTTTACACAATAGAATAACATCTATAATACATCTGAGTGTTCAATCATTTACCAAAGTAAATTTAATTTCACTTCACTTCTGCCTCAGATGACTACAACCGAGTGTTGCTGAAATTAGATGAAGGACGCAGTCGTGACAGTGACCCTGATGACGAGGAAGAGGAAGAATCATCAGATGAGGAGGAAGAGGATTCATCTATGTACATCAATGCCTCCCACATAGATGTACGATTTACATATACTTATATACATATACGTCTAATTGAATAACCTCTTTCTGCGTACTTTACACTTTATAGAAATGGATTCCTGGACAAAAATAATTGTGTTTTTTTTAACTGAAACATTGTCTTGCACCTTCCCTGTTGAAGCAGGGTTTGTCTCTTTCACGCAGACAGTTGCATTTTTAAATCTAATTTGAATTTACCACATCCTGTTGGTTAGAATTGTGTGCAACAATAGATGTGTGATGTGTTTTTTCTTGCCCACACAGGGGTACTGGGGCCCACAAAACTTCATCGCAGCGCAGACCCCCCTGCCGGACACCGTGGCTGACTTCTGGTTGATGGTTTACCAAAAGAAAACATCTGCAATCGTCATGCTCTCAGACAGCAGTGAGGTATTAATTATGTTCTGTATGTACCTCGCATAGAGAATAAACCACATGCTCTTAGTACATATATGGTAAATAAACGTTGTGTGTGTGTTTTCTTGTGAACAGGAGTCTAACTCTGTCTACTGGGACAAAGATAAGAAAACATTTGGGGACTTCGAGGTGGAAGTGGAAAGCACAGACACCTCCCCAACTTTCATCACCCGCAACATGCTGCTCCGTCACGTCAAGGTAACACGACAGATGCCTACTGAATAAAGTCTGTTATTTTCCGATGTTTATCATCTATCAGCCTAAGATGAGATGGGTCCTTTCAACAAGCTGTTTTAACCCCCCACACAACTCCTGTCCACAGAGGAAAGAGACTCGGTCGGTGAAACAGTTCCAGTTCCTGACGTGGTCCAACAACGAGCTGCCGGAGAAAGCTCAGGAGCTCACGGACATGATCAAGGACATCAAGCAGAGCTGTGGAGGAGGAAAATCACAGAGGAACTCACCCGTTGTGGTCCACTGCAAGTAAGACAACCTCACAGAAAATGTCCTCTTGAATCTTAAAGGAGTAGTATATAATCAGAACATATCCAAATGTTCTCATAAGGAGCTTTAAAATATACATTTTAGACCTTTAAACTCTCTTGGAGAAAAAAACCTACTGATTTAAGTTTAAGATTAAGGCGCTTTAAAAAGGGAAACGAGTTGAAGTTGTTACCCATTTTAAGATGTTGTGTTTTCATAGTAAATAACATTCATGAACATAACAGAAAAGCACATATATGTCCTTCTGGGAGAGTTTGCTGATTCTCAATCTAACTGTTTGTGTGTGTGTGTGTCTCCCCAGTAATGGCTCATCCCGGTCAGGGATTTTCTGTGCTCTGTGGAACCTGCTGGACAGCGCTGAGACTGAGAAGCTGATGGATGTTTTCCAGGTGGCCAAAACCCTGCGCAAGGAGAGACAAGGCATGCTGTCCAACCTGGTAAGAAAGAGGAACCAAATATCTGTCAGCCCAAAGTTTCACAGCTTTAACTTCTAACAGCTTTGAGTGTGAAAAGTATTACATAATATTACTGCCCGTTATGGACATAAAAAACCCCTTATATCTATTTGCAGTCTAATGTGCTAGGTTTTTAGAAAATAAAGACCTAAAGAAATATAGATATAAAGCTTTAATGTATTGGGAATGTATTTCACTTTAACCAGCGCCACAGTTTAATGCTGTAAAAACTAAAAATGTCTCCTCTATGTTTCAGTTCCTTTGCTTGAATGTTCCTTTAAAAGATATATTGAGAAGTGAGCTTTAGTGACTACAACAGCAGGAAAGGCGTATGTGAGATGACTCAAAAACAAAACTACAGTGGCCATGTTCATCACAATAAAGGAACATGCCCAGCAGTGGGAGTGAGCGGCTCATTAATGTGTTTTGAATAGATTAGATTGAAAATCACCTGTAGTATACCATGCTTTCTAGAATGATACTTTTACTCTTTTGTTGACACAGTAACAATATGGCAAAAAGCTGTTTTCTGGTGCTCTTATTTGTGTGCTGTTCAAAGGGTCACCTAAAAGTCCACAATCAAATGTTTTCCTCTACATCACAGCAACATATCGTGATGTTTTTACTCTCTGCCTGCGTGTCTCACAGGAGCAGTACCAGTTCTTGTACGAGGCCCTGGAGGGGGTCTTCCCTGTTCAGAACGGGGAACTGAAAGCAGTCCAGGCCTCTTCAGTCGACTCCGTCCAGGTTGTGAATGAAACCAAAGCAGCAGAGAAGCCAGCAGGAGAGAAGGCTGCCAGCACTATCAGCAATGACCAGCAGGGGGCAGCAGAGAGCTCTCCTCTTGTGGCTGATGGTGGGAAGGAAGACAAAAAAGAGGAGCCCGAAGAGGTTTCCAGTGTCCCCATAGAGACCACCCCTCTGCAGGACACCAGCAACGGAGCCACGGTTACTGTGGAGGTCTGAGGGGTCGCAGGTGGATGCTGTGACTTTTACTTTTAGGAAATAAGTGCTTCAGCTGAATGCTTTCTTTTAATTATGTTATGAATGTATAAACATTGTAAAGCATTTTACAACGTGATGTTTTTGTTAAGATTTGTTACAGAATTGGATCAAATATTGTATTGTCAATTTGCAAAAATATCATTTAAATTAAGTTATAAATATTTTCTTAGAAAAGCTGTAAGAATGCAAATAATAGGTACCGTGAGTGGAAATGCTGTTGTCAAACTAGGGGCCTTGGTAAGAGAATACATAGTAGATACGTTATGTAAGTTTTTGCTTTATAACCCTCTTTAAAAGTGCATGGTGCGTTTATTAACTTTAATATAATACTTTATTCAATTGACATTCATTTTAAAACCACCATGCACTTTTTTTCCCCTCAACAAAAACAAATGCTTGAGTCTGCATTTATATATATATATATATATATATGGCTTGTTTGAATAATTGAGTTGTTTATTTTAAAATGTTTTATGTGTCATTGTGTCATTTCATTAAAGGAGACTTACAAAAAAAGAGTATTTCTACCAGGACTTTTGTCAAGACTCAAGCCCATTCTTTTTCACACTATATACTCTATCATGCTGGATTTACAAAATGTGAATAACATCTTTACAGGCCTCCAAAAAATATTGTATTAATCCGCTTCTTATTTTGATCCATGGTTTCTAAGTGATCATTTGCTTAATTTCAAACCGTTTTCATTAGTTCACATGAGAGATGTCATGTTGTCAGTGGTTTGAAGTAGGCATTTCTCTGTTGAAAAAAACACACATCACATTTTGATGTTTACTCATATCTCAATCAAAGTCTGTTGACAGTTGTCGGGTTGTTAGCCAAGCTTATTTTTTGTTTTGCTTTTGCTTTCTGGGAATGTGTGCCCCTGTTTTAGGCACAGAGAGTGTCACACACACATTTCAATTTAATACACATGGCAAAAAAGTTGAACTCGACCCGTGTTCATCAAAAGATGCAACAGTGGCCTGGAAGGCTTCTGGCTGATGGTTGCCAGCTGATTGTCTTTGAAACAAATCACGGATCATTTCCAATTTTTTACAACATGATTTTATTAATGATAAGCTGACATAAGCTTGAGTCTCAAAACAACTGTGATCAGAGCTGTGTCTTCAATTAATCGCGTGAATTCCTTGCTACAATGTCTTTTAGAGCTCTAAACATTCATCACGATTAGAAAAGAAAAGTATAAAAAGACTAATCTATGTATGAAAAACATAAAATGCCGTTTTGGTGAGATGTTGCACTTCATTGAAGCATCTCAATACAAGCCTTCTTATTATTGATTAACATCCCCATCATGTACAAATGATCAGTGTTAAGAAATGTGCCCTTTTTCTACATATAAAGTTATGATTCATTGCTGAGCCTCAACTATTGCTACCTACAGTAACAGGATACACTCGACTGAACACACATTTTACTGAATTCTATGGGGGGCAGCGAATATACAGTACTTTCACTTCTGTCTTTATCAGTGCTTGATCATTTTACACTTCAAATTCATAACTGAAACAGTCACAAATCCCTCTGTTCCCTTTGTTAATACTCTCACCTCTACAAAAGGTGAGAGATTTTAATGTATCATTTTGAGATTTGAAATTTTGAATTTCAAGACAAAGACACACAAAGCTAGCTCAGCGTGTCACAATTTGAAATTGAAACTGGGTCGGCAACTTTGGAGAAACCAGCAAGAGTAAAGCAAGCAAAGCCACCGCCCTGACACCCAAGTAAAAACCTTATACAAATTACCGTAAATTACAAACATGGCTTTTTTTGGTACTACCAGGTTAGTTTGGGGAAATGTTGTCTGCCTAATGTTTTTATATATGTTTCTATTGTCAGAGCATTTGCTTTATCGATGTAAAGACAATTTAAACAAATAAAACTACAAGTGCTTCTAAAACGAATGTCCTACCTTAGCTTTCTTCCTTAAGTAGACTAATACGTTAGGATTTTCCATCTAGCTAGTTTCAATAAGGCTTACTGGCTTTGCTGCTGGTTTACGTAGGGCAGCGTAAGAACAAGTCAACCAGGAGAATGTTACATACAAAACTTTGCTTTTTCTTTTATTCTCCACAGTTCAGTAATGGAAAAGTCAGAGCAGGCAATCAGGTGTTATCCTTTCTAATATTATAACTTTCAGCAAGGCATGTGACAATTTGTCAAAAATGACCTTTTTTGTTCATTTTCACCATCGCCCCTCCGTCTCTTCAAGGCACAGCCACATCTTCCTTGCTGTATGTTAAAGTCAGAGAGCAGTCCACTGAAGTGCTGACCTCCAGTATCCATTTTTGGGGCTCCTCTTTTCTCTGTCCCTCAGCCCATCAGCTGACATAACTGATCAGACTTGAATCCCTTCATTCTGTCACATTTTCAAATGTCCAACATTCAGTTGCAACAGCCTACACAGTCTAAGATATTCAGGATTCACATAGTGCATGGCCAGCCATGACATTGTATAACAACCACTGGAAGCTTCAGCTTAACGTTTCAGTCATTTATTGGTCTTGCTGTCTGGTGTCTGGTCCACTGTGCCGCTGTTGGATGACATTTGCCTTGCAGTTTCAGGTCGAGCATTAGAAGGTTCAGATGAAGACTTTGTGTTTTCAGTTCGGGCTTTGGCAGTTTCTGGACGTGCTTTAGAGTCTTTCTTTGGAGGGGCAGGTGTGGCCGGCTCCCACAGGATGAACTCGTGCAGGAGTGTGTTGACAGCCTGAGGACACTCCATCATGATCATGTGACTGCCGTCCTCCAGGACTTTCAGGAAGGCCATTAGGAGGATCTGACAGCATAACAAGAAATTACATTTTGGAATCATCAACAAAGCACTGCCACTTTATGATTGTTTGGTTGATGAGGCCCACTCACCTCCGCCATGCGCTGGTCTTCTTCGATGGGGACAAACTTGTCGTGCATGCCGTGAACCAGCAGGACAGGGACTGTGATTTCAGCATGGTAGAGCTCGTCCCCCTCAGGCCAGTACTGTCCGCTCATCATGGCGCGCAGCACAAAGGACGACACGTTGAAGGCATTGTTGTCTTTCAGAAGCTGCTTCTCCCTGGCACCCTGCCGAGCAAAGCCAGCCCTGTAGGCGGCAGAGCAGATTAACAAACAGCTTAAAAAACAACAGGATTCTGATAACATTAGGGAACACAACATATATATCACACTTGGCCAAGAACATGTTTACAATGATCAATGTTTCTATTATTTTTTGAAGTCCAAAAGCTTTTTTTCAAAATTACTTTTTGTTTCCCATTATTCTAAATGAAAGTTATTAGAGATTGGCCTTCAGCAACTTTAAGCTACATTGTATTTCATAACACCCTATACAAAAAAGTTATACAAGCTGGATCATTTTTTACTTACAGCAAAATAGCATAAGGAACGCACTGTTCGTGGTAAAACAGTTTCTATTGTGTTGCTGTCTGTCTTACTTGAGAAAGCTCCAGGCTAGCAGCGGGGAGAGGCAGTGAAGCACACAGGTGGGCAGGTTGAAGATGGAGCAGAGGCTGGGCTCCAGCGCTGTGGGACCACCTCCATTGATCATCACCATCTTGTGGATCTGGTCCGGATACTCATGGGCCAGGAAGGTGCAGAAGGACACGCTGGGGGAGCAGAGCAAAAGGATGGTTACAGGACAGGCCAGAATAATCAGGGTATTCTGTTTGTATTGTGGTAGTGGAAATGTATCATTTAAGCATTTGGGGAATAAAAAGCATTCACTTGTTCATCACAAGAAATAAGAAGAACAGCTGTAATGGCTAAACCCTGAATGACTTGCATTGAGCAATAGTTCATCTTATTGCTTATGAATTAAAATGTTCATTTATAAGAAGGAAATTGTGTTATTTCTCTTTTTAAATCTTAAATAGTCTTACTGTAAGACATACAGCTTGTACACAATTATATTAAACTGATAAAAGCAAATATATGTATATATATATATATCTTATCTTTTCTTTATCTTATTACATGTTGGGCATTTTGTATGAACTTATTACACATTTGTAAAAAACACATTAGCACTTGACTAATCAAACTATCGACTAATTGATTAAACACTTTATCACATTATGTCAATGTTCAGTTCACTGATACTATACTCAATGTATTACACTATTTTTTAAATGAGATACATGATCACAATGCATGTCTGGGCTTCTAATAGTTCTTAATATTATAGGCAAAAAAAAGACATATAATCAGTTATTGGAAATCTTTCAATTCAAATGTGTGTGACATCAATGTTGTGATCGTAGATTTACCCATAAGAATGTCCTATTAGAATATTCCTCTTGCGTGCATATCTCTTGAATATGAGTCTCATGTCCTCAGCCAGGGCATAGAAAGTGTATGCAGCTGCTATCTTTGGTGCTGAGCTGGCCCCGTGACCTGCCAGGTCCGGGCTGATCACCTCGTATCCCAGTTTAGAGAAGAAGTCCAACTGGTTTCCCCAGATATCCAGTGAGCCTCCCACTCCATGGATAAAGAACAGAGCCACGTCTGCATGTGTCCCTTTACAGGCTGATATCTTCCTCTCACAGTCGATCATCACAGTGCGCTTGGGCTTCCATCTTCTCTTCCTGGGTTGCTGCTGCTGGTCAGTCGTTCCAGCAGCCGGTGCTTCTTCTCTTGCTCCAGTTTCAGCTGTCCCCTCTTTTTCAACCTCAACTGGGTTGTTTTGTTCTGTCTCTCCATTCTGGGAGCTCTTCTGCTCTGCACCCAAGTTCTCAATAAACAGCTGTCCATTACGATACACTGTGATCTTCCGCTTGCAGCTGACAGTCCCTCCCGTCCCAGTGGGTTCCTCCACCACCGGCCGGTCAGGGATAATATGTCGAACCCGAAGGACACGGCCTGGTTTTACCTCCACAAACTCATAGCCATCAGCTAGTTCTGAGGTTTCTACAGGACCAACAACGTTTGTTGACTTTGAGGACAGGCAGCAGAGAAGACCCTCTATAAAGCTGGTCAGCATGGCTGTCGGTCTGTAGGGAATACAATCAAAACACACATAAATCACCATACAAATGCAAACATGAATGTCACAGAAAATCAAAGGCACAAACATTATAAAATGAACCATGTCAACAAGCCAGTTCTCAATATAACTAAGCAACAATAAATACATTATAAGGTCAGTAAACAGTGGTTAAGGTGAAACCTAGCTTTTTATATTGACTATAAAAATCAACTCTATTACTTTGTATTACTAAGTGAAATCAGGTTGTAATAGATATACACCCTCAACCCATCAACGTCATTCTGTGGTGAAGTGTATTTACTGTTTATTGCAGCCCCACTGAATAGGTAATGTCTGCTATTATTGGCCATTGTACATTTCAAAATGAGTACATTATATCGAAATAAATCAACTTTAGATGAAAATAAACCAAGAGCAAAATGTGTAAAAGACAATCCATACACAATAAAAACACATCAACAAGATGTTTAACAATGTGAGTGGTAATTGAGATTTAAAAGATTTAGCAGATGATTACATCTGGCTCAAATATTTCTAAGTTAAAGCACACATCTCTCTTGTAATTATTTGATTAAATATCTGACAAGATTTGTATTCTACATTCTCATTTATTTGTATTGCTTACAGTACAAGCATCTGTCGAAAATGGTTCTATTAACCAGTAGTTTGATTAAAAGTCATGCCATTTTTAAGATAATCTCTTCCTGTTTATCTTCAGTCTTAACATCTTTACATTAAACGAGCATCTGGAAACATCAAATGAACCATTCAAAAAGTTATTGTGCTTTTACAATATTGCTTTTACCTACAACTCACACCCTTGAGACTTTCTCACATAACTGAGCAGCATCTTCCTACAGTGCAGACTTCAGGGTATAAATAGACGGGACCAGTTATAGCTCCCTGAGTTAAAGCAGCCTGTCATGTGATTACTGCACCGGCGCACACTGCTATAATGTCTGTCAAAACACCAAACAACCTACATGTTCAGTAATAGAGGTCCTTTTTTAGAGTATGGCCTGGTAAGTATGCTTCCGAAATCATGACATGTGGATACACATTTATATTTAGCAAATTAGAAGTTAAGGTTCTATTGTTTACTCCATATTGCAACCATCTAAAACAACTAACTCTTCAATCATCAGAGGAGTAAACATCTAAAGAATGGATGAGACTCTGCATGGGTTTGTGTTAGGTTGTCAGTTAATTATCAACCCTGGCAACAGAAAAGGAGCTGAGCAGGGTCTGCAAGTCTCTGCCGGTTGCATTATCCGACCTTCCTGTTGCTCTCCTCCCTGCTAGAGAGGATTATACGCTCTCTCTCTGTCTAAATCCACACAACACAATCTGTCAATCTCCTCTCTCCATGAAAACAGTGACACTGTAAGTCAACCTTTTTCCCTCTGAGTGACTTGTTGGATCTTTTTTGCACTTGCAACCCATCAGCTGCTGCTTTCACAAGTGGATTATTGACACATTGTAATGCATCATTCCTGCTTTGCTGGCTATTCTCATGGACTTTCTGCTTACACTTGCACATCCTTTACACAAACAGCAGTATTGTACACTGCTGTGGACCGAGCATGTTAATTCTGTTCTACAAATTCTGTTCTGGTTTGTAAGTGTCCATTTACATGAAATACTGATACTAGAATAGACTTTCACCCCTTTTGGACATAAAAACTCCTATTCATCCATCGTGACAAACTTTGAAGTTGCAATTTTCCACTCACACACTTGGAATAACATTAAAACAATCCATCCTGCCATGCATTGTCCTGGTGTTTTTTTCATTGCAGTCTCCCTTCTAGTCCAGCATATATATAAATTCATCAATGTATTATTAAATGTCAGAGAATAGATGGTGTTGATGTGTTCACATTAAAAGAAGGGCTTAAATGACAATATCATTGAATGAAAAATACATATGCAAAAGAATCCTGTGAGAGAGGATGTGAGAAAAGCATTGTGCAGAATGCAAATGCATGTTTCAGTTCTCACTTTTATAACATATCCTAATTTATTGAGTTTGTTGGACTGAACCCTGTGTAAACATATATTAAATGGGAGATGGGGTCCCTAGAAAGGAGGACACTGCTTCGGCTTTCCTTGAGTAAAGTTACACACAATTATCTGGGAATCCATTCACTAAAGTACTGCTGTAGTGGAGCAGTCAGGTGTTTACTTGTATTAAAGGCCACATCATAATGATAATAAGGAAAGGGCAAGGGCTACACTTTCACTTTAACGCCCCAATTATCAATCAAGATTATTCTGACAACCCTAGTCACTGCTTACCTAAATAATAGAAACGATGTTATGTATATGTAAACTTTATTTAATATTAATTGACTGCGTCATTATACTATCCGTTTGCCTCCCTGTTCTTAAAGTCTTCCGTTTGGACATATCGTATGATGAAGCACTGCAGTGAGTTTTATTCCTCTGACTGTACATGGCTTCTGTGGGCAGTGTCTACAAGAGGCTGTTATGTAACGATTCACGCAGGTCAGACACCATCAGTGTGCACTGATGCCCAGAAAAGAGCAGACTATCATCATGGGGATTGAAAACAACCAGGCAGTTCATTGATGATAAATAATCATCTGCAGGAATCACATAACATTGATTCCTGAACTTGCACTTGTTCCATGTTGTATGGCACAATTTCATCACATTTCAGATTTTTTTTATATTTCATGGAAGACAGTTTCATCGTAAAACAAAACAACTGAATTAAAGTAGCATACTGGCATGTCACTCTCAGCATGGGATTTTTTATTTTACTCAATTGTGGCGAATACAGTTGTTGAAATGAATTATTGATTCAGTAAACACGTCATGCTGGCATATTAATTTAATAGGACATCATTTCATACCAGTTTGAGCAAAAATAAAATATGATCAATATAAACGCTACTCTTCATTGCATTCTGAAATAGATTATTTGGCAATTTCGGGAGGATTAATCTCCTATATGTCTGGGGAGATGGCCCCCTTCTATTCACTAATTATAATGAAGCGAGTTGAATAGTGAAAGCCAGGCCAGAACATAAACTGTTTTTCCTTGTTATGTTTATTTATACACTTCATTTTAAAATGTTTAGAATATTCAATAATAGCCTCGGTTAACTGAAACCTAACATGATATCGACCTCTGGTTTGTTGCCAGTAGGCCTAATCTAAAGTAGAAAGTATCATACACTTGCACAAAAACACAGACAAGTGAAAAGAGAAATAGGTGGCCAGAAAGAAAATGCTTACCTTTGTATTTCCAACAACTCCGCGAGAAATATGATCCGATTGATGTGGTTTTCTTATGAAGCATCGAGGACGTAGAAAGCTATAATCTGTTGCAGTCAATCCAATAATCTAATTTATCTGCTGTCCTGTCGGCAGCCTCCACCTGGCGGACAGTGTTAGCCTACTGACAGCATGGGTTCAGAGGTACAACCCATCGCTGTTTCAGCAGCACTTCCACGTCAAATCAGGACGCTTGGAGAAGCTCCAGAACCGGAGATACCTGTTTGTATCAATCAACTTTCGGTGCGACTGAACCATTGAAACCTCCAGGCTTACTTTGTGGATGTGAAGAGCTGCCCCCTGCTGCTATGAGACAACAGAGAACCAGTACCTTCACTATTTGAAAAAAACACATATTAGGCTACGTTCTTAAGTAGTAATGGTATGTTAATAATAATAATAATAATAATAATAATAATAATAATAATAATAATAATAATAATAATAATAATAATAATAATAATAATAATAATAATAATAATCGTAATAATAATAATAATAATAATAATAATAATAATAATGATAATGATGATAATTTGTTCAAATAACTTTGTTTCTATATTGTGGACCAAAATGTTGCCCTATCAAAATCAATCAATAATCTTTCTCTGTGTTCTCTGTGTTTTCTCTGTAAAGTTTTCCTTTACAATACAATTTGTGTAATACCGAATACGCTGTGATGGGAGCAGAGTTTATGGGATGCTAAACTCACAGAAGATCTCCATCAGTCCAAAACCAGCTTGATGAGCCACTTCTCCCTTTAAATGTGGTTGTTCATTCTTAAGTCCGGCTATATGTGATACAAAAAAGTTCATTTTAACTTTTAATTTAGTTTGAAGCATTTTGCAAGATTTGTTTTGGAGTTGTATGAAGTCAGAAAGACAAAGGAAGGAAATGCATCCATCTTCTCCTAGTAAGTTATTGTTATACTATTTTCATGTTTGATGTCTGTTTAACATGAATCTCCTCAAAATGTAATTAAAACATTGAATACTTCCCTCCATCTTATCAGCAACCTATTCTCCAGCATCATGGGAGCTATTGCTGAGGCTGTTGCCATGGCTGTTGTTGCTAAGGAATTATTTGCAAGGAGTCCAGGAGGCAGGAGGCAGCAAACCACTGAACTAGTTATAATGTTAAGTGTTTCTCCAGCAGCAAAAACTTAGGTCAATTTAAAGTGTACCTTTTTTATAATGTGATGGTCGTAAAAACAGTATACGTTGACATTGATACTGTAATACTGTAGTTTTGAGAGAGATGGCTAAAAATAGCCTATGCCACAATTTACATAAAAAAAGGAATCAAAAACATATTACTTAAAATAAAAACGATAGAAGCCAAATTGCAGTTTTAGAACCGTGTTTGCAGAGAGAAAGATCAGTACACCCAAAGCATTTTGCATCTAATCAAGAGAGAAATGTAATCCTTAAAAGGAACATGTCACCCTTCAGTTTATCAGAAATATTCAAAGTCAAAATCAAGTAATTTGCAGATCACTGGAAAACAAAGATATGGTAACTAATGCTGCATAAGTATGCTAGAGGATTTACTGTTTGATTGATTGATTGATTGAAAAGTTTATTAACAGCTTGTATATTGGGTACAGTACAGTACAGCTCAAAACATACAATTGTTAAGGGGATGCAGACCAGAGAAAGACTTTCGTCTTGTTTACATCAGGGTCCCCCATTTCCAATTCATCATATCATTTAAGACATATAAGACATATTTGACATACAGATGGCTTATTTACAATTTACATACAGTTGGTTTTTTACAGGTGGCTTATTTACAATTTTCATTTTAGATTTCGTTCTAATACATCCTAACCGGACATTTAAGACATACCAAGTCTACAGATATACAGTTAGTAACAGAGTCTAAAATACGAGTATATACATAGATGGGGGGGGGGGGGAAGCTGTCCATTGTACGACAGGTTGGGATTTGTACCATTACCGGGGCCAGTTTTGCAATGCTCTCCCCCGAAGGTGCTCTTTAAGAGAGGTTTTGAAGGTAAGTATAGTTTTACTTTCCTTTACAGTTGTGGGAAGTGCGTTCCACCTTGATGTGGCATAATTGCGAAACGTGTATTCCCCTTTTTTGTGCCAAATCTGGGTTTACATGATTTGTGGAGCTCCCTCTGGTGTTATGATCATGGTATTCCTTGACCTTTGGGAAGAATTTTGACATGTACATGGGTACCATAGAGGTGTAGTGGATCTTGTAGACCAGGCCCATTGCAAGTAGCTGTACTCTGTCGTCTACTCTAAGCCATCCTAGGTTGTCAAAGTGGGCAGAGGTGAATGTAAAATGTTAAATGTTAAATGTAGTGGAGTTGAAGTATAAGTAACATGACATGGAAACACTCCAGTAAGTACCTCACATTTGAGTACAGCACTGAAGTAATAGTTCTTGTTCTTGTATTATTTTTATAATAAGGCTCATCATGTGGGGAACCAGTATTCCCGAGTAAATGTTTTAGGGAGGGGCTAAAATCTATTGTGTTCAATGATTGGCTGTCAGGTCAAGCTCTTACCACGTGGGATATATGGGGATAGACCAATTGGAACTTTCAGGGCGTGACCAATGATGCATCGCTACCATCCAGCCATCATGTTAGCTGAAGAAGTCCTTTGCATTAAGCTTTGCTAACTCATGAAATTACATTCCGGGTTACTTTCTCTGTGTGTTGTTTAAGTTTTTCATGGACACTATGATTTAAGATGGAAACAACCACTGGTGTTTGAAGGTTGTTGTTTTCTTTGCCGGGAGCACCCTATCTGGACAGCTGTCTCGGATAACTAGCCTGTAAGCTAGCGCGGCTAATCGTAACACACTCACACTGCCTGCCATCAGACAGCCACTCAAGACCAAAAGTCGGCGTTTCGACGTTGGAAATTTCTACCATCACCATGGAGAAGGTATTTTGTCCACATACGCCAGCCTTGTTACATTATCTTAAGCGTACAGCTCTCAAAGGCTATATGGTAATACCGAGCTAGCTAACTGTAGGTAACAGATAGCTGCTAGCTACACCTGCTTCTCCTGTTGGCATTCATTCACCGAGGACAAGCCGGCTTCTTGTTGTTCCCTGAGCGGCTCAGCTCAGCATTTGAAACCACTTGCTGCATATACTCTCTGATATCACCACCTCCTGCTGGGCACAGGGAGAGCAGTAGGCCCTTGAGCGTGCTCCTCAGATGAGGGAACGCCCAACCCCGACTCACTGATAGTAATCCTCGGTCTTCATTCATGTGCTCCTCATCTGTGTTTCTTACCACCCTCCGCCTATCTCACACTTGTATTAGCAAACTCTTGTCACTAATGCCAATCGAGCATTTGGATTGTTGTTATGAATGGCCACAGCCTGTTTTCTAAATATAGAATATGTTTGGCAGACAAAACTGAGGCAAGCCGTCTTTAAGGTTAAATTAAATGCAAGATGATGGAAACACTGGGTATAATCATCATCACCTCACTCTCTTCCCACAGGCTGATTTCTTGAAAGGACTTCCCGTCTACAATAAGAGCAACTTCAGCAGGTTTCATGCAGACTCCGTTTGTAAAGCATCTGTAAGTAGCCTATGGTAATATGTATATCCTCAGACTGTCAATAGTAATGCTATGAATGTTTTTTATGGATAACAAGCTAGGAATTGTCTAAAAGTGTGCCCATACACTGTCAAAACACCTTAACTAAATAATACACACACATTTATAATTTGACCCCACAACTGTAATCTATAACCTTTTTCTGTTTTGTTTCACAGAATCGAAGGCCCTCTGTGTACCTCCCAACACGAGAATACCCCTCTGAACAGAGTAAGTACCAAACTTACAGCTAAGTCAAAACTGTGAGGGAAAAGTCTGGGTCTCTTTTCACATTAAGGCTGTTTGTTTATCAGTAGTTGATCAGTGATGTTGTTTCATTACATGCACTATTTGTGGAAGCTGCAATCTAAAATAGCTTTTCTCATACCTTTTTCGGTAACATGCTGACTTTGTTTGTTCTACAGTTATTGTAACAGAGAAAACCAACATTCTCCTGCGTTATCTCCATCAGCAGTGGGACAAAAAGGTGAGCATGTGTAGTCCCTTGGAGTTCATTTTATGAAAGTAGCTTCACTCACTAACAGTCTCTTTTAGAACTCAGTTCATCAAGAGCCTCGTCATGTTTGGTCTTTAGTCTAGTCAGGTAGCTTTTTGACAGCTAAATATTTGTTTTAATTGTTTTATTGACTGCTGTGTAATCCTTTGTGTCACACAGAATGCAGCAAAGAAAAGGGAACAGGAACAAGGTGAGGGTGACAGTCCGGCACCCCCAAGGAAAATCGCCAGGACAGATAGTCAAGAGATGAACGAAGACTCATAAAACTGTGTGTGAGTGTGTGTTTGCATACACAGAGTATAGCCAGTATAAACCAACCAAACAGTGTTCCCAGTGAATTAAATACTTCTAGTCGTTCTGCATTATGGCAGGATTTCTTTCCTTGCCTGAATTCGAATCTCCCATCTTTCAACAAAGGAGCCATTTATGGTGTAAAGATTGCATGTGTGAAAACAATGTAACCAGAAAAGATTGGAAAGCGTCTGTCAGTTGGAAACTAAATACTGGCATTTATTTCATTTATGTTGGCTATTCTCTGTGTAGGTTATAAAATGTTTGTATGCATGCTGAGCTGTGAGTGTGTACAGTATGTGTGAAGTGAATGAAAAGTGTCCGAGTAGATTTAAGATCAGAGAGGGACTGGACAGATCAAGTCAGACACTACCCTTAAAAACAGTCTCAAAACTGGTACATGACTTGTGTAGCCTTCTGTCACCTGAAGAGTCCTGATTTGTGCAAAGAAAACGTTTTAATCTGTTATACCTATAATTTTTTATGTATGGCAATGAGCTTCCTGCCAGCCACAGTGCCCACCCTCTCAGTTTCACTGCCCACTCTGCGACCACATGGGGGCATTGCGAGGTTTCTCCACACTGTTTGATTCAACAGAACCAAGACTTCACTGTGAAGATCAGCACAAAGTAGAAGCAACTCTTCCAGAATCCCTGTACATGTGTGTTCATGGTGAAACATTCATATCTTCATTCTATTCCGGGACGTGCTCGTAGAGTAAATGTTGTGTTGGTGAAATATGTTTACATCTAGCACCACCTTCTGGCTATTCGAGCCTAGTAGGAATAGGTTTTTCTGTGAGTTTCAGCTTCTCTTTCATCAAAAGAAGAATAACCTTAAAACGATCTTAAATATATAGTTGTACAATTTCTAATGTTTGTTTTTCTTAGTTGCACAACGAGGTAACAGCTCAGACAGTGATTTAAAAACTATGGAAAGCAATGTCTGGAAAAGGGATAAAATAAAAAATGATGTGTGTAAATAATTGTCAGTTCCAGAACTAGTTGACAGTATCCAATGAAATATGTATGTGTTGGCCTTTTTGTAAAATAAAACATGCCCATGGACACAATAGAAAATTACCGATTTGAAAGTAAAGAGCCCCGGTGCCCAATGGATGTTACCTGGCCTTGCATGTTGATGTTTTCACAGCTGGGTATTATACTTCTGGATCAGTAATAAAAGGGGCTGTGGTGTTATCTTGCGTGACTGTATAAGGTGTTAGCCTAGAGGCCTTACAACATTTCAACATGGGATAGCTGTACTCGTCGCCCTGTCTTTGTGACAGCCCTGGATGTTTTTTGTCTGAGAGCTTGCTTAGATGAAACCAGGGGGTGGATTATATTTTCAGCCATAGAATGCACAAAAAGCATGCACAGCAAAGTGCAGTCGCCATCCTGCCTTGTTCCCGAGCTTCAGTTTGTATTGGTATCATATACTATACAACACTGAACAAAAACACATCACTGCCTGGCAGACTCGCATCAAAGCCTCCTGTCCTTCCTGTGCTTTTATCAGTCAGTGCTGCAATGTTGGTTTAACAGTGTGGTCAGTCATCTTTCTACCCACAGCAGTCCGTTTCTGAAGCAAAACCCACATTATGCTTGTACTCAAATAGACAGTCTACAACCCTGACATTGCCCCATTCTCATGTGTTAGATCAGATATGTTCTTTAAACCTTGCTGAAATAAAACTGGATTGAAATTGGGTTTTTCTCGTCATGTGGTACTTTAATAGGTGATCACACGTCTTAAATGCTGGTTTTAAAGGATGTTCTCATACCTAAAATGTATTGTGAATGAAGAATGTGCAGTTGGGATTTTGAAATAACTTGGTCACAACACACATGAAATGCATTTGAAATAGTTTTATTAACTATTGTTCAGGTCTTACAAAAATATGACAAAATAAATTAAAAGAAATAAATAATCCCATTTCCCAGTATTTTTCTTAAAAGATATTTTTTTTACAGTGGTTCATTGGAAGAACAAACGGTGTTCAGTAAGTGAGGCTTTCATGAAGATGTTCGGGTCAGGTTTTAATGTTTTTTAATGAGAAACCCATCCGTTCCCAAGCACAAGAAGTACAATGACTACATTCAGTCTTTTCCTACTGGTTTCACATTAGACTGTCTACACAAACAGAAATCCTACAAAAAACGCTGTTGCATTGAAAGTGAATTACAGACAGTTTATAAGTTTGGCCTGTCTGAGCTAGTGTCTTTATGTAAGAGAAGCCTGTGCTTGGCCCAGTGCTGTCTGTCAAGCTTTCAATGTGTATTTAAGAACCTCCATGTTAACAATTTGCAGTTGCTGCCGTTAAGAATGCAAAGATTAAATCAGATATGAATAGATAGCATTAACCGACCTGGAGGAAGTATGTAGTGTATGAAGTTGAATTGTAAGATTTCCCTGAATAAGGAGGAACTACAAACATCGAGGAAGGACCTAAACTGTTGCTCTTTTCTCCGCTTTCTCATTTGAGTCACCTCTGCTTATAAATTGTCTTCTTATTTTCAATACAGAAGTTCACAAACTTTGAAACAACAATAAATGGACTGTACTGCATCATAATGTCACTCAGCCCTGAAATCCAAATGCTGCAGGAATAAAGGTTTGGATGAGACTACTACCCCATCCTGTTCTCTACCATGCGTCCCTTTAACAATGACCAGCCTGTCTTTGATAGAAGATATCACATATCTCTCAGCCTTGCACCTCTCAAGTTACATCTATAATGAGCCATGACTTCCAAATATAAAAAAGGAACATGCTGTAGATTGACAGTGAAGTGATACTGTGAACACGAAATTGATGCCCTTTCTATTTCCTTATTGCATTGAAAGTCAGTAAGCTATGTGGAAGTACTTTTTGTGTTTTCTTTAGGCATTTGACTTAAAGCTGGACTATACTCCTCGAGAAATTACAGACGCATGACTAGCATCAACATAAAATATACACAAACTGTTTGATGCTCAATGTCAACTTTACTCCTAGACTAGACACTGTAAACGAAGGATGAGATTATGCTTATTACCTCATTTTGAGTCATGGAAGATTTCTTATAAAATCTGAGAAAGAGCAAAACTGAGAGAGCTGACAGTGGACATTGCAGGGACAGAAAGAAACAATGCATATAGTCTGGTAGGGGATGATGCTGTATGTAGGATGAGTGCTGCAGGATATGTGCTGCAGGTGAGGGAGTCTAGACTTGGAGTACAAGTAAGTCTCTTACAACTCAGTGTTATTGCCAAAATCCTAGCCAGAGGTGATGGTGTGGAAATGCATAGTTAATGTTTCTGTCTCAACCTAGTCTGATGGCCTCTAAACGTTTATCAGTGCGTACCTAATCAAATGTAACCATGATACATCTTCCTTGCAAAGACTTCCCTAATCTGCAGCCTAATGTTGTTGACCGATGTATACTGATGACTAGACACTGGTGTTAGGGGTCAATAGTACATCAGAAGCTGCCTAACAAAAATGTTTTGCTATACAAATAAACTCTGGCGCCACCTTCTGTTGACCCAGCAGAAGTGAAATACCTGTTAATGGTAGATGGAACAGTGTTGATGTACATGTTGTTTAACAGAACATACAGTACGCATACAGCTTGGGTTAACAGTATAGACTGAAAAATACCGCCTTTGTTCAAAAATAAAAACTTCCATCGTCAGCATTGCAATGCTGAAAGAATGCAGAAAATGGTGTGTATAAAAAGAGATATGGGGCTCAACATAAATAATATTAACAACTGTAGAAAAAAAAACAGGGCCAGGCGATTAGATAACATGTACCGTGTGAAAGGAGGAATTAAAAAAAATCCAGCTTTTGCATAATGTTATGAGGCAGGCTGGTGTCAGTCCTCTCTCCTGCAGAACGAGTTGTTTTAATGCAGGGCTTAAGGTTCAGTGCAAAAGTGACTTCTTTACCTCTACGCTCGCTAGCCAAGTCTGGGGTAGACTGATTGCAATGGAGCCCCATCTGTGTTTACAAGGCTCTCCATGGGCTTGGATGGAGAACAGCCCTCAACAGCCATTTTGCACATTCTTTTTTTGCTTTTGCTTTTTTTCCCAATGGTCTCATGGTAACATACTGGTATGTGACAGCTTGACAAAGTTCTTTCTTTTTTTGAAATAATCAGCTCACTGTCACAGGATGGGAAGAAATGTTCAGAGCTCAGACATCACCTCTGCTTTGAAAATAAAGCTGGTGATGCATCAGGGATGTAATTAATGGAGGAGTCGCGTGATAATTGATGATAATATTTATAACTGACCAATATTGCTTTTTCCATTTTTTTCACTTCAATATAAAAGTGAAGGGCCCAAGAATTCCTCACAGTTAAAAATTAGACGAAAGCTAATGGTCACTTGTGTTGTGACGGCTACAAACACTCTCAGAAGTTATTTGAAGTACAATCTGTAATCCTTTCGTACCACTGTTGATATTTGTATATCTTTTTTCCTTCAACGGGCTATTACGTGCTAGTGAGAGGTCAACGAGATCCTTACAATTCATGACTAGAAGAAATCAAGAAACACAGCTCCTCGCTTTAAAGGCTTAAAAATATTGGAAACGCAGCACATGCATTTCTTTATGTATTGCAGACAAGGAAGGATTTGTATGTCTGTGTAGGGTGTGTGTGTTTGTGTGTGTTTATTTAATCATGATAAGAGGGCTTATGTCTTTCTATAAAGCCTGTCTTTTTTTCCTCCTCAAAAAAGAAAACCTAAACAAGTCACCTATCATCCGTTTCATTTTGTCCTCTCTCTGCTTCAAGTACCTCTACACATAGTGTGTGATAGCATAGAAGGTAGGTCAGGCGTCTCCTCACAGTGAACCCATCACTTCTGCTGTGGAGATGTAACCAGCGACCAGGTCTGTTCTCTCCGGAGCTACTAGACTTTAGAGCTGCTCGGGTCCAAGTCTGTTGCATGTCCGTTCTCTGACCCTTCCCCCCCAGGCGAGGGGATCTCGTCTGGAACACCGTTCAAGTCAGACCTGGATGGCTGTCTGTCTGACGCCTGTGAGGATGATCCTTCCCCGGGTCTGAGCAGCACAGCCCCGTTCACACAGGTCCCCCCCTCAGATTTCCCAAAGTTAAACAGTTTCCCAGGGTTGAAGGCTTTGCTGGGTGACTGAGAACGCTCCTGAGAGCTGCTACCTGATGATGACGATGATGCTGAGGCATTTGCTGCTGTGGTTGCAGCGGCAGAAGCAGCGGCGACTTCCTTCTTACTCTCAGGTGATTTGAGGAATTTGAAACTCAGGAACCCGGGCAGCTTGGGCTCAGTTCCAGTGGGTGACTGAGGTGAGCGGGCGCCACTCGAGGAGAACTTGCTCTGCAGCGGGATGATCTGTTTCAGCTTCATCACGTTGTTGTTGGCCAACAGAGAGCTGGGCCTCTTGGGTTTGTCCGAGCCGCTGCCGGACCCTCCTCCAGAGCGTGATTTACTGCTGTGACTTTTATCGTGGTGGT